>NC_064620.1:89167000-89473000 GCF_023898315.1 Schistocerca nitens
ATTCTTCGAAAGGCTCGGGTTTCGGATCTGCCTTGAAACGCCTGTGGGCAGCATCCCTATTAGTCATCATTTGATGTAATTCAGCTGTCAGCCATGGAGCAGGAGATTTTCTTACACGGATTGTGCGCACAGGTGCATGTTTATCATAGAGGGCAGTGAGTTTATCACCAAGTTCATTAATTTTGCTGTCGATTGTAGGTTTTCTGATTATTTGATGCCATGAGATTTCTGAGCAATCGGCTGTTAGAGCGTCAAGGTCAATACGTTTCATGTTCCCACAAGTTATGTAACGCGATTTGATCCTTGGGGGCTGCACAGAGTAGGCCAGGAATATTACATCATGTGCTGAGAGGCCAGGGGCCGATGTTTGACCAACATCTCTTACTTTGTCAGTCTGTTTCGTTGCGATTACGTCTATAAGAGTATGACTGTGCGCCGTATGGTGTGTAGGTTGTAATGGAAGAATGTTCATGCTATTGCAACTAAACAGTCTTCTTAGGTTTATTGCGGAGGGAGTGTCTCTTAGCAGGTCTATGTTCAAGTCACCCATTACGATGACATTTTCGTATTGACACTGAAGTGAATGTAATTCCGACTGGAAGGAACTCACTGAGCTTATTTTTGGCGGCTTGTACACGACGCCAGTCAAGAATTTCCGACTTTGTATATTTATTTCAATGAACATGAATTCAGCCTCTTTTTCTTCAGCAGGATTTGACGTACATAAGACTTTCGCTTTGAGATCTGTTCGTATATACGCGCCGACCCCGCCACCTCGCTTTTTTGATCTGTCTGCTCTAAGAAATGTGTACCCTGGGAGATGAAAAGATGCAGAGGATATGTGTGGTTTCAACCACGTTTCGGATAGGAGGATTACGTGGTAGTTTAGTTGGTTGAAGAGGAGGCTAAGTTCTTCGTAATGTGCAGGTAAAGACTGGATGTTGCAGTGAGCTGCTAAAAGCTGTGACCCGTTCCGCTGAGCAGCCTGGAGTAGGGTGGCAGACTGGTTTGTCCCTTTGTTAGGCACTACCTGCCGCGAGGGGCACTGGCCGCTGCTTCCGCCAAGTGACATAACACAGGGGTGTCCGAGATTTTGCGCGCCCTGTTTGTGACACCGCGAGTGCCGAAAGAAAGGAGACTGCTAGAGATTTCCTGAGGTTGCGGGAGTATAGAAAATGGATTAGTGGTATTCGGTGCAAGGAGAATATGACCAAAATAGTGACGGCAGTGTGTCACTGTGTATCCTCTGTCGTAAGAGGAGAAATGTAATTAGCGTATTTGAAACAGCTTAGGGTGGAAATAAGGGAAAAGGGAGTGATTTAAGAGGCTGATGCTGCCAGCAGAGAGAAGTAAGCTTAATAATTAATACATTATCGTAGGAAGCTACAATTAGATTAAAATTTGCTAAAGTGATACTGATAGTGATTTTTGTTATGAACAAGGAGAGACTAATAATTGCAATAGAACTATTTCAGAACGGAAGAGAACAAACTGAGAAAATGAAAAAAGTATTACCAGTAACTAAAATTAAGTAATGGTTAGAGCTACAGACACAAAAAAAAGTGAAAAGTTAATACAGTTACAAAAACAATTAGTTGAAGGTACAAATATGGGTATAATTAAAAAATTAATAAAATTACAAGACTATATCTGAGTATAGGGCTGTTACAATTTGCAAATGGTGTTAAGTTTGCACTTTTGGCTCGAGTAGCTTCACTTAATACCATTCAGTTCTGTCATGTTTGTGACTGTCTTCTTTCCAGCTGCTGTCTTAATGATTACTCTGCCATCCTGAGTCCACACATTCTGAAGACCGAAATGGGATATGGCACTGTTTAAAATCTTTAGCCGTTCGTGTGTCAGATCTTCCCTTATTGTAAGACCTGTCCTTGCTAACTTCTTCTCCTGGGTAAAGATCTCTGCCCTTTTTCGGTACGAGGCAAATTTAATTATTATTGGACGAGGTTTGGTGGCACCTGGTAGTTTTCGTCCCACCCGATGGCTCCTGTCAATGTCTGCCTTGGTCACTTCAACGCCTAATTTTTCACGCGCAACCTGTATAAGCAGGTTGCCCGTGTCTTCTTCCTTATTTTCTACTACTCCAAACAGTCGTAGACTATTTCGCCTTTGGTACTGTTCTAGTTCGTCAGTTGTGGCAGATAGTTTCACTTCCAACTCTCGTGCCTTTTTCTCGTATTCAGACACAGACTTTTTTAGTGCTGTAATTTCGGCAGTATTGGCCTCAACAGTTTCACGCATTTTGGCCAATACTGCTGCCGTTACAGTATCTGATATCGTGCCTGCTATCAGATCGAGATTGTTTTTATCGCGAAGCGCAGCGTTTACCTCAGAGCGGACCAGCTCCGCTATACCGGGAGCCGCGGCCGCACCTTCCGCCAAGAGCGGGCCCGCCGCACCTGCTGCTTCCCCGCTGCTGGACGCGCTGCTGTTGACTCTTCTGTTTACCATTTTCTCGAAGATATTGGCGGAGCACAGAAAAAAAATAGCACTACTGCACAGAACACTGTTGTTTACACGATTTCCACTTGTACTAGACAACACCACCTGCGAGAACACCTTCGAATTCGACTAAATTTCGCGAGCCGAACTTAACACGTGTTACACTGTAGCCGCCATGACAGGAAGTCAGGTTGGCTTAGGTGTGATTGGTGGGTTTGCCCAGACTTATATGCTACTTTGGAAGCCCTGTCTCTTTAGGATGTTTGCAACTCTGTGTGTTAGTTTATGTGTGTAAGTCATGGTGTACCATCTGGTTATTTTGTGCGTGGTGTTGTCATTGTGTCTGTTTGTTAAATGTGTCTGTAAATTTTTCAGCTTGTGAGTTCACTTGGGTTCTGGAAATGTTGTGTTTGTTTTGTATTAGTGTTTTTATTTTTTGATTGAGCCTGTGCACTACATGTGTGTCATACCCATATACTTCAATAATTACACTCGAAAGTTTGGCAATAACATTCGATCTTGGCAAAAACATCTGACCGTCGGCAACAGAAACCAAAACATTGCATCGGAACAAGTGTTCAGTTCACAGTGTCCGCAGCTCGTGGTCTTGCGGTAGCGTTCTTGTTTCCCTCGCACGGGGTTCCGGGTTCGATTCCCGGCGGGGTCAGGGATTTTCTCTGCCTCGAGATGACTGGGTGTTGTGTGTCTTTCATCATCATTGACTCGCAAGTCGCCGAAGTGGCGTCAGCTAAAAAGGACTTGCAATTTCGGCGGCCGACCACCCCGCATAGGGTCTCCCGGCCAACAATTCCCTAAGATCATTTTTTTTAGTTCATAGTGCTGTGAAATGTGGGAAAAAACCGCAGTTGGCATTTATAAGAAGAAGAACAACACCAAAAATGCAACAGGAGCGTAATATGTAGGAAATCTTGCACGGAACCTGTAAGTACAGTTCGAAACATTACTACTTAATAGGAAATACCAACCACCAGAACTGTTTATAACCTATAGGTACAATGACCAAAATACAAATTAAATAGCAAACATATGTACATATTCCAGGCCAGTGATGATGTCTTGCAGAAAATAAAGGCGAAATGCGTATGGCACTAAAATGGTGTTTTATTCAATTGCTGTCCATAAGTAAAAATTATCAGTGTACTGTAATATTACACGCAACTGAGGAAGACAGGACTACAAAAGGTGAGTGTTCTGTTTGTTCTAATGTTTTAGCTCCCCACGCAAGAAGGCAGTGATGTTGTCCATGTCGGCGGCGCCCTCACACATCGGTATTAGGATGCATCCGCTTCACTGCTGTTGCTGATTCATTTTGGTGTTGACGCACAGTGCAGCACTGGGAAACAATAGCCCTCTACACGAACCAGGAACAGAGTGACGTGGCCTTTACACAGGGACAGGCCTCTACCACTTCATCTACATGCGTATTCCGCGCGCCGTATCTTACCTGGCCGAGGTTACCTTCCACCACTATTAGTTATTTCCTTTCTTATTCCGCTCGCAAATCGAACGAGGGAGAAACGACTGTTTACATGCTTCCATACGAGCGTTTCTCTTATATCTTCGTGGTTCTTACGCCAAATGTGCGTTGCGAAAATTGTTCAGTCAGCTGCAAATTCCTGTTTACTGAACTTCTTCAACAGTGCTCCTCAAAAAGAACGTTGTCTTCCCTCCAGGAACTACCATTCAAGTTTATGAAGCATCTCTGTAAGAATCCCTTGTCGATCGAAACCACTGGTAACAAATCTAGCTGCACGCTTCAGAACTGTTTCGATGTCTTTCTTTAATTCTACCTGGTGGGAATCCCAAACGCTACAGTAGTATTCAACAATCTTGTAGATGAGCAACACCTCCTTAAAATCTTCAGATAAACCAAGGTCACCCATTCACCTTACCTACTACCATACTTATGTGCTTGTTCCATTTCATATCGGCTTGCAACGTAAAGACTAGATTTTTAATCGACTGTGTCAAGCAGCATCTGTACGATATCCGAACATTACAGGATTATTTTACTTACGCGTCTGCATTAACTTACATTTTTGTACATCTAGAGCAAGCTACCAATCATCTAAACGACTAGAAATGTTGTCTAAGCCATCTTGCATCCTCCAGCAGTTACTCAACGACGACACGTACCCGTACACCGCAGCATCATCACCAAACAGCTGGAGATTGCTGTCCACCGTGTCCTTGATCGATACTGTACTCATAGGATGCTACTTTTTTTCTTTTTACGAAGCGCACATTTCTAAAGATTGAATGACAATTTCTGGTCTTTGCGGAGTTTAATGTTCTTGTCTCGCTAGATGTAATGAAGACAACCAGAGTTTGGTTGTGAATGGAAGGATAAACTGAACTGTATCCCAGATATTTTGCAACATACGGCAGACGTCTAATATTTTCGTGGATATATTATGTATAAACGTATAACACCCCCCCCCCCGCTTCACGGGATTTGCGAAATTACAAGTTAACAATGACTGTGAATTATGAATTTTGACCCGTGTCGGGATAAGGCATGCGAATCGGAAGTAATGATTATTCTGCGGGAAATTGGAGACGTTATAACTTGATCGTTATTGAATAAGTAATTTCATACAATAACGATCGGTAAATGAAATAATGGAAATAATTTGGAAATAAATTTTGTCAGTGGAAATTTTGCCGAAAGAAATGATTATGTTGTAAAAGCAATTAAAAAATTGGTCGCCAGCTCAATTGATGAGCGATAGTTTGGTTCAAATAGCTCTGGGCACTATCCCACTTAACTTCTGAAGTCATCAGTCACCTAGAACTTAGAACTAATTAAACCTAACTAACGTAAGGACATCACACACATCCATGCCCGAGGCAGGATTCGAGAATGCGACCGTAGCCGTCGCTCGGTTCCAGAGATGAGCGATAGTATTGTTAAGTACGTGAATAATTGTGTCAAAAGTAAAGTTTACCTGTTTGTAGCGCAGCAGGTGGAACGGGAACTTTTACGTAAGTGCTGTGTCAGGCTCAGTAGTCATATAAAATAATGTCATAACAATCTAACTACACTTAAGCATTAATGGTTAACTTTCAAGTAGTATTTAGATAATTATTTGGTTCGTAATTCCACAGCTAAGTGCAGCACTGACAACACAGATAATTATCTATTGAGATTTCTAATAATGGACTGTTATCCTGTCTTTAAAATTACGTACTTTGCACAGTTTAATCTACTGATAATGAAATATATTGCCATTAATTGATTAACCATGTTTTGAATGATAATAATTCATTAATTGGGCGATTGTCAGGTGGAATAAGCTTTATAGTTTCATAAAATGTCCTTGAACTAACTTCAGCTGAATATGCATTGAAATAAATCTTAATAATCAAATTTATTACTTCAGTCTATTATTAAGTTACTATGGTTGGCGTAAGCTTATTAAGTGCAACAATTAACTACGATAACCAATCGTACAAAACAGTCTGAAATTTACTCTTCACCATCTATGCAAATAATTTGATAATTAACATACACTCCTGGAAATGGAAAAAAGAACACATTGACACCGGTGTGTCAGACCCACCATACTTGCTCCGGACACTGCGAGAGGGCTGTACAAGCAATGATCACACGCACGGCACAGCGGACACACCACGAACCACGGTGTTGGCCGTCGAATGGCGCTAGCTGCGCAGCATTTGTGCACCGCCGCCGTCAGTGTCAGCCAGTTTGCCGTGGCATACGGAGCTCCATCGCAGTCTTTAACACTGGTAGCATGCCGCGACAGTGTGGACGTGAACCGTATGTGCAGTTGACGGACTTTGAGCGAGGGCATATAGTGGGCATGCGGGAGGCCGGGTGGACGTACCGCCGAATTGCTCAACACGTGGGGCGTGAGGTCTCCACAGTACATCGATGTTGTCGCCAGTGGTCGGCGGAAGGTGCACATGCCCGTCGACCTGGGACCGGACCGCAGCGACGCACGGATGCACGCCAAGACCGTAGGATCCTACGCAGTGCCGTAGGGGACCGCACCGCCACTTCCCAGCAAATTAGGGACACTGTTGCTCCTGGGGTATCGGCGAGGACCATTCGCAACCGTCTCCATGAAGCTGGGCTACGGTCCCGCACACCATTAGGCCGTCTTCCGCTCACGCCCCAACATCGTGCAGCCCGCCTCCAGTGGTGTCGCGACAGGCGTGAATGGAGGGACGAATGGAGACGTGTCGTCTTCAGCGATGAGAGTCGCTTCTGCCTTGGTGCCAATGATGGTCGTATGCGTGTTTGGCGCCGTGCAGGTGAGCGCCACAATCAGGACTGCATACGACCGAGGCACACAGGGCCAACACCCGGCATCATGGTGTGGGGAGCGATCTCCTACACCGGCCGTACACCACTGGTGATCGTCGAGGGGACACTGAATAGTGCACGGTACATCCAAACCGTCATCGAACCCATCGTTCTACCATTCCTAGACCGGCAAGGGAACTTGCTGTTCCAACAGGACAATGCACGTCCGCATGTATCCCGTGCCACCCAACGTGCTCTAGAAGGTGTAAGTCAACTACCCTGGCCAGCAATATCTCCGGATCTGTCCCCCATTGAGCATGTTTGGGACTGGATGAAGCGTCGTCTCACGCGGTCTGCACGTCCAGCACGAACGCTGGTCCAACTGAGGCGCCAGGTGGAAATGGCATGGCAAGCCGTTCCACAGGACTACATCCAGCATCTCTACGATCTTCTCCATGGGAGAATAGCAGCCTGCATTGCTGCGAAAGGTGGATATACACTGTACGAGTGCCGACATTGTACATGCTCTGTTGCCTGTGTCTATGTGCCTGTGGTTCTGTCAGTGTGATCATGTGATGTATCTGACCCCAGGAATGTGTCAATAAAGTTTCCCCTTCCTGGGACAATGAATTCACGGTGTTCTTATTTCAATTTCCAGGAGTGTATTTTCTCTTGACAACGGCGTAACACACTCGGTTCAATAAGATAAGGATCGTGTAACGCCGGAAACGCATATACTCCTATTTCCATCTATTGTACTATAATTTTTTTTCCTTGGTTTGTTACCTCAAGATATGACGTTTCTGTCTCTTTATATATCGTAATTGTTTTACTGTTTGTATATATATATATATATTTATGCATTTATGTTGGTTTGTTTTGTGAATATTATTTGTATTTATACGCTGGGTCTGGCCTAGGGAAAACTATGCTATCGAACGAATACATCGATAGGTCGTGTGGAGAACCAAAGTGTTTCGGATCTTTGGTAGTGTTAACTCTGCTGCGTCGAGCAGAGAGAGTCTGGCTGGAGTAGCGAGTGGAGCAGGTGTGTTGTGTGAAGCTCCCGCGAGTTGCCGCGCTTTCGGGGTTTGGCAGCATGTAATTGCGCTCGACTTGCGATGATAGTTTCTGACATGGTGTCGCGGACGGGAAGCATTAGCTGGCGCACATCAAGAGCCCGTTTCGTCTGGTGACCGTGTCGAGAAGAAGGCGCGCCAACATCCAGCTTCTGCAACAGCGACGGCCGACAATGAGTGACTGTCTCCACCTCCTCGATCGACGGCTTCAAACCTTCAATCAACCAACAAGGAAGACTGGAAGCACGTAAAGTTTTAGAACTGTATGGCAGACCTCAGCTTTTCAAACTTTTAAAATTGTTGCATCGCAAAATTACAGCTACTTAGCATGAACCTTTGTTGCTCATTGTCCCAATTGCATTACCAAGCAGGGTCCCTTCCTTTTCCGGAATGAACCCGAGTGTCGTTCAAATTCAGACGCCAGCATTAAAATACAATTATTCCATTTCACTACTTTAATTTCAAAGTTCAGTTAAAGTATTCATAGCTGGCTACAATATTTAGATTACACGAGCACAAATTAAGAGTGCGAGTTGTGTTAGCATATTTTAGCTTACCTGTGACTGCAGCTCAGCTTGGTACGTACTAAATTTTACTATTTTTAATTGTTCAGAATCATTTAATTCAAGTTCAAAGTTAAATCTCTTATTTCTAAATTGTGTAGATTCAAGTAGCTTTTGAAATGATTGTTGAGGTAGTCCAAGACTAACCGTATTTTACTGAATTTCGATGTGCTTCAGAAAGAAAGCGCACTATTAACTTCAGTCACTAAGTTAACTTTCGATTTTCCTGTTTTATTAATTCTTTTGCTAAATTAAGTGTAGCGAAATTTATTACTTCTGACAAACTATCAGTTTTCACACTACACTTGTCAACCTTCAGTTGCCACGCTTCTAGTGCTAATTATATGTGTAATAATCTTTCTTTTTCAGGTACTATAGTAATTGTCCTTAGGACTGGCGACCGTAATTTCCCCCAATTCTCAAATATCTAATTACCGCTAGTTGATTGTTAACGTAACGGCCGCACATTTACTTTCTTTATTAACTTTACCCCTATTTCAAAATTAATTTCCACCAGTTTCATTTGCATTTTTCCTTTCATTTAGATGTAACCCTTTCCTTTTTCTTTACCGACAAATTAACCTCGGTGACGATTGCTTTTCCCAAATTTCCATTAGGTACACGCGGTTTAATTTTTCACTGTCATTAAGGTCGATAAGTGAGGGGGAGGTTACAATCGGAAGGAACCTACTTGGTGTTATTGTCGGGTGGAATGTAGCTGCAACACCTGGATTATAAAGCGCTTGTTATTAATTGTTCAACTTCAGAGAAAAGCACAGTCACTGGCAAGCCTTCTACAATTTTAGCCTACGAAAATTACGTATATCTTACTTCCCTCGTTGTCGGTGGATCGACGGAAATCCACGGCGGCGACACAATGTGGCAGCGGGCTTTTACTGTTGCGACTTGGGCCCACAGTGCGCTTCACATTTAAGCCCTCGTTTCTTCAGCACTATGCTCATTAATCCATAATAACTTGGCCGGCCATGCTTCCAGATATTCCGACCATTACTTTCCCGTCGTACTTAGATCCACACACTAGCCGTTAGATGTAACACAGCTACGAATAGCAGCACTCGACTGTACGTCTTACTCCGAGCACGGCGTGACTGCTACTACTGCCCGCTGGCGCTCTCCCGCGCCCAGCGGCACGACAAAACAATCTCTCTGACTTCAACGTTAACTAAATATGCCCTGGCTTGCCAGTGTTAAATATTACATAATTTAAACATAGTATTTACAATACATATTTACACTAGACAATACATCGTGTACAAACAGTTTCATGTGTTAAGTAAGCGAGAAAATGTTATAGCAAGGCTTGCGTTGTAGCGTCTCAAACGAAACTCAGAATTCACTTACTCACTGACTCTGTGTTTGAAGATAATTGAGACAACACTGTCTTGCCAAGAAATTAGGGAACATCATACTCGTATTCCAGTGCGCCCACTTTGTAATACGTGTAAAATGTTCACTGCGGACTACGATAGCCAGTGAGCATCAGATTGCAGTGTTGTCTGCCAAAATACGTAAGACGATGGAAATGAAAGTAATAGAAAATGAAATTGACATCGTAGACACATAGTCCATCTTGGAAATGATAGGATTTCCGAACGTCAAGGATCCATATGATGGAGTGCTTGTGCTTAAAAAAAAAAAGATTCCTTGGGCATGGATGTGTGTGACGTCCTTAGGTTAGTTACGTTTAAGTAGTTCTAAGTCTAGGGGACTGATGACCTCAGATGTTAAGTCCCATAGTGCTTAGAGCCATTTGAACCATTTGAAAAAATTTCCTTGCTGTCAATTCAAAACAGACGGCGAAGAAGTAAATCACTTTCAGGCGATGTTATTTCAGAGCCAGACGAGTGCAACTAACGACAGCACTAAATTCGGTTAGCGAAGATCTTGAGGGATGATCGGGAAAAAAAGCCTTGTCACAAGCACTCGACTTCAAAATAAACCACCCAGTAACGTTTGAGACATTACCAATTCCGTCCATTACAAAATAATCTAATGACTTCACTGTCAACGACGACTATTCGTGAAGTGCCTGCCTCAGTACTTGCCCAATGTCTTCATTACTTTTCTTTTCTCTTCTTTGTCTGCTTTCACTCTCAGTATAAATGTTAATGTTGTTTTATAGTTATTAGAAGAAAACTAGTTTATATATTGACAGGGGTTGGACAGAAATATGGAAACACATTGGGAAAAGCATTCAGGTTGGACTGTTTCATTTGCCCACTAACGGAACCCGTGCTATGTCCTCAATACGTGGCAAGTGCCAGCCGTGGCCAGAACGGTGTTCTGTGTTGTTGTGAGTGCATCATGTCGTAGCTCAGTATATTGGAACGTGTGCAAATTGTTCGTTCTTGTATGGTGGGTGCTCCCATAACCAAGGAAGCCGAATTCTTTGGTGTTTGAATAGGCACTGTATCGGAGATTTACACCGCATACGGGGAAAGCGGAAAAACAACAATGTGGACGAGAGTGTGCGTTGAGCGGTTGTGACAGACGTTAAAGGAAGAGGACTGTGAAGTAAAATAAAAGGACGACAGCAGCAAAAATCTCTGCAGAAGTGAACGTCGCACTCGGAAACCCTGTCTGCATCGAAGCAACACGAAGGGAACTTCCTGTCAGATTAAAACTGTGTGCCGGACCGAGGCTCGAACTCGGGACCTTCGACTTTCGCGGGCAATTGCTCTAACAACTGAACTACCGAAGCACGACTCACGACCCGTCCTCACAGCTTCAATTCCGCCAGTACCTCGTCTCCTACCTTCCAAACTTCACAGAAGCTCTCCACAACTAGCACTCCTGGAAGAAAGGATATTGTGGAGACATGGCTTAGCCACAGCCTGGGGGATGTTTCCAGGATGAGATTTTCACTTTGCAGCGGAGTATGCGCTGATATGAAACTTCCTGGACGATTAAAACTGTGTGCCGGATCGAGACACGAACTCGGGACCTTGCCTTTCGCGGGCAAGTGCTCTACCAACTACCTAGCAGGGTCCCTTTCCTTTCCATGCAATCACCCGTGTCTTAAGAATATGAAAATTATTAACTATTTACTGCCAGTTTTGCGTGTTTGCTAATGACCAGTGTCAGTATAAATTTTCTGCCTCAGTAACTGTTCATTCTTGTATTGCATAACAGAGGCTACTTAAAGTAAAGTAAAATTTCACTGGCAAAACTAATAACTAAGATACAGCACAAATTAAGAGTGCGAAATTTTATTTATTCTCTATTTAGCTCAACGAGTGACTTCTGCAGGATTGATACGTATTTTATCGTTGTCATTTTAAAAGTAAAATCAGATGCTCGTTTGCTCAAAGTAAAGTCAGTTCAGTCTCCCAATAATCAAAAGTAAATTGCTAGCCTTTTTCCCAAATTTGCATTACGTTATACTGAGGTTACTGAAAGTCATATTTTTTACATAACCAAGTTTAACTTAAGTCAGTCATTTATTTAAAGGGTATTTCATTTAACGTTTCTTTCAAAATTTAGTATTTCAGAACAAGTAACTGCAAACTCAATGCTTATTTTCTCGTGAACTGTTGTGCTGTGGAAAAGTGTGACAATCTTCTGTTGCCACGCCAGTGATTATTTGCTTAAATTTCTTTGCCGTTTTCAATCTCAAGATTCTGGAGATGCATTGCCCTAGCGGGCTGTCGACCGTTTAATTATCCATTTTTAGCTTATCAGTGTTTTCTTTTGTTTTCAGTGATTTTGTAGTAAATATTACGTGGTACTCTTTTTTTCCCCTCATGTGTGGTTCTTGAGCGATTGCTCAGTACTTCACCCATTTCAAAATTATCATCAGTATTTAGCTTAAGTTTAGGATAGATTCTTCTTTCAGAAGAGTCTGTTGTACACTTTCCTCCAACTAATCGGCGCTATTTTCCTGCGGTAACGATAGCCTTACTCAGTGTAAAATTTCATTTGGCGTATGCGATCACGGTCAGTTATATCGCAATCCAGTAGGCCGATTAGGAAGGTGAAGGTTGCAACCTGCTTGGAAATGAATAAGTTTATACGACAGAATATTATTTTCCATGCGTGATATCGCACGTTTTTAGTGGATTGTGGACTGAAAAAAATGTGAAGAATGATTTCTTCCGAAGTATAATCTCATACCATGTCGCAGTTATGGCTATGTTAGTGTTTTTTAATATTCTATTAAGTTGATGTATGAAAAAAATAGAATGAAAGGTAATTGAATTTCTTTCTGGTATCTCTTATGGGAGACACTGATTATACATCGTAGTTTATTTATTTATTTGGAATTTCTTACTTGATCTGGCGTTGTAGTACGCTCTAAACGAGTAAAGGATATAAGAATAAGCGCGAACGCGCTATCATTACTGCATATGATATCATCCTCACATCAGCCAACAGTGCCATCAGCAACACATCCATCTTGATGCTACCGGACGGCACCGCAACAGCTGGAGGATATTGAAGTCGACCGGCTGTTGTGACCGAGCGGTTCTAGACGCTTCAGCCCGGAACCGCGCTGCTGCTACGGTTGCAGGTTCGAATCCTGCCTCGGGTATGGATGTGTGTGATGTCCTTAGGTTATTTAGGTGAAAGTAGTTCTAACTCTAGGGGACTGATGACCTCAGATTTTAAGTCCCATAGTGCTCAGAGCCATTTGAACCATTTTGAAGACGTCCCTCTCACAGTGACACTTAATTACTGTTAACATAGCGTGGAGAATTTATGAAAATGCTCGGTATGACACACTATTCACATTGTTAATTATTTTATCAGAGGGTATGAAGCATAACAGAACTACCATTATTTCCGACTGTGGACCTTTTTTTACAACTCTACTTCATGAAAATTCCTCAAAATTGACAGTCGCATTTGTCAGCCGCGTGTTCTGTGCGAATATTTTGTTAGTTGCAGTTCCGCTTCCCAGGAATCCAAAAGTAATTAACGGTGGGGCGTGCAAAAATATCTGTGAATTTAGGAAGGAACCATCCTGGCAGTTTTCTTTAAGTGCTTTAGGGAAAGTATGGAGAACCTAAATGTCGATGTTTAGAATCCCTCTCCTTTCGGATGCGACTGCAATGTTCAGTAATATTACTGACATATTTATTATCCGTCAGTATCACCTGCGAAAATTTTGGCGTTTCAGTTTACTTTAAAAGCCGACTTACAAACCTTCCACGTCGATCGTGGCAAGTCTAATTATTAAGCATAATTGGAGAAATGCCTGCTAAACACTGTGCTGTGCTGTGCTGTGCACAATATATTTATGCACAACCGGTTTCGATTACAGTGAAAAAGTATTGTGACAACTTCACATCTCATACAGGCTATTTAACCAAAAGAGTTGCCGTAGATGACTTTTTTTTTACTAAGCATAAGGCATGAGATAGAGTAAAAATATTTCGTTGATACGTGCTTCTGACGAACACGATATAATGTCTACGAAGTGGGGCAGAGGCCATTTTGGTTATGATCGCATTCCAGATAAGCAGCTGTGTGCAGTCCTTGATGCTGTTTGGCTCCAGTGCATTACAGATATGATCTGCAGGATTCAGATCTGGAGAGCCCATTAGTCTATAAACGCAGCTGCATACGGTCACGTCTTTACCGTCGAGCAATGCAGTAATTCATTCGGCCTTGATTTTGTCTTTAATTTTTTTAAAGATTTTTGCAGTTTTAAATGTGGACTTGGAACTGAGTTACTGTATTTGTGATCACTTCATTATACAAAATATCTCTCTCGTGAGTAATGACCGATGTCGTGCATATACAGGGTGTTTCAAAAATGACTGGTATATTTGAAACGGCAATAAAAACTAAACGAGCAGCGATAGAAATACACCGTTTGTTGCAATATGCTTGGGACAACAGTACATTTTCAGGCAGACAAACTTTCGAAATTACAGTAGTTACAATTTTCAACAACAGATGGCGCTGCAAGTGATGTGAAAGATATAGAAGACAACGCAGTCTGTGGGTGCGCCATTCTGTACGTCGTCTTTCTGCTGTAAGCGTGTGCTGTTCACAACGTGCAAGTGTGCTGTAGACAACATGGTTTATTCCTTAGAACAGAGGATTTTTCTGGTGTTGGAATTCCACCGCCTAGAACACAGTGTTGTTGCAACAAGACGAAGTTTTCAACGGAGGTTTAATGTAACCAAAGGACCGAAAAGCGATACAATAAAGAATCTGTTTGAAAAATTTCAACGGACTGGGAACGTGACGGATGAACGTGCTGGAAAGGTAGGGCGACCGCGTACGGCAACCACAGAGGGCAACGCGCAGCTAGTGCAGCAGGTGATCCAACAGCGGCCTCGGGTTTCCGTTCGCCGTGTTGCAGCTGCGGTCCAAATGATGCCAACGTCCACGTATCGTCTCATGCGCCAGAGTTTACACCTCTATCCATACAAAATTCAAACGCGGCAACCCCTCAGCGCCGCTACCATTGCTGCACGAGAGACATTCGCTAACGATATAGTGCACAGGATTGATGAGGGCGATATGCATTTGGGCAGCATTTGGTTTACTGACGAAGCTTATTTTTACCTGGACGGCTTCGTCAATAAACAGAACTGGCGCATATGGGGAACCGAAAAGCCCCATGTTGCAGTCCCATCGTCCCTGCATCCTCAAAAAGTACTGGTCTGGGCCGCCATTTCTTCCAAAGGAATCATTGGCCCATTTCTCAGATCCGACACGATTACTGCATCACGCTATCTGGACATTCTTCGTGAATTTGTGGCGGTACAAACTGCCTTAGACGACACTGCGAACACCTCGTGGTTTATGCAAGATGGTGCCCGGCCACATCACACGGCCGACGTCTTTAATTTCCTGAATGAATATTTCGATGATCGTGTGATTGCTTTGGGCTATCCGAAACATACAGGAGGCGGCGTGGATTGGCCTCCCTATTCGCCAGACATGAACCCCTGTGACTTCTTTCTGTGGGGACACTTGAAAGACCAGGTATACCGCCAGAATCCAGAAACAATTGAACAGCTGAAGCAGTACATCTCATCTGCATGTGAAGCCATTCCGCCAGACACGTTGTCAAAGGTTTCGGGTAATTTCATTCAGAGACTACGCCATATTATTGCTACGCATGGTGGATATGTGGAAAATATCGTACTATAGAGTTTCCCAGACCGCAGCGCCATCTGTTGTTGAAAATTGTAACTACTGTAATTTCGAAAGTTTGTCTGCCTGAAAATGTACTGTTGTCCCAAGCATATTGCAACAAACGGTGTATTTCTATCGCTGCTCGTTTAGTTTTTATTGCCGTTTCAAATATACCGGTCATTTTTGAAACACCCTGTAGGTGTGACTGATTACTACGCAAACTAAATTCGGTTACAACCATTGGTTTCAGGAATAAGCTGTCCGCTGTAGGACCAGCGACCGTGTTATTTCGTTACATAATTAATACTTCATTAAATTACAGTTTGCTCATTAATGACAAATTCAACGAACCATTCGAAACACATGTTGTGTGGCTAGCTCCGCCCGTCGGGTAGACCGTTCGCCTAGTGCAAGTCTATCGAGTTGACTCCACTTCGGCGTCTTGCGTGTCGATGGGGATGAAATGATGTTGATAAGGACAACACAACACCCAGTCTCTGAGCGGAGAAAATCTCCGACCCAGCCGGGAATCGAACCCGGGCCTTTAGGTATGACATTCCGTCGCCATGACCACTCAGCTACCATGGACACGCTACTCGAAATTAATCTTTGTAATTACATACATTTCCACTCAATCGTTACTAAGGCAGTGTATCCACTTGTCATTTAAACGATTAGTTGTAGACTTTTCGACATCGTTCCGATCTATTTCATTGGGAACTGATGCCTGTCCGACAAATCAGGTACTCATGATCATGGTCATTTACCGCGTACACTGGACGAGGTGGGAAGGTTACAAACTGAACGCCGCAACGAACCAGTACACCACCACCACCAACAACGTGATCTGATGTACCTGTGAAGTACCAGCCGGCGCATGGCTGCGGACTTGTCTGTGAAGAGAATCAGACTGCAAAATGAGGCTGTATTCGTCTGTTGAGACGGCTGCCTTTCGTTACTTCGTTGTCCCAACTCGATGTGCCTGTTTCCGCAAAAACAGTCCCTTATCTGTGGTGTCGAAATCGAGGCACTAACCGTTGAACGTCTGGGATACAGAGCAACTGCACTGATCTCCAGACTGTTGGGCAACTGTAACTCCTAAGCCAAGGTAAGCGCTGCAGGCAGTTATCTCACAGTCAGCGTGGGTTTTTTGGTTCAGATAGGCAGCTATTAAGGCTATGCTCCTGTTGGTTAGTCTTGGTCGAGCTTAAACTAGCATACGACGATCATTTTCTGTGTCTTTGAGCCGTCACCGTAGTCTTGAAACAACACTGTCCAGAACGTTGAACACTGTTAAGATTGCGATCTGTATCTTAGCTATTTTCAAGTGTCAGTGACTTGTACCCAGCAAATTAGTATCCAAATGACGTCTTTTGGCTTTACTTGTGAAGTTTCTCGGCTTGGAGTACTTTCACAGCAAGTCAGTTGTTTACACTCAAAAATCAATTTATTGACACAATCACACACGTGTATTCAGGGGATTCTTTGATGACACTGATAACTATTTTATCTGCTGTGAGATTGGTATTGTGAGGCCGAAAGTACAGGAGGTCAGGTCCATATGTACGAGGATAAGAGTGGAGAAACTTCAGGATAAGGAAATCAGGCACAAGTACATAACAGTGATCTCAGAGAGGTACCAGTTAGTTGAATGTAGTCAATTACAGTCATTGGAAAAGGAATGGAAAAGGTACAGGGACACAGTACTAGAAGTGGCTAAAGAATGTCTTGGAACAGTAATGTGTAAAGGTAGGATGAAGCAAACAGCTTGGTGGAATAACACAGTCAAGGCAGTCCGTAAAAGGAAAAAGAAGGCGTATCAAAAATGGCAACATACTAGAACTCAGGCGCACAGAGAAAGTTATGTTGAAGAAAGAAACAAAGCCAAGCAGATAATTTCAGCATCCAAGAAGAAATCTTGGGAAGACTTTGGAAACAGGTTGGAGACTTCGGATCAAGCTGCTGAAAAATCATTCTGGAGTGTAATTAGCAGTCTTCGAAAGGGAGGTAAGAAGGAAATGACAAGTATTTTGGACAGGTCAGGAAAACTGCTGGTGAATCCTGTTGATGTCTTGGGCAGATGGAGGGAATATTTTGAAAAGTTGCTCAATGTAGGTGAAAATACGATCAGTAATGTTTCAGATTTCGATGTACAATGGGATAGGAATGATGATGGAAATAGGATCACATTTGAGGAAGTGGAGAAAATGGTCAATAGATTGCAGTGCAATAAAGCGGCTGGGGTGGATGAAATTAAGTCGGAACTCATCAAATACAATGGAATGTCAGGTCTTAAATGGCTACACAGGATAAGTGAAATGGCGTGGGAGTCGGGACAGGTTCCATCAGACTGGACGAAAGCAGTAATCACACCAATATTTAAACATGGAAATAGAAAAGATTGTAACAAATACAGAGGTATCTCTTTAATCAGCGTTGTGGGTAAAATCTTCTCAGGTATTGTTGAAAGGAAAGTGCGGGTATTAGTTGAGGACAAATTGGATGAAAATCAGTGTGGGTTTAGGCCTCTTAGGGGTTGTCAGGACCAGATCTTTAGCTTTCGGCAAATAATGGAGAAGTGTTATGAGTGGAACAGGGAATTGTATCTATGCTTTATAGATCTAGAAAAGGCTTATGACCGGGTTCCTAGGAGGAAGTTATTGTCTGTTCTACGAGATCATGGAATAGGAGGCGAACTTTTGCAAGCAATTAAAGGTCTTTACATGGATAGTCAGGTAGCAGTTAGAGTTGAAGGTAAATTGAGTCCATGGTTCAGAGTAGTTTCAGGGGTAAGACAAGGCTGCAACCTGTCTTCACTGTTGTTCATGTTATTTATGGATCATATGTTGAAAACAATAGACTGGCTGGGTGAGATTAAGATATGTGAACACAAAATAAGCAGTCTCGCATATGCAGATGACTTAGTTGAGATGGCAGATTCGATTGAAAGTTTGCAAAGTAATATTTGAGAGGTAGATCAGAAATGTAAGGACTATGGTCTGACGATTAGCATCTCCAAAACGAAAGTAATTTCAGTGGGAAAGAGATATAAACGGATTGAGTGCCAAATAGGAGGAACAAAGTTAGAATAGGTGGACGGTTGCAAGTACTTAGGATGCATATTCTCACAGGATGGCAACATAGTGAAAGAACTGGAAGCGAGGTGTAGCAAAGTGAATGCAATGAGCGCTCAGCTACGATCTACTCTCTTCTGCAAGAAGGGAGTCAGTACCAAGACTAAGTTATCTGTGCACCGTTCAATCTTTCGACCAACTTTGTTGTATGGGAGCGAAAGCTGGGTGGATTCATGTTACCTTATCAATAAGGTTGAGGTTACGGATATGAAAGTAGCTAGGGTGATTGCAGGTACTAGTAGATGGGAACAATGGCAGGAGGGTGTCCGCAATGAGGAAATCAAAGAAAAACTGGGAATGAACTCTATAGATGTAGCAATCAGGGCGAACAGGCTTAGATAGTGGCGTCATGTTACACGCATGGGAGAAGCAAGGTTACCCAAGAGACTGATGGGTTCAGCAGCAGAGGGTAGGAGGAGTCGGGGCAGACCAAGGAGAAGGTACCTGGGTTCGGTTAAGAATGATTTTGAAGTAATAGGCTGAACATCAGAAGAGGCACCAATGTTAGAACTGAATAGGGGATCATGGAGTAATTTTATAAGGGGGACTATGCTCAAGACTGAACGCTGAAAGGCATAATCAGTCTTAAATGATGATGATGATGATGATGATGATGATGATGGTGGTGGTGATGATGATGACACAATCATTTTATGTTCACAAATATAAGTTCTACGATACGTTAGCAGTTCAAAACAAATAAGAAAAGTCGTTCTTGAAAATAAAAAAAAGCTTCTTTGACAATTGAAAATGCTTGGAAAACAACACAAGTAAATCTCTGAGTGAGACTATCTTTTGAGAAGTTCTCCTGAAAACGAAACAGAGTATCTTCTTAGACATCAACAGTAGGCAGAAATTAAAGTCCCATCTCACGAGCAGTACAAGGACTTCTAGCATTAGAGTCCACAGCTGGAGCAGCGAGTTGCAATGCGCGATGGCCACAGGTGGCAAAGGCGTAATCGAGTCCGGGTGACAGCGTGGCCCTGGCGCTCTTCTAATTCTGCTGGCGGAAACGGAACTGCCCGCTGTTCGCCGGGCGAAGGCAGTTATACCAGATGGCTATTGGTCTAACGATGTTGGCTCGGACTGACTGTGGAAAATGGCGCGGCGGATGCAGATGCAGAAAATGTCCGTAGATGCGACGGCCTCTACTGGTCTAGTTCGCGCCCTCTGAACAAGCCTGCTGCCTGCAGGTCAGGCGAAGATTGGCTGACTTCGGCTGGTGCGCCTGACGAACTGGAACGATAGCCCGCATAACGATGCAGCGTTGCGGGTTGGCGGCGCTGAAGGAGACCTCGATAGTCTACGCCAGGGGCGGGCAGGAATTCTGCACGTGTGCGGTGCACATGCACATGTGCAGTTAACAGGTGTTCTGCGTGCACACAGGGGCAAGCTGGCCACCCGCTTCTCTCCCCTCCCCACCATACCGTCTCTCCGCTTCTTCCTCTGTAATGCGTTTTTTTTTCCTGGCCTGCTTTATTGAATGAAGGAATAAGGTTTGTAGGAGTGCTTGAAAGTAATCATCGTTTGAAAGAGTACCTATTACCTACGATACGTTTTATTTAATTATCACAAGTGGAGCTTGCAATACGTTTAATGTCTGGAACAAAATTTCTACATACAGACAAATGCAAACAGTTACGTAGATTTTCATTACTGATGTTTGCTCTTAACCGAGACTTATTAATTTTCATAACAGAAAAAAATCTCTCACAAACGTATGTCGAGCCATCATTGACATTATCTTCGCGGCTTCACGATGGAGACGAGGAAACTTGCTGTGGAAAGTCGTGATAAAAATCTATCACACGTCTTGCCAAAAGGAACCTGTCTCTCAGACGAGAATTACGCTGTAGACCTATTAATTCCATTTGAAAACTGGGATGAATATCATCTACAGAAACAGCAGATTGTCTCGAGAACTATTCAAAACCTTGGGATAAGTAAGATATATCCTCAAATCGCTTAAGAAATTCGTCTTTTGTTGCACTAAGAACGGCAACATACTGAAATTTATTATAATGGCGTCCAATATTAAACTTCCGCTGACCAGCGAGAATTCTGTCACATATTATACATTTCCAATTTTCACGTTTTTGCACAGAGAAAAAATGATTCTCCCATTCCTTTTTAAAAGGTAGCAAATCTCCAATTCTCCGTTCCCTTGATTCACTCTGCATTTTCCGGTTATTGAAATACAATGTTCACTACGTAGTGGTCGCTTCGCTTCGACGTCCGCAGCGTAGCTTGGAACTACACTGCGGCAATCTGCCGGCTGTCGCCACTGCCCCGTTCGACGATTGCAAGTGAGTCAGTAATGTTTATTTTCCCATGGGGAGCATGTCTGATACTGAAACGTGGACTCGTGGAAACAATACGGACACTCTACAGGGTGTAAATTTTAAGTTGACGAATCAGAATGAGTCGAAAAATAAGCTTCACATGAAAAAATGTGTAGAATCCATAGTTGATTATTTTCGAGCGGGACATCTGCTGGTGCTAAAATTAGCCCGCCACGCCAGTCCCCTGGGGGTGGGGCGGGAGACAAGTTTAAAATTTCAAATGGGAACTCCCATTTTTTATTGCAGAATCAGATCTTACATAAAGAACTAAGTACATTTTGTCTTAAATATTTGTTTTGATTCTTGGTAGTTGGCGCTGTAATTAAAGAAAATCCGTGTTCTCATTTTTACGTGGAAAATGGTTACGGATAAATAAAAAAATGACTTCACTCGATAGTAAGTAGGGTGTTTGGTTAGTTAGTTAGCTAGTCAGATGATTTGTGTGACAATTAAAAGTTGTGTGGCCTCATGAGCACGAAACAATCAAAACTTATCCAAATACGCGGAAAAAAATTAATGCAGTATTTGGGCAACATTTGTAAAACTCTAATTCCTCTCTCTCAAACCCCATCCTTTGGGAGAGAGGGAAAGTTTTAGTTATAGCGAATCAAAATTTACGAAGTAAATAAGTATTTTTTATTTATCCGTAACCATTTTCCACGCAAAAATTAGAACATGGATTTTCTTGAATTACAGCGCCAATTACCAAGAATTAAAACAAACCTTTAAGACAAAATGTATGTAGTTTTTTAATGTAGAATCTGATTCTACAATAAAAAATGGGAGTTCCCATTTGAAATTTTAAACTTGCCTCCCGCCCCACCCCCAGGGGACTTGGGTGGCGGGCTAATTTTAGCACCAGCAGATGTCCCGCTCGAAAATAATCAACTTTGGATTCTACAGATTTTTTCGAGTAAAGCTTATTTTTCGAGTTATTCTGGTTTGTCAACTTAAAATTTACACCCTGTATACTGGCAGGTGTACTCCACTTCATGATGCAGTTACGACTCTGCGGAAAACATCAGGTAGTACATTATGTTCAAAAATGGTTCAAATGGCTCTGAGCACTATTGGACTTAACATCTGAGATCATGAGTTCCCTAAAACTTATAACTACTTAAACCTAACCAACCTAAGGACATCACACACATCCTTGCCCGAGGCAGGTTCGAACCTGCGACCGTAGCGGTCGCGCGGTTCCAGACTGAAGCGCCTAGAACCGCTCAGCCACACCAGCCGGCAGTACATTATGTGACGTGTTTGTAGGAAGACTGTTAGATGCATAGAAAAAACACTAAACACTCTGATACTGATACGTATTAAGGTACCAATTATCAAAATATCTGTACCTACACAATGTATACACAGGGTGTCTCTCTTAACAGTCGTCAGGCGTATTTTCTCTGGTGTTTCAGCATATATTTGCAGTTTCGTTTTTGTTTCGTGCGATGGAGTTAAGCTAAACGGATAGCACTCAACAAATCTTTCATGCGACCCCCAATGTCGACGGGTAGCGCTGGTCTGTTTCCCGTTACAAATAAAATGGTTTTTGTAGCGGAATTTTACGTGCCAATTCGATAGAGCGACCCCAGAATAGTCTAGAGCGATATTTGTTTTACCGATGTGTATTAATAGGGGCAGTAAAACTCGAATAATAACCAGTACTCCATCAGCAACAGCACTGTCCTTGACCGAGCGAGGTGGCGCAGTGGTTAGCACACTGGACTCGCATTCGGGAGGACGACGGTTCAATCCAGTCTCCGGCCATCCTGATTTAGTTTTTCCGTGATTTCCCTAAATCGTTTCAGGCAAATGCCGAGATGGTTCCTTTGAAAGGGCACGGCCGATTTCCTTCCCAATCCTTCCCTAACCCGAGCTTGCGCTCCGTCTCTAATGACCTCGTTGTCGACGGGACGTTAAACACTAACCACCCCCCACCCACACCACTGTCCTTGCGCGCGCTGACTGCTACCACCAAGCACACAGCGCTACTGAGTCGCTTCTGGATTGCTGTTTATTCTTGGTGTTTTTCTGTCTCCGTCAATACGTATCGATAAAACGAATATCGGGATAGATTAATCTCGGACTGCTCTATCGAGTGGGAACGTAAAATTCCGCTTTAAAAATAATTCTGTTTCTAATGGGAAACAAACCGGTTTTATGTTGGCGCTGGCGTCTTATGAAAGACGTGAAGTGCAGTAATTGTTTGGGCTGACTCCAGTTACATAATTCAAAAACGAAATTGCAAATAGCTGTTGAAATACCACAGATAATGTACCTGACGACCGTTAGGTATTTTGAGTATTTTGACGCCAAAGAAACAAAGCTGCGAACTTGGTAGCACGTTACGAATGGGTCGGGGATCCATTTCGAAACACTCCCAAAGGTTGAACTGCCGAAGAAGAAATCATAGATTTCACGGCAAATGATGAAATAAAATGGCAATTTAGCAATAGTTCGCTCTCTGAATTTTGGATAGGGTTGGATGATGAGTTTTCTGCACTGAAAACAAGAGCATTTCGTATGCTATTACCATATTCAACATCCTACGTTTGCTATACCAGATTTTCTGCGTTGGCTGCTGTAAAGACAAAATATGGCTCCCAGCTAAATCTAGAAAAAGAAGTGAGAGTGTCTGTTTCTTTCGAAAAACTTCCCTCTGCAAGCCACGTCCAAGTAAGTCACCAATAAATTCCAAATTTGGTGTTTTATTCCTATGAAAAAGTTAATTATTAAAACCATTGGACAGAACTAATATAGCCCTGTTTCAAAGCGCATTATCTCAGTGTAGATGTGAATTCAGTTTGTAATTACATCATAATGTATTTTACTTTGTTTTTCTTGCGGTAAATTTATAAGTTCTTTGAATTCACACTTTTTTTTCCTTTTTTCAATAAGCTCGTTCCCCACATTATGTTAAGACGTCCCTCTAGGTGACGCGCTCCACAGGTTCAGAACCGCTGTGCTGGTGACAAAAATTATTTTCTGCTTCTCTGAATGCTCGCTCCTAAGATATCCGTGCTATATTTACAAACCCGAGGTTTTGGTGTCCCCCGTTTATTAGGTCCTACGAATGCTTTGTCATTTATCTTTGTTTTCAGATCTGGTATTGATTTGTATATGGGAAGAAAGTTAACTTGCGTCTTTGTTCGGCATCCACGTTAGACTTGTAGGTGGCTGGTTCATTTAGTACAAAACTTTAAGTTAGGCAAGGGCATGTCAGCTTACATAGATCAATACCTATTACAGCACTGTGTAGTTCAAACCAGCCTTCGGGCTGAGAACAGCTTTTGTTTTAGTAGAGCGTGTGGATGTTCATCACTAAAGTCATAACGACGTGAAGTGCTGTTAGGGGGAGCTAAAAACCTCCACAGTTACGATTCAGTCGTTAAGACGTTCCAGTATTGCGACGTTTCCGCCGTTTCATTTCTGCACTTGGGCCTTTTATAGCTGATGGGATGGAGGTCTTCGGGAAGACAGGGGAACTGTAGAAGGGAGGAGGGATCGTGATGAAGTTGGGAACTTACTAGGACACACCACGCCTTCTTAAGAAGCTATTTTTCCATTTTTGTCCTTTTCCTACTATGATTCACACGAACAGAAACAGTAGACATACACTATTGCGAAACATTATGGGGTACAACAAGCATCATGACATAGATTTCAACTGCTTAATTAAAAGCGGGTTTAGTAGGGCGTTACACATCCATCGCGAGCGGTTTGTTTCCGCTTTCCCACAAGTACTTCCCGCCGGCGTGACGGCGCTGGGGCAAATAAAAGTGACCCGGAAACAGAATTCCAAGTTAAATACAAACATAGCAGAGGGAAGAAAATACGGTACTAGCCTGACTATAGCATATGTTGAAAGTGGTCACCATTCATCTCTTCGCTCTTTTGGGTCCTGGTCAGCAAGTTGCTGAAGGCGGATCGAAGCTGTACTGCTGGAAATGCTGCAATCTCATCCTAAATGTCCTGCTGCAGTTCTTGAAGGCTATGAGGGTTGTTGCGATACATGTTAGACTCGAGTGCTTCCCACACAAAGTAATCGCACGCAGGCAGATCAGGTCACCTGGGTGGCCAGAATGACCTCTGCTAACAATTTTGTCAGGTGTGGAGATTGTGTAAATGTGCTCCACGGTTCGGGCGGCTCTATGGGCAGTTGCTCCATTCTGTTGGCAGTAACTCTAGTTCTCTTCCTCCTCAGTTAAGGTTTCAAAATCCGGGCCACTTTTATTTGCCATACCCTGTAGTAATCACTGAAAACCACGTTTAGATAATACTATTTAAAAAAAATGCCTTCTCCATCTACGAGGGTGGTTGGAAAAGCTCTCGGAACGGAATAGAAAAAAAGTACTTACATAACTTAATTTTTTTTATTTTTCATTGTGGTCTCCTTGTAGATTAATGCACTTGGTCCAACGATGTTCCAGTGCCTTGATCCTATCTCGAAAAAGTCTTTCCTCCAGGCCTGCAAAATAGTTGTTAACTCCGGCTATCAGTTCTTCGTTTGAAATGAATCTTCGTCCACCAAGAAAAATTTTCAGTTTTGGGAAGAAGTGGAAGTCTGACGGAGCCATACCAGGTGAATAAGGCGGGTGTGGTAAAAATTCGTACTCTTTGTTCATGCATTTTTGCCATCGCAACGGCACACGTGTGCGGGCGCGCGTCAAGAGTCGCGGCACCCATCTTGCAGATAACTTTTTCATTTCTAATTCTTCAGTTAAATGTGATATACCCTTGCAAGCGTGAGCAATTTCACGCACTTTAAATCTGCGATCCTCCATTGCCATTTTTTGCACTTTTGAAATGATTTCCGGAGTAGTGACACATCTTGACCGACCACTGCGAGGATTATCATCTAAGCTCTCCCGACCAAATTTAAATTAATTTGTCCACTTGGCAACAGCTGCATATGAAGGAGTAGAGTCCCCCAGTGTATTCTGGAAATCGGAATGAATGTCCTTTGCTTTCATACCTTTCTTTACGAAGTACTTAATCACTGCTCGAATCTCAATTTTTTCCATCTTCGCAAATCACTACGCGGGAACAACAGCAGAGCAACATAACCGCCACAGCTCTCTTCCAAGAGCACTGACGTGGCACGTGTTTACAGGCAACAGTCCAATGAAGATCACCGTGAACAATTCGTTGCGCTAGCGCTGACCTCTCGTACCTCTCGTGGTGATTCCGAGAACTTTTCAAACCACCCTGGTACTTTAACTCGCGGTCACCATCCGAGATCCTCTAGGTCTACAAACAACAGCTGCCCGGAATCAAAGTGGTGAACATCTTTTCCGAACTGATAATCGACATCGTTACACAGATTACAACATGCGTGCTGCGAAATGGAAATTTTTCCGAAGGACTGTCCAACCAACAGCAAGCTCACGAGGTGACCTCGCTGGAATCAGTTGACTGCACGAACTGTGCTGGGCAACGCAATCGCGGAATGTCGATAACGTTTATTAATTTGGTGCGGTGCTCGAAGCAACAGATCAATCTTTCAACAAGTGAGACGCAAGCGTTACAGGCGCAGGGTTTTCACGTTCAGTGTGCGTTTACTAACTCATCGACACCACATAACTTTATGCCGGGTGGTTATAATTAAACTTCGCCTATTTAATACCTTATAACACTGAAACTACTCGTACTTACTGTACGAGTACCAAATTTGGTAGCATTGATTTCAAGGACATGCGGAAGAGAAATAGTGCAGAATCAATTCAGAATCAATTGAACTGAAATACTTTCGATGTGCTGCTACGGTACATCATACCATTACATGACGGTACCATTACTGCTACAAAAGGAGCTCAATATGGCGCCCGTCAGTGTCCAGCAGATTCCATCATTCAGCACAGCAGAACGAAGCATGTCCTTAGGTATGGTGGCTACCTCTCTTGGTATGCTGCGCTTCAGATCAGCAAATGTGTGAATGTTCCCCTGGTAAACCCTGTCCTTCACGTAGCCCCACAACCAGAAATCACTGGGAGTGGGGTCAGGTGTTCGTGCCGGCCAGGCATTTGCAAGCGATCGGCTGACAATTCGAAAGTTTCCGAATGTGTTTCGGAGAAGCAGGTGAACTTCACGGGCGATGTGCGGTAGAGCCCCATCTTGCATGAAAACAGTTGAGTTCAATGTGTCTCTCTACTGTAGGGCGGGTATGACATGCTGGCGGAGCATATCGCAGTAACGCCGGTCAGTCCCACTGCACGTCTTTGATTCTTGAGCCTCAACCTGTTCAAAAAAGAATGGGCCAAGGATGAACGTAGCCGTGGAACCACACCGTACGTAACACGTTCATCACACAGAGGAACTTCATGCACAGTGACTGGAGGTGAAGATCCCTACACTCAGCAATTCTGTGTGTTCACTTCACCCGTCACAGAAAAATGAGCTTTGTCTGTCCATTGGGTGGTCCGGGGCTAGCTCTCGTCTGCTTCAATCCTTGCGAGAAAGAGGGGAGCGATGTCAACACGTCGTTGTGCATCCTGTGGTGCAAGCTACTGTACGATATGGATCTCATACGGTTACCATTTGGGAATGGTTCGAAGCACCTTCCATACAGTGGATAACATGATGTTCAATTGTCGTGACACAGCATGCGCACTGTCTGACGGTACGGAAGTGCGCGCTGCGTTGTCTCGCATAACAACAGCGATTTCATGAACCACCTGTGGTGCAACCGGTCGTCGGCCTCATCCCGGAGCGACGCCCAGTTCTCCAGTTGATTCGAACTTCACCATCATTCTCCGCACAGCAGCCGGCGATATTCTCGAAGTGCAGCTGCAGCGTCCGCAGCTCGTGGTCGTGAGGTAGCGTTCTGGCTTCCCACGCCCGGGTTCCCGGGTTCGATTCCCGGCGGGGTCAGGGATTTTCTCTGCCTCGTGATGACTGGGTGTTGTGTGATGTCCTTAGGTTAGTTCTAAGTTCTAGGGGACTGATGACCATAGATGTTAAGTCCCATAGTGCCATTTTTTTTTTGCAGCTGCAGCATTACTTTTGTTTCGACAATACTCGTGTTGACATGACAACAGGATGACTGATCACGGTACCTGGTGGCCATAGTTGGAACTGGACGGTGGCGCTGTGACGCATGGAAATCTAGCACCCCATACTCCTGACATTGTTACCAAGACTGATTCTCGCACGGTAATTAGTTGATTGCCAATTTTTACACCATACAGATATCTTTTCGAAATCGTTTTGCAGTTTGTTTTGATCTTCTGATGACTTTATTAGTCGATAAACGACAGCGTCATCTGCAAAAAACCGAAGACGGCTGCTCAGATTGTCTCCCAAATCGTTTATATAGATAAGGAACACCAAAGGGCCTAGAACACTACCTTGGGGAACGCCTGAAATCATTTCTGTTTTACTCGATGACTTTCCGTCAATTACTACGAACTGTGACCTCTCTGACAGGAAATCGCAAATCCAGTCACATGACTGAGTCGATATTCCATACGCACGTAATTTCACTAGGAGCCGCTTGTGTGCTACAGAGTAAAAAGCCTTCCGTAAATCCAGAAATACGGAGTCGATCTGAACTCCCTTGTCAATAGCACTCAACACTTCATGCGAATAAAGAGATAGTTGGGTTGCACAGGAACGATGTTTTCTAAACCCATGTTGACTGTGTGTCAATAGACAGTTTTCTTCGAGGTAATTCATAATGTTTGTAACGCCGCAAATGCATATCCTCCTATTTCCATCTATTGTACTGTAAATTTTTTCCTTATTTTGTTACCTGAATATATGACATTTCTGTGCCTTTATATGTTGTAATTGTTTTACTATTTATATATATATATATATATATATATATATATATATATATATATATATATATGCATTTATGTCGATGTATAATTGATTTGTTGTGTAAAGATTATTTGTATTTATACGCTGGGTCTGGCCTAGGGAAAACTATGCTATCGAACGAATACATCGATAGGTCGTGTGGAGAACCAAAGTGTTTAGGATCTTTGGTAGTGTTAACTCTGCCGCGTGGAGCGCGGGCAGAGCATGAGGGAGTCTGGCTGGAGTAGCGAGTGGAGCAGGTGTGTGGTGTGAAGCTCCCGCGAGTTGCCGCGCTTTCGGGGTTTGGCAGCATGCAATTGCGCTCGACTTGCGATGATAGTTTCTGACATGGTGTCGCGGACGGGAAGCATTAGCTGGCGCACATCAAGAGCCCGTTTCGTCTGGTGACCGTGTCGAGAACAAGGCGCGCCAACATCCAGCTTCTGCAACAGCGACGGCCGACAATGAGTGACTGTCGCCACATCTTCGATCGACGGCTTCAAACCTTCAATCAACCAACAAGGAAGACTGGAAGCACGTAAAGTTTTAGAACTGTATGGCAGACCTCAGCTTTTCAAACTTTTAAAATTGTTGCATCATAAAATTACAGCTACTTAGCATGAACCTTTGTTGCTCATTGTCCCAATTGCATTACCAAGCAGGGTCCCTTCCTTTTCCGAAATGAACCCGAGTGTCGTTGAAATTCAAACGCCAGCATAATTCCATTTCACTGCTTTAATTTCAAAGTTCAGTTAAAGTATTCATAGCTGGCTACAATACTTAGATTACAAAAGCACAAATTAAGAGTGCTAGTTTTGTTACCATATTTTAGCTTACCTGTGACTGCAGCTCAGCTTGGTACGTACTAAATTTTACTATTGTTAATTGTTCAGAATCATTTAATTCAAGTTCAAAGTTAAATCTCTTATTTCTAAATTGCGTAGATTCAAGTAGCTTTAGAAATGATTGTTGAGGTAGTCCAAGACTAACCGTATTTTACTGAATTTCGATGTGCTTCAGAAAGAAAGCTCACTATTAACTTCAGTCACTAAATTAACTTTCGATTTTCCGGTTTTATTAATTCTTTTGCTAAATTAAGTGTAGCGAAATTTATTACTTCTGACAAACTTTCAGTTTTCACACTACACTTGTCAACCTTCAGTTGCCACGCTTCTAGTGCTAATTATATGTGTAATAATCCTTCTTTTTCAGTTACTATAGTAATTGTCCTTAGGACTGGCGACCGTAATTTCCCCCAAATCTCAAATATCTAATTACCGCTAGTTGATTGTTAACGTAACGGCCGCACATTTACTTTCTTTATTAACTTTACCCCTATTTCAAAATTAATTTCCACCAGTTTCATTAGCATTTTTCCTTTCATTTAGATGTAACCCTGTCCTCCCTCTTTACCGACAAATTAACCTCGGTGACGATTGCTTTTCCCAAATTTCCATTAGGTACACGCGGTTTAATTTTTCACTGCCATTAAGGTCGATAAGTGAGGGGGAGGTTACATGTTCGAACACAATATATGTTCCAAAATACTGTTACATACCGACGTTAACGATATGGGCTTGTAATTTAATGGATTACTCATACTACTTTTCTTTAATATTGGTGTGACCATTGCAACTATCCAGCCCATCTCCAAGGACATGTCAATACGTAGAATTGCAGAATACGGGCAACGGAGAATTCGCCCCCATGAACCATGGACCTTGCCGTTGGTGGGGTGGCTTGCGTGCCTCAGCGATACAGATGGCCGTACTGTAGGTGCAACCACAACGGAGGGGTATCTGTTGAGAGGCCAGACAAACATGTGGTTCCTGAAGAGGGGCAGCAGCCTTTTCAGTAGTTGCAGGGGCAACAGTCTGGATGACTGACTGATCTGGCCTTGTAACATTAACCAAAACGGCCTTGCTGTGCTGGTACTGCGAACGGCTGAAAGCAAGGGGAAACTACAGCCGTAATTTTTCCCGAGGACATGCAGCTCTACTGTATGATTAAATGATGATGGCGTCCTCTTGGGTAAAATATTCCGGAGGTAAAATAGTCCCCCATTCGGATCTCCGGGCGGGGACTACTCAAGAGGACGTCGTTATCAGGAGAAAGAAAACTGGCGTTCTACGGATCGGAGCATGGAATGTCAGATCACTTAATCGGGCAGGTAGGTTAGAAAATTTGAAAAGGGAAATGGATAGGTTAAAGTTAGATATAGTGGGAATTAGTGAAGTTCGGTGGCAGGAGGAACAAGACTTTTGGTCAGGTGATTACAGGGTTATAAATACAAAATCAAATAGGGGTAATGCAGGAGTAGGTTTAATAATGAATAAAAAAATAGGAGTGCGGGTTAGCTACTACAAACAGCATAGTGAACGCATTATTGTGGCCAAGATAGACACAAAGCCCATGCCTACTACAGTAGTACAAGTTTATATGCCAACTAGCTCTGCAGATGATGAATAAATAGATGAAATGTATGACGAGATAAAAGAAATTATTCAGGTAGTGAAGGGAGACGAAAATTTTATAGTCATGGGTGACTGGAATTCGTCAGTAGGAAAAGGGAGAGAAAGAAACATAGTAGGTGAATATGGATTGGGGGGAAGGAATGAAAGAGGAAGCCGCCTTGTAGAATTTTGCACAGAGCATAACTTAATCATAGCTAACACTTGGTTCAAGAATCATGAAAGGAGGCTGTATACATGGAAGAAGCCAGGAGATACTGACAGGTTTCAGATAGGTTATATAATGGTAAGACAGAGATTTAGGAACCAGGTTTTAAATTGTAAGACATTTCCTGGGGCAGATGTGGATTCTGACCACAATCTATTGGTTATGAACTGCAGATTGAAACTGAAGAAACTGCAAAAAGGTGGGAATTTAAGGAGATGGGACCTGGATAAACTGAAAGAACCAGAGGTTGTAGAGAGTTTCAGGGAGAGCATAAGGGGACAATTGACAGGAATGGGGGAAAGAAATACAGTAGAAGAAGAATGGGTAGCTCTGAGGGATGAAGTGGTGAAGGCAGCAGACGATCAAGTAGGTAAAAAGACGAGGGCTAATAGAAATCCTTGGGTAACAGAAGAAATATTGAATTTAATTGATGAAAGGAGAAAATATAAAAATGCAGTAAATGAAGCAGGCAAAAAGGAATACAAACGTCTCAAAAATGAAATCGACAGGAAGTGCAAAATGGCTAAGCAGGGATGGCTAGAGGACAAATGTAAGGATGTAGAGGCTTGTCTCACTAGGGGTAAGATAGATACTGCCTACAGGAAAATTAAAGAGACCTTTGGAGAGAAGAGAACCACTTGTATGAATATCAAGAGCTCAGATGGAAACCCAGTTCTAAGCAAAGAAGGGAAGGCAGAAAGGTGGAAGGAGTATATAGAGGGTTTATACAAGGGAGATGTACTCGAGGACAATATTATGGAAATGGAAGAGGATGTAGATGAAGACGAAATGGGAGATAAGATACTGCGTGAAGAGTTTGACAGAGCACTGAAAGACCTGAGTCGAAACAAGGCCCCGGGAGTAGACAACATTCCACTAGAACTACTGAAGGCCTCGGGAGAGCCAGTCATGACAAAACTCTACCATCTAGTGAGCACGATGTATGAGACAGATGAAATACCCTCAGACTTCAAGAAGAATATAATAATTCCAATCCCAAAGAAAGCAGGTGTTGACAGATGTGAAAATTACCGAACTATCAGTTTAATAAGTCACAGCTGCAAAATACTAACGCGAATTCTTTACAGACGAATGGAAAAACTGGTAGAAGCCGACCTCGGGGAAGATCAGTTTGGATTCCGTAGAAATGTTGGAACACGTGAGGCAATACTGACCTTACGACTTATCTTGGAAGAAAGATTAAGAAAAGGCAAACCTACGTTTCTAGCATTTGTAGACTTAGAGAAAGCTTTTGACAATGTTGACTGGAATACTCTCTTTCAAATTCTGAAGGTGGCAGGGGTAAAATACAGGGAGCGAAAGGCTATTTACAATTTGTACAGAAACCAGATGGCAGTTATAAGAGTCGAGGGGCATGAAAGGGAAGCAGTGGTTGGGAAAGGAGTGAGACAGGGTTGTAGCCTCTCCCCGATGTTATTCAATCTGTATATTGAGCAAGCAGTAAAGGAAACAAAAGAAAAGTTCGGAGTAGGTATTAAAATTCATGGAGAAGAAGTAAAAACTTTGAGGTTCGCCGATGACATTGTAATTCTGTCAGAGACAGCAAAGGACTTGGAAGGGCAGTTGAACGGAATGGACAATGTCTTGAAAGGAGGATATAAGATGAACATCAACAAAAGCAAAACGAGGATAATGGAATGTAGTCAAATTAAGTCGGGTGATGCTGAGGGAATTAGATTAGGAAATGAGACACTTAAAGTAGTAAAGGAGTTTTGCTATTTAGGGAGTAAAATAACCGATGATGGTCGAAGTAGAGAGGATATAAAATGTAGACTGGCAATGGCAAGGAAAGCGTTGCTCAAGAAGAGAAATTTGTTAACATCGAGTATAGATTTAGGTGTCAGGAAGTCGTTTCTGAAAGTATTTGTATGGAGTGTAGCCATGTATGGAAGTGAGACATGGACGATAACTAGTTTGGACAAGAAGAGAATAGAAGCTTTCGAAATGTGGTGCTACAGAAGAATGCTGAAGATAAGGTGGGTAGATCACGTAACTAATGAGGAGGTATTGAATAGGATTGGGGAGAAGAGAAGTTTGTGGCACAACTTGACTAAAAGAAGGGATCGGTTGGTAGGACATGTTTTGAGGCATCAAGGGATCACAACTTTAGCATTGGAGGGCAGCGTGGAGGGTAAAAATCGTAGAGGGAGACCAAGAGATGAATACACTAAGCAGATTCAGAAGGATGTAGGTTGCAGTAGGTACTGGGAGATGAAGAAGCTTGCACAGGATAGAGTAGCATGGAGAGCTGCATCAAACCAGTCTCAGGACTGAAGACCACAACAACAACATCAACCAGTACCACTATATTCTCCAAAGATGACTGTATTGTGTGTGTTGACGACGTCGTTTATCGTAGGGACGTATTTTTTTCGAGGAGGCGAGTTCTGCGGTCCTGTTGCCTGTACCGTCTTTGGCAAACGGTATGATAGTCTTTTGCGCTTCCATGTCTTTCCAACCCTTCGACAACGGGGATTTGTGCCCACAAAATTTATGCAAAATGGTGCTCTTCCGCACAGTGCACAGCCAGTGAATCGGTTACTGAAGAGGCGTTTCGGAAATGGTATAATTTTCAGCCGTCATTTCCCTACAGCCAGGACGTCAGTATCACCAGATCTTAATCCGTGTGACTTCAGGTTGTGGGGTTACGTGAAAGATGATGTGTTCAGTGCTTCAGTTACGAACGGAACTGAATTGAAGGCACGCAATGCACAACACATTCTGAATATGCCCCCCCCCTCCCCCCCCCCCCCCCCCCGAGACAATTCGATTTGTTGTGGAACATGCTGTTTCTAGATTTCAACTTGTGTTAGGGAACAATGGACAGCATCTTAAGATGTCTTGCGCCACTTTCACGTCAGTTAGAAACCAATATCATTTTGTTTTTTTATGCGGTTTTCGACCTGAGTACAATTAAATACCGATTTTTCCCTGCCACAGCTGTTAAAATTAATCTTGTTAAAATACTTTTTTTATTGGAGTTAGTGACCGGTTTCGACTCTATGAAAGAGTCATCTTCAGACTCTGTAAAGATATATTGCCAAAGTAATATAGACGTTATAATAAGCATATAATATATATAAATATATATATATATATATATATATATATATATATATATATATATATATATATAAGATGAATAGCAATAAATTATACCCGGAGCGGTGGATGGACACTGCTAGATGAGTTGCGTCGACCCTCGACGCTCATATAATTGCCGACTGTGCATGGAGGGAGCGGGTCACTCCCACCGTTCTGAATATGATATCAAAAGTAGCCAATCAGAAAACACGCTCATAATTAGATAACTTAATACATAACTACGAAGGAACAGTTATAGTTGGAATACATCGTAATGTCAATTATTGATCATTATTCGTCAATGAATATAAATTATAATATTAAAATGGTTCATTGGTATGAAATAAGGCTTAGAGTATGCCGCCCTCTAAACTCAAAAGTACAAAATCTGCTCCAAAGATTGCCGTTGTCCCAGCGTTTACGTGGCTAATCGAGGGTTACCATCGAAATGGCGTCCTGTTCCGCTGTGGACGTTAGTGGTACTGTCAAAGATTGTACTAGGGGGAGATGCGTCATATGTTACGTTTATGTGATGCCACAGAAATACGGTTAATTTTGCTCTCGTCTGATGTCAGCGCCATGGAAAATAACTGTACTATGGCGGAACCACACCAACATTTCTGTAATAATAGCAGAACGATGTTACTAAAGTGCAGCTGTTGGTTGCCGAACTTGTGCAGTGATGCACATCGAACATTACCGATGTATAGTTGTCGTATTGTGATTCACTTGTGATTCACTTACCCCTTTTACACTAATACGCTTAGAGCGCCATCTGCTGGAAAATTTTTTGTTACATTTTTTTTCTTCCATGACATTTCTTCGTACGTCAATAATACACTGTTCAAATTTGACTTCATTCTTACCAGTAGTTTTCTGTCCGGCCACAGTAGCTGAGTGGTCAGCGCGACAGAATGTCAATCCTAAGGGCCCGGGTTCGATTCCTGAGTCGGAGATTTTCTCCGCTCAGGGACTGGGTGTTGTGTTGTCCTAATCATCATTATTTCAACGCCATCGACGCGCAAGTCGCCGAAGTGGGGTCAAATCGAAAGACTTGCAGCCGGCAAACTGTCTACCCGACGGGAGACCCTAGTCGCACGACATTTACATTTTAGTAGTTCTCTTTCTACAGCGTTCTGATACTGGAACTTTAATTATGGACACTTTATAGGTATTTCCTTAATGTGAGAGCAAAATAAGAGAGTGCTCCACCATCTTGGAACACGACATTATCAAAAATGCCTTATTGCAGAAGCTGTGGTTCCAGGAACTGTTTCAGGATACCAACCTAAATATTTCCCGTGAATGTCTCTTCTGCAAAAGGGTCTTCTGCTGAGGGTCCATAAACTGCAGTCTTTCTAAAAACAAGCCACACGTTCGTTTTCGGTGTTTGCTGCTGTTGATGCTGTCTTGTGAAATTTCAGTGTAAGCTCCTGTTGCAACGTCAGATAAAATATCACTCACTAACTACAGTCACACGTTCTTCTATTGTAGGCAAATAAACAAAAATGCACTTTATGACCACCCTGTGTCTGGAGGTTCGTCATAAAGTTCTTGCCAGTCGGTGTGTGTATCCCCGGAAAAATATCAGGATCTGCGTCCGCCCTCACTTCGTGAGTTACGCGCGTTGCATATGTACCGCATTTTTCTCACTTTACTCGGGCGGTGGTTCTTTTTTGCCTCGATACTCGCCGGCGCGGCTTGAAAAACGCTCTCAGACATCAAACATGGTCGGATCTGTGAGGCTAATGAAGGTTCAAACGCAACATTTGCATTCGAGGCGCACAGACCTTTCTCTCGGAGCGGCGGTCTCCCGGTACGGGTGAAGCACTTTCAGGAAGCTGCGCGCCCATCCAGCATTGCTGCCTGCCTGCCTGGGGGTCATTTGGTTTCGCCACGGCCTCACCTTCACCTCTGTGCAGTTTCTAAAGCCACACTGACGGTGGGACGAAGACTTTCGCGCTTACAAACCTGCCCTCTGCCACCCTCAACTAACTGTTGCTGTACATTCTCGCTGTAGCAAAAGCACAAACGCAGTTTCTTGTCGTTTCTCTTGTGTAAGCATTTTTTTTTAAATCCAGAGTTTGCTGCCCTATTATCATAGCTACTGACACAATTTAGTTGCCTAGGTACTTGTCGTAGTGGTAATATGTGAGCGTAAATTGCAAGAGAACATCACCAAATTCGCCTCACATTTTAAGGAGAAAAGAAAAAAAAAACAAAAAAAAAAAAAACCACACACACAGACACACACACTAGCAAGACATCAAGCCCAACAATCGATACTACGGAAAATTTGGACCACATTTCTGAAACCAGAGGAAAAATGCTCATGTCGGAGCACAGAAAAGGCTAATATGTTCTTTTTTAAAAGATTCTGGCAGAAAAGTGGGGAACCAGCTGCCTTAGTCCTCATTCAGTCCTTTTCCGATAAAAATTTTGGCATGCGAACGTATTCACACTCTTTTAACAGAGAACACCGTAAATCCTTTTACCCATTCTCTCTTTGTAGTTATGCGTTCATACTCAGCATTTCACTCTAACTATAGGCCTCTATGTCTCTCTCCCACTATCTCCTTTTTCTCTCATTGATCTACAGTAACTTCTACTGCTACACTGTGCGGCCACTCCCGCCGGAGTTTCGAGTCCTCCCTCGGGCATGGGTATGTGGGTTGTTCTTAGTATAAGTTAGTTTAAGTAGTGTGTAAGTCTAGGGACCGATGACCTCAGCAGTTTGGTCCCTTAGGAATTCACACACACATACTGCTACGGTCAATCTCCTACTCACACTGTCTGCTTTTTCTTTCCCACTGTCATTGTCACCAACATACCTCGACAGCTCAAAAATTCTGGAGGACTAACTTATTTTTTCCATTATATGTGTGTGTGAATTCCTAAGGGACCAAACTGCTGTGGTCATCTGTCCCTAGACTTGCACACTACCTAAACTAATTCATACTAAGAACAACGCACACACCCATACGCGAGGGAGCACTCGAACCTCCGGCGAGAGTAGCCGCACAATGTAGCAGTTGTGTTGGAGGAGAATGGAAAAGATCAAGTGGACAGATCGGATAAAAAATGACGATGTACTGCGAAGAGTAGGAGAGAAGAGAAGTATTCTGCGTACAATTCTTCAGAGAAAGGCCAATTGGATTGGACATTTACTTAGACACGAGGGACTGATACATGATGTCATCGAAGGGAAACTCGGAGGAAACGCAGGACGAGGAAGAAGAAGAATTCAACATCTGGACGACATGAAAGATGGAAGGCAGATACAACAGACTGAAGGAAGAAGCTGAAGAGAGGGAACAGAGGAATCAGAAATTCTCCTTACGAAGACATGGACCTGCCACTAGGCAGAATACTACATAATAATAATAATAATATGTGTGTTTAAAATTTCGGTCCAAAATGCACTCTACCCTATCCTACCCCATGTGTTAAACTTACCGGTCTGGGAAGGTCAAATCATCCAAACCCCATATATGGTCTTCACTCATTTGTATTTTTCATTTCCACTGTCTCCTCGCTCTTTTGCTCCCACAGCTTCTGTCTCCATTCCCCTGTCTTTCACTTTTGGAGCCACTGCCTCTCACTGACCATAAGTATCTCCCTCTTTTTGGCAACCGCCGCTCTGTTTCATCTATCTGTCTTCTCTTTCACTGCCACTTTCTCTGTCCCACCATCATCGTCTGTTTTGACATTGGTAACATGCTTTGTTCATTGAATCGAAGTGTGTTGGCTTTTAACATATAGCTGGTGTCAGAAATATCTTTGAAAATTTTTATATTGCGGTTCACAAATGCTGTGTATCTGAGTGAAACGAATGAGTGTGTCATTAAAGAAGTAGCACAGCGCTGTTTAATTATTGACATCGCTGTTGTACGTTATTTTCTCTGGACTTTGGAACTGGCACTGCTAAAGTGAAGTACATTTGAAAGAGATGCGCTTTTCTTCAACATGATTAAACTGTTAATCCGTAATCATGGTTCAAATGGTTCTGAGCACTATGGGACTCAACTGCTGAGGTCATTAGTCCCCTAGAACTGAGAACTAGTTAAACCTAACTAACCTAAGGACATCACTAACATCCATGCCCGAGGCAGGATTCGAACCTGCGACCGTAGCGGTCTTGCGGTTCCAGACTGCAGCGCCTTTAACCGCACGGCCACTTCGGCCGGCCCGTAATCATGACCTTCATGTCATAATAACTCTTCAGTTGTCCACCTGCATCCTCCTCTTCCATCATATTCGTCTTTCTGCAAATAGGAGGCCTCTGATTGACACTCGGCCGTACAGTAGAGTATGTGCAGAATAAGGTGGCCGATAGATGCACAGTCGGGAGGGCACGAATGGGGAGAACGGTAGTTGTGTCGGTTATGGGCGGGCGCTGTAGAGGAAATGACGTGCCCTGGAGGGGAAGTACCATTCTAAACAGAAGCCTACATTCACATTTTTTGTGAAGGTTAAGTAGAGCTTCTCCACGCCCACACACGCATGGTGATTATTCAAAAAGATCTATCATCTCTGCTTTCGTTAGCATCCAAAAAAATCTGCTGAAAACGGAACAAAAGCAGCGATTTATTTTCACTTGGCTTGGTAACCATTTGTAACTTTCAGGAAAGCGAAACGAGTGGCGAATTTTGGGTTAAACATACACATCTCTTTTGTTGCCACGTTAATATTTGCTTCTTTTGCTAAAACAAAGCAGACGCAATTGCGAGAGAATTCTGAAACAGTGGTTTATTAATTTGATTAAGTAAGGAACTGAGGAAAAGCAAGATGAGTAGCTTATGAAAAAGAACATCTTCGGCACAAAAATAAATGTGCAATGTCTTCACTTGCGTAGTTCCAAAACCAGTAGCATTTCTCCTTTCACCAACAGTCTATGGCCTTTCAAAATTACATTATTTCATCGAAAAAGTCTGTCATTAGTAGAATAACACGGTAGGTAATGAAGTTTTGCGTAATAAGCATATGGAAAACTACTCTCCTCTTAGCGTGCTATCATTTGCCACGGTCTCATTTCAGTATTTCAAACCGTTTATGAAATATGAGGAGTGTTGCGGATATTTCAATCAGGCTTTATCGCTGCCGCTCTCGATCGCAAATGAGTGTGCTATTTCAGATCAATTTTCTCGAGATTCTAAAGAATCTAAAGAAACATTCAATATGTTAGCCAAATTTCGTACGCAGCAACATATTATGTAGCATGCACCAAACGCAAGCCGGCCGAAGTGGCCGTGCGGTTAAAGGCGCTGCAGTCTGGAACCGCAAGACCGCTACGGTCGCAGGTTCGAATCCTGCCTCGGGCAAGGATGTTTGTGATGTCCTTAGGTTAGTTAGGTTTAACTAGTTCTAAGTTCTAGGGGACTAATGACCTCAGCAGTTGAGTCCCATAGTGCTCAGAGCCATTTGAACCATTTTTGAACCAAACGCAAAATCATAGAGATCCCTATTTTTCCTTGCGAACTTTTTCGAATTTCGCTCAGGGTCTTACTTCCACGTAAATATCACAATAGCTATGACAATTAACGAAATGATGGACACATCATAATGAAGTTCGCATATGAAGCTATAAATAAGGCAAAAATGAAATTGTTTTATTGAATGGATTCTGTAAAATAGTTCGAGAAATACTGGAGGGGCTACTCTTCGATTCTGTGATCGCCGACCGGTCGAAAGGGGACAAACACTTATCAGCCCCCCCTTCCGAACAAACGAATGAACACTCCCATCGACTTGGAGCAGAAATGGTCACGACGCGTCGCCCACCGTATTTTGCATGGATTCTACTTCGATCTTGGGTATCAGTCGGCTGCAGTGGGGCGGCGCGAATGATAAGGAAGTGGTGCACACAAGTGTAAAGTCTACATTCAGTAGGTCATAATTATGCACTGTTAGAATTATGGCCCAAATTCTTGCGTGATATCCAATGCTGGGGCTGATCTCTCGCAAGTAAGCTTTTTTCTCCTTAAAATACGAAATTAAGTTACTGATGTTTTGTTGTTAGATAATTTTTCTGTGCTGGTGTAAGTTGTCACCAGCACACTTGTCGGCCAAGAGACTGCGAGAAGTTCGATAGTAGGCGCCGGAGCAAGTGAGCCTATCAGGAGAGAGGCCAAAGAGAAACTCGCAAGAAACGCGCCGCCAACGCCCTCTCGACCGCCAGTATTTAGATCGCCGCCGTGGACCGGAGAGCCCAGTCATTCACAGACAAGGTTGTCATCAGTCGCAGCCCAGCCACTTGCAGTCGCAGACAGTCGGAGTCGCAATCAAATTCTCTGTCTCAGGAAGCACATAGCGACCAGAGTATTGTGCATAGTGGGACGTGTACTTCACCAGCAGCGAGGCTAACGTGGACAGTTATGGAAGAGCTTGTACCACTACACATGGAGTAGCTTAAGATAAGTAGCTTCTTGATCAGCTTCTTGATCTGTTAAGAAAGAACACTGTTAATACATCCGTGCAGTTGTGTTATAGAAAGAGGATACTGGCGACTAAACAACGTCCTCTCCTTGGCTTGCCATAGTACAAGACTCTACAGTGGCAACGAGATGCCACAAAAGTGGGGAAGAGTATAATTCAATGCAGATTTTGATTGATTCTCTTGTGGTATTGTGTTCTTGCATCTATCTTAAGAGGGGACCTGCAGAACTAATAAAATTTCTCCATTCAGAGGCTTTGCTTGCTATTTGTGTAAACCATGGCTGGGGTAGCCCTCCATCCCCTGCACCTCAGCCGCAGACTGCCAATTTGATGGACCTAACAGTTTCAGAGCCAACAAATTCATACCTTGCCAACGTTGGTACAACAGATGCTGGCTGCACAAGCTGTGTCGGCCGCACAACAACACCCGACCGACCGACCAGCCCAGCAAGTTCCGCCAACCAGCATACCATCGTTCCGGCAATTTAACGACACCGAAGAGGAATGGCTGGAATACCTGATACAGTTCCAAGCACATTGTCACGTCCATCATGTACAAGTTACTGTAAAGCTACAATACTTTCTTTCGATTGCTGGGTTCCCAGTGTTCAGGTTAATACAAAAGCTATTCCCAACTGCGTCTCCCAACGAACTCATTTATGACCAGGTAATCACTGTATGAGCGTACCTGTGGTCTAGGGGTAGCGTCTTTGATTCATAATCAAAACGTCTTCGGTCCCGGGTTCGATCCCCGCCACTGCCTAAATTTTGATAAATAATCAGCATTGGCGGCCGAAGACTTCCGGCGTAAGAAGTCAGCCTCATTCTGCTAACGGCCTTGTCAAAGAGGGCGGAGGAGCGGATAGAGGTTCAGGGCACTCTCTTGTCCTAGGGGTGGGAAATTTCCCCTAAAGGCGGAAGAATCAGCAATGATCAACGACATGAGGATGCAGAAGGCAATGGAAACAACTGCATTAAAGACACGTAACGTGTATCCACAGAACATGTGGCCTGTAATTGAAGAAGTGTCATGATGATCTCTCCATTGGCAAAAGATTCCGGAATAGTCCCCCATTCGGATCTCCGGGAGGGGACTGCCAAGGGGGAGGTTACCATGAGAAAAAGATTGAATAATCAACGAAAATATAACGTTCTACGAGTCGGGGCGTGGAATGCCAGAAGCTTGAACGTGGTAGGGAAACTAGAAAATCTGAAAAGGGAAATGCAAAGGCTCAATCTAGATATAGTAGGGGTCAGTGAAGTGAAGTGGAAGGAAGACAAGGATTTCTGGTCAGATGAGTATCGGGTAATATCAACAGCAGCAGAAAATGGTGTAACAGGTGTAGGATTCGTTATGAATAGGAAGGTAGGGCAGAGGGTGTGTTACTGTGAACAGTTCAGTGACCGGGTTGTTCTAATCAGAATCGACGGCAGACCAACACAGACAACGATAGTTCAGGTATACATGCCGACGTCGCAAGCTGAAGATGAACAGATAAAGTGTATGAGGATATTGAAAGGGTAATGCAGTATGTAAAGGGGGACGAAAATCTAATAGTCATGGGCGACTGGAATGCAGTTGTAGGGGAAAGAATAGAAGAAAAGGTTACAGGAGAATATGGGCTTAGGACAAGGAATGAAAGAGGAGAAAGACTAATTGAGTTCTGTAACAAGTTTCAGCTAGTAATAGCGAATACCCTGTTCAAGAATCACAAAAGGAGGAGGTATACTTGGAAAAGGCCGGGAGATACAGGAAGATTTCAATTAGATTACATCATGGTCAGACAGAGATTCCGAAGCAATGATGGAAATAAAAGAAAGGTTCAGGAGTGGAATTAAAATACAAGGTGAAAGGATATCAATGATACGATTCGCTGATGACATTGCTATCCTGAGTGAAAGTGAAGAAGAATTAAATGATCTGCTGAACGGAATGAACAGTCTAATGAGTACACAGTATGGTTTGAGAGTAAATCGGAGAAAGACGAAGGTAATGAGAAGTAGTAGAAATGAAAACAGCGAGAAACTTAACATCAGGATTGATGGTCACGAAGTCAATGAAGTTAAGGAATTCTGCTACCTAGGCAGTAAAATAACCAATGACGGACGGAGCAAGGAGGATATCAAAAGCAGACTCGCTATGGCAAAAAATGCATTTCTGGCCTTAATTTGAGGAAGAAATTTCTGAGGATGTACGTCTGGAGTACAGCATTGCATGGTAGTGAAACATGGACTGTAGGAAAACCGGAACAGAAGAGAATCGAAGCATTTGAGATGTGGTGCTATAGACGAATGTTAAAAATTAGGTGGACTGATAAGGTAAGGAATTAGGAGGTTCTACGCAGAATTGGAGAGGAAAGGAATTTGTGGAAAACACTGATAAGAAGGGACTGGATGATAGGACATCTGGTAAGACATGAGGGAATGACTTCCATGGTACTAGAGGGAGCTGCAGAGGGCAAAAACTGTAGAGGAAGACAGAGATTGGAATACGTCAAGCAAATAATTGAGGACGTAGGTTGCAAGTGCTTCTCTGAGATGAAGAGGTTAGCACAGGAAAGGAATTCGTGGTGGGCCGCATCAAACCAGTCAGTAGACTGATGACAAAAAAAAAAAATCCCTGCATTGAAACTTCCTGGTAGATTAAAACTGTGTGCTGGACTGAGATTCAAACTCGGGACCTTTGCCTCTCCCGGGCAAGTGTTCTACCATGGTAGAGGGCAAGTGTTCTGCAAGTTTCGCAGGAGAACGTCTGTGAAGTTTGGAAGGTGGGAGACGATGTACTGGCGGAATTAAAGCTGTGAGGACGGGTCGTCTGTCGTGCATGGGTAGCTTAGTCGGCAGAGCACTTGCTTCCAAAAGGCAAAGGTCACGAGTGCTAGTCTCGGTCTGGCACACAGTTTTAATCTGCCAGGAAGTTTCATATCAACGCACACTCCGCTGCACAGTGAAAATTTTGTTCTGAATCACTGCATTAACAAAATATCATGACCAGCAAGTCCAAGTAGGTTGTGGCGGTACAAACCCCCTTTACTAGATGAATAGGTCTAGTATGCAAGGATTGCTTTGTGGAGAGCGAGAGCGCGACATGGTGCACCATTCGCAGAAGTGCGTGGCGCGTCCGCGCTAGATTTGCAACGGGATACTTCCGTCGCCGGGCAGCTACGTGGCCCGCAGCTTGGGGCATTGTTCGGTTTTTCGCGCACACACGAAAACTATAACGTACGGTGAAGAGCGATGCGGCAGTGGATTGTGGTCAGCAATACGCACCTTCTGAAAAATCGATCTTTATTTTAAGTCATGAGACGCAAAAGTTATAGTAACTTGAAAATTGTTTAATATCACGAATACTGAAAAATTAATAAAAATGGTAATTACAGAGAGATGAGCGAGCGCTCATTAAAAACGTCTCGTCATAGCGGATCGAGTGCCAAAGTCGTATATTAAGATTCATAAATAGTTAAGCTCGTAAAAAGCAATAAGCAAAGTTTGATGGGAAATTGTTTATAAAATTCAATAGAAAATTCGTGACGTAAAGAACGGCACTATATAATATTTTGGGTGGCATCACACGTATTGTTTACAAATTATTATTAACATTTATCGCCCATAATTCATTAATTATTATAGATGATTTTGAGCAGCGCTATGTGTAGATCGGTATAGATTATATGCAGGTCTATGTTAAAACTTTGCAGCACAGATGTAAACAAAACAATCTGCGCGAAGTGGCGAAAATTTGCAAAAAACTAAAATTTGATTTACGGGCGACAGAATAATACCAGAAATTAATGTACATAGTAAATAAGATATACTTTATACCGCGGTTCGTTGGTGTGCTTATTTCTGTTGAGGGATGTATGTGTCAAAATTTGTGACCTTAACTGGTGAGATTGGTACTTGCATAGCCAGGGGGTAGACATCCGAGCCTATACAGGGTGTTACAAAAAGGTACGGCCAAACTTTCAGGAAACATTCCTCACACACAAAAGAAAGAAAATATGTTATGTGGACATGTGTCCGGAAACGCTCACTTTCCATGTTAGAGCTCATTTTATTACTTCTCTTCAAATCACATTAATCATGGAATGGAAACACACAGCAACAGAAAGTACCTGCGTGACTTCAAACACTTTGTTGCAGGAAATGTTCAAAATGTCCTCCGTTAGCGAGGATACATGCATCCACCCTCCGTCGCATGGAATCCCTGATGCGCTGATGCAGCCCTGGAGAATGGCGTATTGTATCACAGCCGTCCACAATACGAGCACGAAGAGTCTCTACATTTGGTACCGGGGTTGCGTAGGCAAGAGCTTTCAAATGCCCCCATAAATGAAAGTCAAGAGGGTTGAGGTCAGGAGAGCGCGGAGGCCATGGAATTGGTCCGCCTCTACCAATCCATCGGCCACCGAATCTGTTGTTGAGAAGCGTACGAACACTTCGAATGAAATGTGCAGGAGCTCCATCGTGCATGAATCACATGTTGTGTCGTATTTGTAAAGGCACATGTTCTAGCAGCACAGGTAGAGTATCCCGTATGAAATCATGATAACGTGCTCCATTGAGCGTAGGTGGAAGAACAAACTAAAATGAGCTCTAACATGGAAATTAAGCGTTTCCGGACACATGTCCACATAACATCTTTTCTTTATATGTGTGTGAGGAATGTTTCCTGAAAGTTTGGCCGTACATTTTTGTAACACCCTGTATAAGCAAGTGACCATCTTGGCCGGGGGTCAGTTGTTCGGCAGTCGGTGAGCGTGTGGGTGGCGGAGTTGGTCTGTGGGTATCGAGCGAGCCCCACTTGTGGCTGGTCCATGTGGTCGTTTGAGTATGAATTTTTCGTGCCGATTTATTTCGACAAAGAGTGTTGTTTAATAGTGCAAGTGTGCAAGCATATATTTGGTGAACTGGAAGTGCTACGATTTTTTGTGCGAGTACGAATTACGAGGTATACATCGGCGTAAGTGAACATGGGGCGATCTGTGATTTCGCGCCAGAACTGCTAGAACAAAGAGGACAGTGGGACTTGTGGTTCTGTTCGAGTTGAATGAGTAACTTTTGATTGTAGCAGCCTACATTACTGCTTTTGGGGGCTTGGAGTCAAATTATTACTAAAGCAAAACTGTAAACTGTCTCACCAGTGCTAATTTGATTGTGTGAAAGAAAAGGACGATGCCAATAAATAGTGATGATAAAAAACTTAATTTAATTGTGTTGTAAAAAATGATTTCGCTATAATAATCGCCTAATTTTTGCTCCCTAGCATAAACTGTACTCATGTATGAGTGAATATTAATTCAAAAAACTATAACTAATGCGCGTGTGTGGAACAGTGTACTAATGCACCAAGTGTGGAAATCATTTCCTGAGAGCCCACATCTCGTGGTCGTGCGGTAGCGTTCTCGCTTCCCACGCCCGGGTTCCCGGGTTCGATTCCCGGCGGGGTCAGGGATTTTCTCTGCCTCGTGATGGCTGGGTGTTGTGTGCTGTCCTTAGGTTAGTTAGGTTTAAGTAGTTCTAAGTTCTAGGGGACTGATGACCATAGATGTTAAGTCCCATAGTGCTCAGAGCCATTTGAACCATTTTTGAACCATTTCCTGAGAGTTACTTGAGAGCCAAAATCTGCACTAACATTTTTAACGAAAATTTGTATATGCACATTCGTGTTAACTCTTCAACCGCACTTATTTTTCGCCCCGTCGCAAGCTGCAGCCAGAAATCAGCTTTTGGGCTTGCAGAAAAAGCTGGAACAGTTGTACCGCCAGTGGTACACCGAAATAACGGGCATGACTAGAAAGTGTAAATTTAGTTGTGGCAACTTTTACAGTAATTTAATGATTAGGGATGCTATAACATTCAATGTCCCAGATAGTAGATTACGGGAACAGATCCTGAAGTACTCTGATCTGTTGCAATCCTAGAGCGATATGATTAGGGCGCCATAGTGGCTGATAAGTTTGACCAGGCCCCGATTTGTCGGGTCTTTTCGCCCCTTGCTCGCTACCACCCGAAACAGCCACAACATCGAGCGCGTACACAGCCGCGCTGACAGCCATTTAGACATGCAAACAGACCTGTGAATTTGCCCTAGATGTTTTGCTCGCCGTGAAGGACAGGAATGCCCATCACGTAACGCAACGTGTTACACGTGTGGAAAACAGGGCAATGTCCAAGCAGTTTGTTTGCAAATGCACAAAAACGCCAATTTTGCCCGCTCCCAGAAAAACAGACTAGTGCACATGTAGTTAACGTTGAGTTTTCCAAATCTACAACAGGGTTCTAACAAAAGTAAGATTAAGATTGTGCCTCCTCCTCGCCCTAACGCAGTGCAGCAACATTCTAACAAACTATTTGTCTCATTACGAATTGCTGGCCGTCGTGTGAACTTTCAGTTAGACACAAGTGTGACAGTAACTTTACGTAATCGTGTCACGTATGAACAGTTAGGCTCACCACACCTATCTAAATTTAGCAAGCACATCACTGCTTACAATGGACAGGAAATTCCAGTGCTTGGACAGTATAGTTTGCCTGCCACTTACAAATTTTACTGTGTTGAAATCAAGAGACAGTGAGAACGTTTTCAGTTTAAATGCATTTCATTTGTTTCCCTTAGCATCCACGACATTGTACTGTCAGTCTCTACATTTGCACCGAAAGACAGTGTCGCTAGCTTGCTTAAGGAATTTCCTGAACTATTTTCAGAAGGAATGGGAAATGCTAATAACTTCGATATGCTTGTTAAATTGAAAGACCATACACAGCCCAAGTTTATCCTGGCCTGCCCCGTTCCAATTGATTTAAGAGACAAGGTAGCCAAGGAATTGAAAGAATTGCAAGATAATGGTGTAATTTCTCCCATTCAAGCTAGTCAATGGGCAGGTTCTCTCGTTTGGTTGCCAAATTCTTCGCATCCATATTTGTGATGACTTCAAGTCTACAGTCAATCCACAGACAATAGTTGACACTTATCCGGTACCTCTCCCTGAGGAACTTGGCTCTGAGCACTATGGGACTTAACATCTGTGGTCATCAGTGCCCTAGAACTTAGAACTACTTAAACCTAACTAACCTAAAAACATCACACACATCCATGCCCGAGGCAGGATTCGAACCTGCGACCGTAGCAGTCGCGCGGTTCCGGACTGAGCGCCTAGAACCGCTAGACCACAGCGGCCGGCCCCTGAGGAACTCATGGACAGTCTTGGTGCAGAACGTTACTTTTCTAAGACAGATTTGCATGATGCCTACTTGCAAATTCCATTGTATGAAGAATCACAGAAAGTGTTTGTTGTAGATACACTCTTAGGTCTGTTCAAGTATTTGCGTTTGCCCTTTGGCAGCGCTTCCGCACCCGCCATTTTTCAACGTTACTTGGAACAGCTGACTGCTAAAGTACCATTTTGTTCAAACTACCTTGACGATATTGTCTTCTCAGGTCACACAACAGAGGAACACATCGACGAGTATTCTTATTAGTGTTGTCAGAAGCAGGACTCAAGTGCCGTCTCGAAAAGTGGGACTTTTTTCAAACTGAACTACAGTATTTAGGTCATGTGACAAACAGTCAGGGTATGCACCCCCTCCAGTCTCATTTGCTTGCAACCCGTGAGCTACTTGTTCCTTGCAATGTGTCTGAACTGCAGTCAGTACTGGGCAAGATGATGTACTACATTCGGTTTATATTGAATGCCGCTCAGATCGCGGCTCCATTGCATCGCTTACGTCGCAAAAATGTAGCCCCTGGGTGGACTAAAGACTCTCAAGACACATTTCTGAAACTCAAAAATGCTTTTCTTAGTGACAGATGTTTAGCGCATTTTCATCCTGCCAAGCCAGTAGTTTTGCAAGTCAACGATTCTCTCTACGGAAGCGGCGCTGTGCTTTCACACAGAATTGGTGCACAAGACAGACCTACTGCTTTTGACTCAATGTTGTTAATGCAAACTCAGTGCAATTATTTACAAATAAAAAAGAGGATCTCGCTATTGTATATGGTATGACCAAATTCCAACACTATTTATATGGTCGCAAGTTATGCTTAGTGACAGGTCACAAGCCTTTGCAGTCCTTGTTTCATCCGGCAAAGCCGGTTCCTGCATGCACTGCTCAAAAATGCAACCTTGGGCTTTGTTGCTTTTGCAGTATCAGCATGAAATTGTGTACAGACCTACGGCAAAGCATGGCAATGCAGACGCACTATATCGCCTTCCAATTGGCCCTAACTCTAATTTTGATGCATCTGCCGCATCTTGTTGCCAAATCGATGCAGGACTCTGAATTGCTGGAATATTTTCCCTTGCACGACAGGAAAATAGCACAGGCCATGGAAGCAGACCCAGGTGTCAAGATTTTGTTGTATTACATTCGAACGTCTTGGCCTCGTTCATTGAACGGCACCCAAAACTCAATTGTGCGCCGATATTTTTGACGGCGGCATAACCTTCCAGTTCAACAGGGTGTGATTCGAGTTCAAAATGATAGTGGAAAGTCACGTGTGCTTATTCCCAAAGTGTTGAAAAAGGATGTGTTGCGACTGCTTCACCAAGGACAGTGGGGAATTGTTCGCACTAGACAGTTCGGGCCAGCACTTTGAACAGATGACAGCACAGTGTCGCTCATGTGGAGAGAACTAATCCGCTCCATCACAGACGTTCTCAGCTTGGCCTAAGACGCAACTGCCATGCCAACGAGTGCACATTGACTTTGCAGGACCATTTTTCAACACTCGTTGGCTCATAGTGGTAAACTTTTTTTAGCAAGTTGCAATTTGCGGTGCCTATGAACTCTGCCACGTCACGTAGCACCATTCAAGTGTTGTCCTCAATATTTTGCTTCGAAGGTTTGCGAGAAGTACTTGCGTTGGACAATGGGCCACAGTTCACTTCACATGATTTTGAACATTCTTGTGAACGATATGGCATTCGTCATCTAACAAGTGCTCAGGTTCACTTGCAGTCCAATGAAGAAGCAGAACACTGCGTACACACTTTAAAACAACAGACGGTCAAGTTTCGCACCAGCCCACACACAGGAACAGGCGCTGCAACTCTTGTGGACCGTCACTGGCGGAAATTCTGACTGGCTGCCGCGATCAGACGCTGCTGCACTTGCTACATCCACTGCAGCATCCAGCGCCGCCAATGGTCCACAAGTACCACTTTGCGCTGCGCGATCTTGTTCTTTTCAGGGTTTATTGCAACCTTGGGGCTGGGGAAGAGGTGTGATCGAGGAACAGATTCGCTCTTATATGTATTTGATTGCATGTCGCGATGGCTTACAGTGCCGCCACCAGAACCAAATTCGCGCATGTCATTTTTCCTATGATTCTACAGCTTTTCTTCCCCCAGATGTTTCGTTGTTAGATAATTTTTCTGTGCTGGCGTAAGCTGTCGCCAGCACACTGGTCGGCAAAGAGGCTGCAAGAAGACTGAAAGTAGGCGCCGGAGCAAGCAAGCCAAAGACAAACTCGCAAGAAACGTGCCGCCAACGCCCTCTCGACCGCCAGTGTTTAGATCGCCGCCGCGGACCAGAGGGCCCAGTCAGTCGCAGACAGAATCGAGTCGTCAGTTACAATCCAGTCACTTGCGGTTGTAGACAGTCGCAGTTGCATTCAGATTCTCAGTTTCAGGCAGCACATAGCGACCAGAGTATTGTGCATAGTGGGACATGCACATCACCAGCAGTGAGGCTAACGTGGACTATTGCGAAAGGGCTTGTACCACTACACATGGACTAGCTTAAGATAAGTAACTTCTTGTTCTGTTAATAAAGAACCCTGTTAAGACAAGTATGCATTTGTGTTATAGAAAGAGGATACCGGCAGCCAAACAACGTCCTCTCCCTGGCTTCTCATAGCACAGAACTCTACAGTGGCAACGAGACGACACAAAATTTTCAATGTTGACAACCCAACTACTTTTTGTTGCATTTCAGGATATGATGCAGCAGCACTGAATCGTTGTTTCACTGTCTCGGCATCACAAAAGTGTAAAAAATCGTTACACTTTCCTTGGTCATATTGAGTAGTTTGTTCCAGTGCGTTCATTTCGTAAAGAGAATAAAGAAGGATGTTTTAAATTTAACGAGCCGTCGACAACGAGGTCATTGGACGTAGGTCGAAAACTCAGGTCGGAGAACCTGTCGTTATGAACTTCAGTCTGAAGGGTGGCTTTATGCAGCTCTCCACGCTTATCTACATCGTGCAGATATTTTCAGATCTTCATAGCCACTACAGCTTTCATTTATTTCCTCTATAATTTTTGCCATCCACAATTGTCTCCATTGCCAAATTAACTACTCTCTGCTCTCTGATGTCTCATGATGTGTCCTAGCAAATGTATACCTTCTTTTGGTCAAGTTATGCCATCAAGCTCTTTTCTCCACTATTGCGATACAGCGCCTGTTCGTTAGTTATCCGATTTACGTATCTAATCTTCAGTATTCTTCTACACCACCATGCTTCGAACGCTTATGTACTGTTTGACAATTATGGGGAAGAGACACTGTTGTATCTACTTCAAAGTGACCTTAGCTGCCTTTGTATTAGATTAACTGATTTAGGGACATCAAGGAAAATTTAAATCTGCGTGTCCAGACGAGGAATTTAACCATCACTACTTTAGAAAACGTGACTAGTACCTTAACCACAGCGGCGTGTCGCTCCATCTGACAGCTCATAACTACCGTCTCCATCACATCTGTAATGTTATAACGTCTTTGGTCAAGCATTAATGTTGAGTTTGTTGTTTGGTTTGGCTTATAGCATTCATAAGAACAGCAACTTCTCTGCACGTAGGAACTGACAGGGTAAGATTTGTCATTAGGTAAAAAAGGGAGCGACCACTATCTCTGTCACCAAAGTAGCGTGATGTACCCCTGTCTGTTTTTCTCTTTCAATGTCACGTGGTCCAACAACATTGCAAAATTTTGTCGCACTGCGTTATACAGTCCCAATTATTTTTCTTTATGAACTGATGCATTGTCAGAAGTCGATTATCTTCTTCTTCTTCTTTTCCCTCTACTTCTTCCACGTTCACACCAATCCACTGTTGTGCTTGTGGAAGCCAGTATTTCTCATGGTGCCTTATCAAATTTCTTTTCTTTGAATAATGTTTTCTCTATTTAGTTTCCAGCTACCCTCAGTATTTCGGTATATGTTAAGTGGTCATTCCAAAAGCTTCTGCCTGTCTTTTGCAGGGCCATAGCAACATGCTTGCAATAAAGGAACATGTGGAACTGTAATTTGAGAGCTTCTAAAAATGTTGTTTCAGTAGTTTCTCAGAGACGAACGATGTTGGAATGGATATGTTTCTTGATTTTGTGCGAGTTCATCCCACAAGTCTATATTATTGCTTATTCATAAGCAAATGTTTGTGATGTACACGCAGTACAGTCATTAAGTTCTGAGAGTGGGCACATTGTGGCGGTGTGGCGTACTAGAGTGCATACGAGGTATGGTACCTTGTCAATTAGTCTCTCGTTCAGCAAAAGACAGCTGAATGCATCATTTCTAAGAACTACTGTAGTTATTGTTGTCACGGTGATTTGACAGCGTCCATCGAAACTCTAGTATGTCGCAGCTGGAACAATCGACAAACATCAAGTTCTGGCAGAAATGAGGCAAAACCGCTATCGAAAAGTTTGAACTGATGCAGCAAGTTTACAGTCACGACACATTGAGTCGTAGAATTGTGTTTAGGAGGCACCAACGTTTTCAGCAATGGAGAGACAGTTTGGAGACTGATGTTCGTACTGGTCGACGACAAACGGTTGGAACTGCTGCAAGCTTGTAGAGGCTGCAATGTTAGTGCGTTAGTGGTCCAGAACGGTAATAGATCTCACAGCAGCAGTAGGGGTCAGCCATGGTAAGAGTTACAAAATTCTGACTGATGACCTGAAGTTGTCAGGCGTTACCTAGCAGCATCTGGTGAGACATTCAGGTTTTCGTGGACACCTACTCTCCAGGCATCAGAATTTAATGACAGAAGTAGGCTGAAGACCCAAAGAAACTGGTACACCTGACTAATATCGTGTAGGGCCCACGCGAGCACGCAGAAGTGCTGCAGCATGACGTGGCATGGAGTCGACTAATGTATGAAGTAGTGCTGGAGAGAAATGACTCCACGAATCCTGCAGGGCTGTCCGTAATCCGTAAGAGTAGGACGGGGTGGAGATATCTTCTGAACAACGCATTGCAAGGCATCCCAGATATGCTCAATAAGGTTCATGCCTGGGGAGTTTGGTGACCAGCGGAAGTGTTTAAATTCACAAGAGTGTTCCTGAAGCCATTCTGTAGCAATTCTTGAAGTGTAGGGTGTCGCATTGTCCTGCTGAAATTGCCCAAGTCCGTCTGAATGCACAATGGACATAAATGGGTGCAGGTAATCAGACAGGATGCTTACGTACGTGTCACCTGTCAGAGTCGTATCCAGACGTATCAGGGATCCCATATCACTCCAACTGCTCACGCTGAACACCCTTACAGAGCCTCCACCAGCTTGAACGGTCCTCTGTTGACGTGCAGCTTCCATGGATTCACGAGGTTGTCTCTATACCCGTACACGTCCATCCTCTCGATACAATTTGAAACGAGACTCGTCCGACCAGACAACATGTTTCCAGTCATCAACAGTCCAATGTCAGTGTTGCCAGGAGCAGGCGCGACGTAAAGCTTTGTGTTGTGCAGTCGTCAAGGGTACACGAGTGGGCATTCGGCTCTTTGACGGGCTACCATTGAAATCTACAGCAATTTGCGGAAGGGTTGCACTTCTCTACTTTGAACTATTCACTTCAGTCGACGCGCGGGGTAGCCGCGCGGTCTCAGGCGTTTTGTCACGGTCCTCGCGGCTGCCCCCGTCGGAGGTTCGAGTCCTCCCTTGGGCATGGGTGTCTGTATTGTACATAGCGTAAGTTCAGTTTGGTCCCATAGGATCTTACCACAACTTTGCTTTATTTCAGTCGTTGTTGGTCCGCTCTTGCAGGATCTTTTTCCGGTCGCAGCGATGTCGGAGATTTGATGTTTTACCGTATTCATGATATTCCCGGTACACTCGTGAAATGATAGTACAGGAAAATCCCCACTTCATCGCTACGTCTGAGATGCTGTGTCCCATCGCTCGTGCGCCGACTACAACACCACTTTTAAATTCATTTAAATCTTGATAACCTGCGATTGTAGTAGCAGTAACCGATCTAACAACTGTAGCAGACACTTGTTGTCTCATAGAGGCGTTGCCGACCCCAGCTTCGTATTCTGCCTGTTTACAAATCTCTGTATTTCAATAGGCAAGTATATTTCAGTTTCTTCGGCGCTTCAGTGTGTAAAGGACGATCAAAAACTTTCCGTTCGAAGACCGTGCAGTCCAGAATCGGTATTCCAATCAGGCAAAATCTCTGTGACCATTGAGGCAATCATCCAGGTTGAAGGTACCCATTTGGTAAAACACCGTGTCCTGCTGCGTGAAGATGTCCGTGAGCGCTTGCTGCACATGCTTGGCTGACAGGAATCGTCGACCCTTCACGACTTTTTGTGAAGGACCGTAGGCGTAATAATCGGTTGAGGAATGATCAGGACTATAGGGCAGGTGTTGGAGTGTCTCCCACTTGAGTTGACGTAACTCCCAGATCTACTGGCGTCTTGTGTCCAATCGCAACCAACACGTAACTTGGAACGCCATTTCATGACGCTGGTTTTCCACAGATATGCTGCCCCATACACCTTCTTCATTATCCAATGGATGTCTACCGGTGTTTGTCCTTCAGCAGCCAAGGAAAGAATAACAGCACGTTGGTCTTGTTTGGACGCATTTGGTAATAAAGTCGCCATAATTCACGTTTGCACATTTACCGTACCCGCTCGGAAAGACACAAATGCTACACTGGTCCTTTGCCTACATTCTGGTGCGTATAAACCCGCATCGGAGTCTAGCTACATTACTGGCCATTAAAATTGCTACACCACGAAGATGACATGCCACAGACGCGAAATTTAACCGACAGGAAGACGATACTGTGATATGCAAATGATTAGCTTTTCAGAGCATTCACACAAGGTTGGCGCCGATGGCGACACCTACAACGTGCTGACATGAGGAAAGTTTCCAACCGATTTCTCATACACAAACAGCAGTTGACCGGCGTTGCCTGGTGAAACGTTGTTGTGATGCCTCGTGTAAGGAGGAGAAATTCGTGCCATCACGTTTCCGACCTGCATAAAGGTCGGGTTGTAGCCTATCGCGATTGCGGTTTATCGTATCGCGACATTGCTGCTCGCGTTGGTCCGGATCCAATGACTGTTAGCAGAATATGGAATCGGTTAGTTCAGGAGGATAATACGGAACGCCGTGCTGGATCCCAACGGCCTCGTATCACTAGCAGTCGAGATGACACGCAGCTTATCCGCGTGGCTGTAACGGATTGTGCAGCCACGTCTCGATCCCTGAGTCAACAGATGAGGACCTTTGCAAGACAACAACCATCTGCACGAACAGTTCTACGACGTTTGCAGCAGTATGGACTATCAGCTCGGAGACCATGGCTGTGGTCACCCTTCACGCTGCTTCAACGCCTACGATGGTGTACTCAACAACGAACCTGGGTGCACGTATGGCAAAACGTCATTTTTTCGGATGAGTGCAGGTTCTGTTTACAGCATCATGATGGTCTCATCCGAGTTTGGCGACATCGCGGTGAACGAACATTGGAAGCGTGTATTCGTCATCGCCATACTGGCGATTCAACCGACGTGATGGTATGGGGTGCCATTGGTTACACGTCTCGGTCACCTCTTGTTCGCAACTACGGCACTTTGAACAGTGGCTCTACCCTACATTCGATCCCTGCGAAACCCTACATTTCAGCAGGATAATGCACGACTGCATGTTGCAGGTCCTGTACGGGCCTTTCTGTATACAGAAAATTTTCGACTGCTGCCCTGGCCAGCACATTCTCCAGATCTCTCACCAATTGAAAACGTCTGGTCAATGGTGGCCGAACAACTGGCTCGTCACAATACGCCAGTCACTACTCTTGATGAACTGTGGTATCGTGTTGAAGCTACATGGGCAGCTGTACCTCTACACGCCATCCAAGCTCTGTTTGACTCAATCCCCAGGCGTATCAAGGCCGTTATTACGGTCAGAGGTGGTTGTTCTGGGTACTGATTTCTCAGAATCTATGCACCCAAATTGCGTGAAAATGTAATCACATGTCAGTTCTAGTATAATATATTTGTCCAATGAATACCCGTTTATCATCTGCATTTCTTCTTGGTGTAGCAATTTTAATGGCCGGTAGTGCAGTATAAAGTGGTCAGAAGAGTTGCAAAACGGACGCTGTACTAAGAAAAAGTACAAACACTGATAACATCCAGCGTCATGTCTTTTCGTGATAGAGTACAGTTCGTTCTACATCTACATCTTACTCTGCAAGCTGCCTAATGGTGTGTGGCGCAGGGTACTTTTTGTACCACTGACTGAGCCCTCCAATCCTGTTCCACTCACGAATAGCGCGTGGGAAAAATTAATTCTCCTCATGGTCATTAAGCAAGATGTATGTATGGGGAAGTAATATGTTATCCGACTCTTCTCTCTCGAAATTTCAATAGTAAATAGCTCTGTGATGCGCAACGCCTCTCTTATAACGTCTGCCAGTGGAGTTTGTTGAGCATCTCTGTAACGCTCTCGTGCCGAAACTTGCCTCCTTCATTGGATCTTCTCTATCTCTTCTATCAGTACTATCTGGTAGGGATCCCAGACAGATGAACAATAGTCAAGAACGGGTCGAATAAGCGCCTTGTAAGGCACTTCCTTCTTGGATGCGTTACATTTCCCTAAGATTCTTTCTATGAATCTGAGTCTGGCGTCTGCTTTTTCCACTATTTGTGTTATATGGTCAGTCCACTTAAGGTCGCTCCGGATAGTATTTTACGGCAGATACTGTTTCCAGCAGTTTCTTGTAAATAATGTAGCTACGCAGCAGTGGATTTCTCTTCCTATGTATGCGCAATACGTTACATTTACGTTCAGGGTCAACTGCCAGAGCCTGCACTATTCATCATTTCTCTGGAGGTCATTCTGCAAATTGCTGCCATCTCCTGGCTTTGCTACTGTGTTATAGACATCATCTACGAACAGCCTTAGAGCGCATCCGACGATCATATATATATATATATATATATATATATATATATATATATATATATATATATATATATATATATGGGTGGTGCATTAATCGTGACCGGGCCAAATATCTCACGAAATAAGCCTCAAACGAAAAAACTACAAAGAACGAAACTTGTCTGGCTTGAAGGGGGAAAACAGATGGCGCTATGGTTGGCCCGCTAGATGGCGCTGTCATTGGTCAAACGGATATCAACTGCGTTTTTTTAAAAATAGGAACCCCCATTTTTATTACATATTCGTGTGGTATGTAAATAAATATGAATGTTTTAGTTGGACCACTTTTTTCGCTTTGTGATAGATGGCGCTGTGATAGTCACAAACATGTGGCTCACAATTTTAGACAAACATTTGGTAACAGGTAAGTTTTTTAAATTAAAATACAGAACGTAGGTACGTTTGAACATTTTATTTCGGTTATTCCAATGTGATATATGTAACTTTGTGAACTTATCATTTCTGAGAACGCATGCTGTTACAGCGTGATTACCTATAAATACCACATTAATGCAATTAATGCTCAAAATGATGGCCGTGAACACCAATGCATTTGGCAATACACGTAACGACATTCCTCTCAACACCGACGTTTTTGAGATTCCCGATTCTCGCGCAATTTGTCTGCTACTGATGTGCAGATTAGCCGCGACAGCAGCTAAAACACCTACTTCGGCATCAACAGTTGTTGCAGGTCGTGGTTGACGTTTCACATGTGATTGAACATTTTCTGTTTCCTTAAATAACGTAACTATCCGGCGAACGGTCAGGACTCTTGGATGATGTCGTCCAGGATACCGAGCAGCATACATAGCACACGCCCGTTGGGCATTTTGATCACAATAGCCGTACATCAACACGATATTGACCTTTTCCGCATTTGGTGAACGGTCAATTTTAACACGGGTAATGTATCAAGAGGCAAATACCGTCCGCAATGTCGGAATGTTACTTGATGCCACGTACTTATACGTTTGTGACTATTACAGCGCCATCTATCACAAAGCGAAAAAAGTGGTTCATATTTCTTTACGTAATACACGAATATTTAATAAAAAATGGGGGTTCCTATTTTAAAAAATCGCAGTTGATATCCGTTTGACTTATGGCAGCGCCATCTAGCGGGCCAACCATAGCGCCATCTAGCGGGCCAACCATAGCGCCATCTGGTTTCCTCCTTCAAGTTTCTTTGTAGTTTTTTCGTTTGATGCTTATTTCGTGAGATATTTGGCCCGGTCACTATCAATAAACCACATCAAATACTGACGAATCGATTCCACAGACCGAACGTGAGGAGAGGGGCTAGTGTAATTGGTTAATACAAACCATAAAAAAATGCACCGAAGTATGTTTTTTAACACAAACCTACGTTTTTTTAAATGGAACCACGTTAGTTTTGTTAGCACATCTGAACATATAAACAAATACGTAATCAGTGCCGTTTGTTGCATTGTAAAATGTTAATTACACCCGGAGATATTGTAACCTAAAGTCGACGCTTGAGTACCACTCCTCCGCTGTTCGATCGTGTGTATCGGAGAGCACCGAATTACGTAGGGATCCAAAGGGAACGGTGATGGACCTTAGGTACAGAAGAGACTGGAACAGCACATTACGTCCACATGCTAACACCTTTTTATTGGTCTCTTCCGTACCTAAGGTCCATCACCGTTCCCTTTGGATCCCTACGTAATTCGGTGCTCTCCGATACACACGATCGAACAGCGGAGGAGTGGTACTCAAGCGTCAACTTTAGGTTACAATATCTCCGGATGTAATTAACATTTTACAATGCACCAAACGGCACTGATTACGTATTTGTTTATATGTTCAGATGTGCTAACAAAACTAACGGGGTTCCATTAAAAAAAAACGTAGGTTTGTGTTAAAAAACATACTTCGGTGCATTTTTTTATGGTTTGTATTAACCAATTACACTAGTCCCTCTCCTCACGTTCGGTCTGTGGAATCGATTCGTCAGTATTTGATGTGGTTTACGAAATACATCCAGCGGTAATGTTAGGTGCCTCACCCGGTATATATATATAGTAAAGAACAACGGTCCTATCACATTTCCTTCGGGTAAACCAGAAATTAGCTTTACATCTGTAGATTTGGCTCCGTTAAGAGAGACGAATGGGAAAACTAATAGAAGCCAACCTCGGGGAAGATCAGTTTGGATTCCGTAGAAACACTGGAACACGTGAGGCAATACTGACCTTACGACTTATCTTAGAAGAAAGATTAAGGAAAGGCAAACCTACGTTTCTAGCATTTGTAGACTTAGAGAAAGCTTTTGACAATGTTGACTGGAATACTCTCTTTCAAATTCTAAAGGTAGCAGGGGTAAAATACAGGGAGCGAAAGGCTATTTACAATTTGTACAGAAACCAGATGGCAGTTATAAGAGTCGAGGGACATGAAAGGGAAGCAGTGGTTGGGAAGGGAGTAAGACAGGGTTGTAGCCTCTCCCCGATGTTATTCAATCTGTATATTGAGCAAGCAGTAAAGGAAACAAAAGAAAAATTCGGAGTAGGTATTAAAATCCATGGAGAAGAAATAAAAACTTTGAGGTTCGCCGATGACATTGTAATTCTGTCAGAGACAGCAAAGGACTTGGAAGAGCAGTTGAACGGAATGGATAGTGTTTTGAAAGGAGGATATAAGATGAACATCAACAAAAGCAAAACGAGGATAATGGAATGTAGTCGAATTAAATCGGGTGATGCTGAGGGAATTAGATTAGGAAATGAGACACTTAAAGTAGTAAAGGAGTTTTGCTATTTGTAGAGCAAAATAACTGATGATGGTCGAAGTAGAGAGGATATAAAATGTAGACTGGCAATGGCAAGGAAAGCGTTTCTGAAGAAGAGAAATTTGTTAACATCGAGTATAGATTTAAGTGTCAGGAAGTTATTTCTGAAAGTATTTGTATGGAGTGTAGCCATGTATGGAAGTGAAACATGGACGGTAAATAGTTTGGACAAGAAGAGAATAGAAGCTTTCGAAATGTGGTGCTACAGAAGAATGCTGAAGATTAGATGGGTAGATCACATAACTAATGAGGAAGTACTGAATAGGATTGGGGAGAAGAGAAGTTTCTGGCACAACTTGGCCAGAAGACGGGATCGGTTGGTAGGACATGTTCTGAGGCATCAAGGGATCACCAATTTAGTATTGGAGGGCAGCGTGGAGGGTAAAAATCGTAGAGGGAGACCAAGAGATGAATACACTAAGCAGATTCAGAAGGATGTAGGTTGCAGTAGGTACGGGGAAATGAAGAAGCTAGCACAGGATAGAGTAGCATGGAGAGCTGCATCAAACCAGTCTCAGGACTGAAGACCGCAACAACAACAAAAGAGCAGCGTGTTAAGTTCTGTCTGCAAGAAAGTCTTGAACCCAGTCACATATCTACTCCGATACTCGATAAGCTCTTATTTTTTCATTAAACGGCAGTGCGGGACGGTGTGAAATGCCTTCTTCGTGTCAAGGAACACGGCATCTACTTGAGCGCCATTGTCTACGGCAGTGTGGACCTCATGGAGGAACAGAGCGACGTGAGTTTCGGAGGGTCTTTCTTTGCGGAATCCATGTTGAATTATATAGAGGAGATTTTCCTTCTCCAAGAACGTCATTATGCTTGTGCATAAAGCATCCACCACAATTCTGCGCCGGCCTGTGTGGCCGTGCGGTTCTAGGCGCTTCAGTCTGGAACCGCGAGACCGCTACGGTCGCAGGTTCGAATCATGCCTCGGGCATGGATGTGTTTGATGTCCTTAGGTTAGTTAGGTTTAAGTAGTTCTAAGTTCTAGGGGACTGACGACCACAGATGTTAAGTCCCATAGTGCTCAGAGCCATTTGAAACAATTCTGCAACAGATTGACATCAACGATATAGGTCTATAATTGCGTGCATCTGTCCTACAGTCCTTTTTAGAACAGGAAATGTCCTGTGCTCGCTTCCAGTCGCCATGTACCCTTCGTTGCTCAAGCGATCTAAGGTAAATTACTGCTAGAAGCGGAGAAAGTTTTTTCGCATAATCTTTGTAGAATCTTGTAGGTATCTCATTTGGTCCTGACACCTTTCAGCTACTATGCGAGTGTAATTGTTTTTCTATCCCGCTATCGCTTATTTCAATATCTGCCATTTTGGCGTTCGTACGACGATTGAACGGAGGGACCGTGTTACGATCTTCCGCGGTGAAACAATTTTGGAAGGCCGATTTCAGTATTTCGGCTTTCTGTCTGTCATCTTACGTTTCGGTGCCAGTGTGGTCACTGAATGAATGAATATATGATGTTGGCCGACTTACTGATTTTACGTACAACCAAAATCTCTTAGGGTTTTTGCTCAGATCGGTTTTGAGGATACATTTCATATTATGAATTCTTAACTTTCTGCGAACGTTTTATAGGGTTTTGCGTCACCAAATATTATTCATCCTACTGACGAATCAATGCACCTGACGATATTGTTGATGTTGAACGAAAGATGGTGGCGTGCAAAATGGAGGAGTGAGATGGAGGAAAACAGGGCGCCGGGTTGTGTTAAGTGCGGCCTCCAGTTATCCTTCCATTCAGCCAGCGGCGACTTTATATCCTGCCGCGAGAAAATATTTTTCTTCCATCTGGTCTTCGCTGACCAAAGGACAGGAGGCGAGCTGACCTTCAGAAGTCCATTACAAGCCACATGCTTTTTATAGAAATGGGAAGCGCTACGGTGATACGTGTAACAGCGTGGGATGCGATGATCAACTGGAAATAAAGTTTTGATGTTACATAAGAGAAAGAGAATACTAAAGTATTTGTAATCGTGTTTATTGATTGTGCCAGATAGTACTTTTCAGTATTTGTGCTTTGGGGGAATTGTGTCCACTATTGACACTATTACTATAATATCTATTCGATTTTTTATGTCTAAGAATTCGACACTTGCACCTTTTCGCGTCACTTCGTTTTACAGCGTCGTGGCAGGCAGAAAGATGTGAAAGATGCCGTTAGCCTAGGCGTATCTTTACATAAAAGTTATGCTTTGTAGAGCACAGGACTTACGATGAAACAGAACACAATAATACACTAATAAAACCGAATCTAATCGTTGCATTTTCGTGCATTTTGATCGTGATCTCTAACTAAACTTGGTTCAGCCATTTAGAATCAGTCTAGGACAGTGATTCGTTGTGCTTTTTAATTTACACTATTTTTACGACACTCACATTGTGTTCATTGTGCCCAGAAAATAAAATTTTTGTCTGCTTAACGCATTTGAGCCTGATCTCCCAACAACGTTTAGAATGATTTCAGTTCCTACAGGGCGCATTTTAGCGACTACAATCGATCTGCTTGTGTTACTCATATATTTGAACCATATTCTTGGTTGGTCACCTTGTAAATTATTTCCTTCGCTGGGACTATTCGCTGTTACAATTAAACTACGTCTTGCTTAATGTTCCTGCAGTGAAGTTTGTGCTTGCTAGTCGCAAGAAAATTTTATGCGCTGTTTCTATACATATGACAGAAGACGCCTATTTTGGGAGAGTTTTACAATATTGTTGCTGATGTAATAAGGTAGGACTATATTTTTTATGTAGTTGTTTCTTTTCATATAAAGTTTCAACGGTAATGCTTGTTTACAAAAACAGACATAATGTCTGATGGGATACCGCAATCACTGGTTATACAATGTTACTTATAATACGTCTTAATTACAAAAATGTTTATTCACATGACCGGTTTCGGTTCCTCTAGAACCATCTTCTGATCTGAAAAGATAATGATACTAATTTACTATTTCACAAATGCAAACCTTTTTCATCCTATCCGATCAACACCAGCGCCATGTATGTAGAAATCGTCCTTTGTTTTAGATCGTACAAAAATGATAATTTTATGGTGTATTTTAATTTTGACAAGTACAGGTTTTAACCTTGACATCTACAGATTTTAATTAAGTATTTTTAGAGATAAAAGTAAATTACAAAAATCTACTTAATACAGTATGTGCATATGTAATGTAACAAATGTACCAGACGCCACCTGTCGTTAATAGTTTTATAATTAATATAAATGACGTGCTTTCTGCCAACCAGTTTTATGTGACGCAGCATGTGAAGGTTGCTGTGTGTGGACGGGTTGTAACATTGCAGGAGCGTTTACGTACTTTACGCTATGGTATACCAAATTTGGTTTATCACGTAGCATGTCCCAACAGAACAAATAGTCCTGTCACGAAAGAGCCACTTGTAACGTCTCCGCTCTTGCGTACGTTAACTCTCTAAAGCCTGTACTATGATAAGTTGACGGGCTTCACCTCATCAGAAAGGATTTTATTAAATATGATGACCGCGTGTACCTGAATGGAAGCAAATCCGGACTTATATGGCTCAAATGGCTCTGAGCACTATGGGACTCAACTGCTGAGGTCATTAGTCCCCTAGAACTTAGAACTAGTTAAACCTAACTAACCTAAGGACATCACAAACAACCATGCCCGAGGCAGGATTCGAACCTGCGACCGTAGCGGTCCTGCGGTTCCAGACTGCAGCGCCTTTAACCGCACGGCCACTTCGGCCGGCTAAGGACTTATACCCAGTCAGTAACAACAATGATACGTCAAGCGAGTATAAAGTGCAACTACACGTTAGGACGGGCAAGAAACACATATAGCAGATGCTACCAATGGTTAATAATACGGTCGCCAGCCTAATTAGGCATTACGTGAGTTTTTCCCTTGTACAAGTGGATGTACGTATAAACATAACAACACGTAGTAATACTGCATTATATGGAAAATTTTAGAACCCGAAAAATCTACGGAACTAGTTTTTTCCCTTTCTGTACTGATTTGGACAAGCTACAAATACACAACATTACACTACAATGATTACTACATACTGCATTTTGTCTATTGATCCAACTGAAATCGGGCATAGGTTGCCCTAGAAATAGCACTTTTGAAACACACGTACAAATCAATGTTAATAAGAAAAAAAACACTGATAAATTTAGGTTTTATATTGGCTTTCACTTTGCAGATCAAATCAGTTCGGTGCACTTTAGCATTTAAATGAATAGAAATGAAAAGAATGAAAAAAAGGGGGGGGGGGGACCCTGAAACTGTTATGGTCACTGTGTTGAAACTATTAACTATTGGAAACATGAAGCACTCAAGATTTACAAAATAGGAGTTACTATTCTTTTTGTCTTATTAATTCCTCATTTAACTACCATTATTTTTGTCTCTGATTAATTAAGCTTCATTACTAAACCACTTTCAACATTATCTTCAAATTTTGTCAGGTCTATTATTTATCAAAATATTCATTAACAACAAAGTTCTTTAAATATCTTTCTAGCATACATAGTTCTGCACGTAATTCTTATTAACATGAATTTTAAATCTTCATTTCGGGACACTCGGATTGCACAACATGCGGGAAGGACCCTGTCCAGGTTAGTGATTAGGATAATTAATTAATAGGACAATTCTGGTAAAAGTCAAGTTATTATTGAACAGTTAGGAACAAATTTAACACTGGTCCATACGGATACACTTGTAAAGAATTGACCTGTGCAAGTCGATGCGGCAGTTGGCGGGCAGCGAGATGGCGAGGCGCCCAGCACACATACAATCACAGCTATGGCTCTTGCTGTCTCGGCACTTTGCTTCTTCTTAGCGTCGTGACCCTTTTCAATCCAGTGCCTACTGGATATAGCCATGCTGTATAGTCGTCGGAAACGGCACATCCGAGGCTCAAATGAAACCACTTTTTCCAGGATAGCCTCCTCGATCCTGAACGTGTTCCTCAGGCCGATGCCCAACTCCGACTGTCTTGCTGAGCCCGTTATGCCGTACCGCGCCCGTGTGCATTTTCCCGCGCTCGCCTGCCATCCACCTTTTACCGCTCCCCTACAGATAGGGTATTCACCAAAGGTTTTACATTCCACATATCCTAATACATTGCCTACGTATGGACCAGGCGTACAATTACAACTTTCACCTCTTACAATATTCCCAACATTATTTAAACTTCACTTCTATTATAACATTACTTGAAATTTAACATAAATATTAAAATTTACATCGAAATGTGTTTACAGTTTCTTTAACATAATGACATGACAAGAAAAGAAATGGATTCAGAACACTGATTACAGTAATTTATCGAAATTCAAAAGAAAAAAATTTTTATATGTACAGTTGTTGTTGTTACAGGTTTACTCCTGTAACCGAAATTGCAGGTACATTCTGGTACATTTGATGTTGATCGGATAGGATGGAAAATGTTTGCATTTGTGAAATAGTAAATTAATAACATTATCGTTTCAGATCTGAAGATGGGTCTAGAGTAATCGAAACCGGTCATGTGAATAAATATTTTTGCAATCGGGAAGGATTATAGGTAATTTTTTTTTAAGAATGTTGATAGCCAAAAATCTTTATTCTGAAATAGGTAGCTCGCTGTTAAAATGGGCATAAATCTGATTAACGTTTCACTTAGGAAATAATATTCGTTTGTTAGTGCATTAACAAAGTTTCTTGTACTGTTGCACTAAGTGCACTTTACACGTTAGACTTTATCTCTTGTTGGTGTACCGTTTCTTCTGCACGTAACAGTGTGCTTCATTACCATATTAAGGTAATGTAAAATGGTCTGATGAATAAAAGATTAGCGGAACATAGGTTGTAGCTTTCGACCTCCACAGGCCTCTTTCATTCCAGTCAACCAGTCTTTGATTTCTGTCTTCCATTGCTTGTTGTATGTATATTCCCCGTCTTGGGGCTGGCCTTCATCTGCCGGATGGCTCCCTATTTAAAATCTTCCATGGCCACCTATGGTTGGGCATATTCTGTATGTGCCCGTACCACTGAAGCGCTCTATTCTACAAAGTTCTTGTTGTGGACCCCGTTATCTCCGTTCGACTCCATACCTCCTATTTCGTATCCTACTTGCCTCGTTAACTGTACACATCATCTAATATAGTTCATTTCCGCTCTTCTATTTTTCTCCCTAACTTTCCTTGTCTGAGGCCACATCTCAGCTCCATGTAGAACTATGTTCTCCACCACTCCGTGAAATATTCTTTTCTTAGTTTCTTGCCAAGTATTAATATTCCATTTCATCCCATGCAAATCTTTAGTAGCTCTCTTCCCCATTGTTGTTGTGGAACTAATAGCATTAACACATATACTGGAGTTATCTATTATTGATCCAAATATCTGCAGCTTCTGCAAGATTTTACTTCTCCTCCGTTCATGTCAATTTTCACCAAATTCTGTGACATACACACAGTCTCAGTCTTGTCCAGATTTATTCCCCAAGCCCGTTTCCTATACTCCTCTTTAAGCTTTCTCAGCATGTTTTCCATATCCTTTTTATCTTGAGAGAATATTACATGGTCTTCTGCAGATAAAAGAGAGTGAAGTTGCGGCGAGGCGGGTTATAAAAGTTTGTTCGTGCGTCGTACTGTTCACTGCAAATAGTTCCACCTACCTCAGTACGGCGGCAGATCACTAGCCCGTTACTCTGCATATGTATGTACTGCACTGACGACGTAAAAGCACCGTTGAAGAAAACGCCGTCAATACTTAAGTTGCAAAGTCTACGTAAACTCTGGTAGCAAGCTGTCCTGTAAATTCTTATAATACTTTTCGGGCGGGAAGTGGTTGCTTCGTTCTCTCAATAAAATGCCAAAATTCTGAAACGAGTCTTTTATACCATTTCAGTAAAAAAAAGAAAAAAAAAACCTGCCAACAGCCCACATGTAATTAACGAACAACATCACTGTCCTCAGTTCACAGTTCACGCAACCCAGTCCACCCGCAAGGCAGCCAGAAATGTACTTAAGTCCAACCCGAAGAATTACGCGATTTCACAGTCAATACTCCGCTACTATATCTGAGTTTCACATTCAGTCCTTTTCAGTGGATTTCTATTAAGGAAATTGCTCCCCAAATATTCCATAAACGGATACGAAACATGCCACACGGAATTCTTACATAGACCAAAAGTTCACGCTTTCCAACAAAACAGTTCTAGAGCTTCCAAAATTCACAAAACTGTCCGTAAATGCAACTGCTTCTACGGCAACACAATCTGGACGCGAAATTCCAACAACTTGTTTATTTTACACATTATACAGACGAACACGTTCAACATGACCTGCACGTTCAATAGCTACCCAGCGACTCCTGAATGCTGCTCCTTCCACAGCCTATAACTACCTGGCAGTGCGCGGGAACTGCTAAACTCTGATTGGTTGATAAAAATGACCAGCCAATCAGAACAATCGTTCGAGATCATTCTCGAGCCAAAACTGTCCTACGCCAATCACTATTCCCAGTTACATTCACGTCATTTCAATATGCAAATATTAATATAATGATTAACAAAACCAAACGAAAGGAAAACTAATCTGGGAATTTATTTAGAAAACTATTACTCTGTAAACGGCTATTCTGGCTGCCTTCTTACAAAAGCCAAGTACTCCTAGACATGCATCATCAGCAATGAGGGATAAACGCAACTTTCCCACTACACAGTTACGTAATGTGGTACAATATACAATATTGAATTTCTACGTATTTCCCACTTGCACACTCTCACTCATTCTCATTCATTCCACAACAACAAAACAAATAGATATTAATTAAATAATAATCTTTTCTGGATTTTATATTACGAAAATGAAAAGTAGTTAACGTTTTTAATATGAAAATCGAAATAAATTGACCTGACATTTTGTGAACTCCAGTAATGATTTCAAATGATACTAAAAGACAAACTGTTATTATTACTAACTGAGTTTTTTAGTCTAAGTCTCGGTTTGGGGTGTTTAGGTAATTTCGTCTAACTCCGAATCTATGACAGATAGAAGGCTGAAATTTTATACCATATTCTCTTGAATAACAAAGGGCAGTGTATCGACTATAAGCAGTATTAAATAATATTTAACATAGATTATTTAGATTTTTAGGGGTTTGAATATTTAGTCGCTCGAAGTGACACAGGTGCTTATGAGTCATTGCTAAGACACAACTACCTGTCTCCTTCAGAGCCAACGACTCCAATGCTAAAGGCTGTTCTGCAAAGTAGCTGACTACAATAAAGTTATTGCGCATTGACTCGCGACGTTACGAAGTGTATGGTCACCAGTCTTTATCCCCACGCCTGAGCATTTCCTGTACCAACCATTCAGCGCCTGGCCCAGATAAATGTTGAACACAATATGTGACATTCCACAACCTTTTTATAGGCTCTTGTCAACGGAAATACTTCTGTGAACATTGTTTTCCAATTTTATAACTACTTTTGTGTTCCTGTATAACTTTTTAACCAGATTTATCCATATTTCTCTCACATTAACCCTTCAAATTGCTTCCCATAATTTTATTCAGAGTCCTTGTCATACGCTTTCTGCAGGTCCAAATAGTTCGTGTATATGCTTTTATTTTAATTTCTTCATTTCCCTGAAGCAGTGAATTTTATATAGACATGATCGTCTTTGCCTAAAACCAGTTTTCTTTTTGCTTAAAACCGACACATCTTTTTCTATTTTCTTGCACAATATACTGGAAAAAAGCCTAACTGTTTGTGGGATAACACTTATTTCGCTATGATTTGTGCATAGACACTTGTCACATCTTTTTCTATATTGAGGAAAAAATATGACAAATTTCACCTTCTTTCACCTTCTGCAGCCTGTATTTTTACAAAAAGTTTATGTAGATATCTTATCACTACACTTACTCCATACTTCAGAAGTTCCATTCGTATTCTTCCTGATCCTAGGGATTTACTTAACTTTGGTTTAGACAGCGCTGCTTGCTCATTCTCCTTCGTTATTCCTATACTGTTTTATTCTAATATCTTAACTTCTTCTTCTCCTTTGTAGTCCAACCTGTTTTGCTGCTGTAACATTGAATAATGTCCTACCTATCACTGAACGGGGCTTTTTACAGAACGATTAATACAGAACAAACAAGTGAAGGGATAATAAAAGCAGAATTAAATGTACATAATCAGAAGACAACTATCAGTAAGAACATGCAAAAATTAAAATGCGCCTAATGAAGTGAAGGAATCACCTTTCGAAGATTTGGGAGATGTAATGAAAACAGAAATCACCGAGAGGAAATGATTGCTTTTGGTGACTTCAACAGCAGAATGAGAACATTTGAGGAAGGAATTGTAGGTCCTTTCGGGGAAAGCGTAGTGAACGACAGCGGAAGGAGGTTAATGAATCAAGGTAAGCGATGGGAGTGTACTGTAGCATACACTTTTTTCCAGCATAAAGATATACCGAATTTTACAAGGGGAGAGCCCATGAGGAATCGTAAATCGATTATGGATTTTATATTGAGGAGAAACAAAAGGAAGACACTACTGGAAGACATAAGAGTGGCGTGCACATGGTTTTTTTTTTTTTTAGGCTAGGCAGTAGTGCGAGGTGTCCTGATGAACACTCACCAGTCGACGTGCAGGCAGTGTAAAGACACTTCAGCTATCAAGGTATTAGCAGTAAATTTTCAGAGTGTTCGGAATAAAGTTCCTGAATTTACTGCCCTCCAGGAAGCGTGTGGCGCGCAAATTATTCTCGGGATTGAGACCTGGCTGAACCCTGAGACAGGAAGTTCTGAAATATTTAGTGAGGGTTGGAACGTGTATTGGAAAGACAGATTAGACACCGTAGGAGGTGGTGTCTTCATTGCAGTTGGCAAAAATATTGTGTCTACTGAGGTCGAAGTAGAGTGTAATTGTGAAGTTATCTGGACACATTTAACAGGGCTAGGGGAAATAAAGTTAATTGTGGGGTGTTATTACGGGCCACCAAGTTCCACCGTGACAGTTCTAGAATCATTCAAAGGGAGTCTACATTCTGCATCGCAGAAGTACCCGGATCATGCTATATTACTCGGAGGCGACTTCAACCTACCTAGTATAGACTGGGATGTCTATGGATTCATTACAGGTGGTACAGACAAGCCGTCGTGTGAATTACTTTTGAACACATTATCCGAAAACTGTCTTGAGCAGCTAAATCGACAGCCAACGCGTAATGGAAATATTTTAGATCTGGTAGCCACGAACAGACCAGACCTCATCGACGGCGTCAGTGTTGAGACAGGGATTAGTGATCATGATGTTGTCATTACGACTATGGTTACGAAAGTTAAAAAGTCGGTCAAGAAGGCTAGGAGAGTATTCTTACTAGAAAGAGCAGATAAGCAGTTGTTAGCATCCCACTTAGTAAATGAATTGACTTCCTTTACTTCCGGTATGATGGACTTGGAAGAATTATGGGCAAATTTTAAACACATTGTAAATCACGCATTGGACAAGTATGTGCCGAAAAAGTGGGTTACGGACGGAAAAGACCCACCGTGATTTAACAGCGCAATTCGGAGAATGCTCAGGAAGCAAAGACAGTTGCAGTCGAGGTACAAGGAAGATCGGGAGAATGAGGACAGGCAAAAGTTAGTAGAGATTCGTACTGCTGTAAAAAAAGCGATGCGCGAAGCATTCAACCACTACCACCGTCATACCTTAGCAAAAGATCTTGCTGAAACCCCAATGAAATTATGGTCTTACGTAAAATCGGTAAGCGGGTCGAAGGCTTCCATCCAGTAACTCACTAATCAGTCTGGCCTGGCAACGGAAGACAGCAAAACGAAAGCTGAAATTTTAAATTTAGCATTTGAGAAATCTTTCACGCAGGAGGATCGTACAAACATACCGCCGTTTGAGTCTCGTACAGATTCCTGTATGGAGGACATAGTGATAGACATCCCTGGGGTTGTGAACAGCTGAATGGGTTGAAAATAAATAAATCGCCAGGTCCTGATGGGATTCCATTTCGGTTTTACAGAGAGTACTCTACTGCATTGGCTCCTTACTTAACTTGCATTTATCGGGAGTCTCTTGCCCAACGTAAAGTCACCGAGCGACTTAAAAAAAAAAAACCCAGGTGACGCCTGTATATAAGAAGGGTAGAAGGACGGATCCTCAAAATTACAGATCAATAACCTTAACATCGGTTTGTTGCAGGATTCTCGAACATATTCTCAGTTCAAATATAATGAATTTCCTCGAGACAGAGAAGTTGCTGTCCATGCATGGTTCAAATGGCTCTGAGCACTATGGGACTTAACATCTATGGTCATCAGTCCCCTAGAACTTAGAACTACTTAAATCTAACTAACCTAAGGACACCACACAACACCCAGTCATCACGAGGCAGAGAAAATCCCTGAGCCCGCCGGGAATCGAACCCGGGAACCCGGGCGTGGGAAGCGAGAACGCTACCGCACAACCACGAGCTGCGGACTGCTGTCCATGCATCAGCACGGCTTTAGAAAGCATCGCTCCTGCGAAACGCAACTCGCCCTTTTTTCAGATGATAGGTTGCGAACCATGGGTGAAGGGTATCAGACGGATGCCATATTCCTTGACTTCCGGAAAGTGTTTGACTCGGTGCCCCACTGCAGACTCCTAAGGTACGAGCATATGGGATTGGTTCCCAAGTATGTGAGTGGCTCGTAGACTTCTTAAGTAATAGAACCCAGTACGTTGTCCTCGATGATGAGTGTTTATCGGAGGTGAGGGTGTCATCTGGAGTGCCCCAGGGAAGTGTGGTAGGTCCGCTGTTGTTTTCTATCTACATAAATGGTCTTTTGGATAGGGTGGATAGCAATGTGAGGCTGTTTGCTGATGATGCTGTGGTGCACGGGAAGGTGTCGTCCTCGAGTGACTTGGACAGGATTTGTGATTTGTGTAAAGAAAGGAAGCTAACTATAAATATAGATAAATGTAAATTTATGCAGATGAATAGGAAAAATAATCCTGTAATGTTTGAATACTCCATTAGTAGTGTAGCGCTTGACACAGTCACGTCGATTAAATATTTGGGCGTAACATTGCAGAGCGATATGAAGTGGGACATGCATGTAATGGCAGTTCTAGGGAATGCGGATGGTCGTCTCCGGTTCATTGGTAGAATTTTGGGAAGATGTGGTTCATCTGTAAAGGAGACCGCTTATAGAACGCTGGTGCGACCTATTCTTGAGGACTGCTCGAGCGTTTGGGATCCCTGTCAGGTCGGATTGAGGGAGGACATAAAAGAAATTCAGAGGTGGGCTGCTAGATTTGTTACTGGTAGGTTTGATCATCACACGAGTATTACTGAAATGCTTCAGGAACACGGGTGGGATTCTCTAGAGGAAAGGAGGCGTTCTTTTCGTGAATCGCTACTGAGGAAATTTAGAGAACCAGCATTTGAGGCTGACTGCAGTACAATTTTACTGCCGCCAACTTACATTTCACGGAAATACCACAAAGATAAGATAAGAGAGATAAGGGCTCGTACAGAGGCATATAGGCAGTCATTTTTCCCTCGTTCTGTTTGGGAGTAGAACAGGGAGAGAAGATTCTAGTTGTGGTACGAGGTACCCTCCGCCACACACCGTATGGTGGATTGCGGAGTATGTATGTGGATGTAGATGTAGAGTACAAAGACAGCGAGAGTGACCCAACAATGGGGAAAATATGCTACAACAAGGTAAGACGAACTATCGGGAGAATGGAGGATGAGCTTGCAAAATATAAGGAAGTGATATTTAAGACAGACCTTCTTAGACAATATAGCGTCAAAATGCGATATAAAAATGGGCTGAAGAATAAACTTAACATGGAAAGGACAGAAGACCCCACACCTCAGTACGAACAGTTGCAAGCAGCACGGGCAGCCCTTGTAAGGGATGAGAAGAAGTAGAGGAACAAGAACAAGAAAAAATAGGTCGAAGAGTTTTAGAGTGTGTTGTAAGACATGGTTCAGAAGAACGAAAAAACGTGTATGAAATGGTTAAGTAAGGCGACAGTATCAAGAGATTTACATGTCGAAATCAAACAACAGGTTAAAGTGAATTTCAGGGCGGAGAGGAATGAACATTGGGACAGGCTGTGGTGGCAGGTAGAGGGGAACAGTAGGATATAATACGTCTACTGAAGAATGGAAGGGTAGTAAAAAAAATAAGTTGCAATGGGTGTATTCTAAATTAAACAATAAAATTGGACGAGAAAGGAAAAGTGTTCTCGTTTCCAAATTAAAGCAGTTTTATGTTTAATAATTTTTTGTAGTGTTTTTTTCCCCTCCAAAACCCAGGCAATCATCATAGGCCGCACCACTCGCTTCTTTCGCATCCATGATTTCTACCTCGCCCTTTATGGTCGTCCCATCCAGCTCACCCCCACCCTGAAATACCTTGGCCTCACCCTTGACCGACACCTCACCTGGACCCCTCGTCTCCAGACCATCCAGCATTCGCGCCTCCGCCTTCTGAAACTCCTGTCTGGCCGGACATGGGGATTGCATCCTTCTACCATCCTCCACACCTACAAATCCCTCATCCGTCCTATCCTTTGTTATGCCAGCATTGCCTGGATCTCCGCCACCACCTGCTTTTACAAGGCCCTCCAAATCCTTGAACGCCATGCACTCCGCCTTGCCTTCTGTATCCGCCTTCCTTCCCCCACATGGCTCCTGTATGAACTGATCCCCTTCCCCCACCTCCTCCTGTTCCTCCAACATCTCCGCATCCTTTACATTGTCCGCAGGCTTGATTCCCCCCACCCTCTGGTTTCCTCCTTCCTCTCCACCCCCCGCCCATTGCCGCCCCTCTAGCGCTGTATCCCTCCCTCTCTCCATCTCCACACCCTCCATCTTCTTCATCAGGGCAATTTCCAAATCCTCCCCCTCCCGGATGACGGACTTCGCCGTGACATCTACCCTTCCTTCCAACTATAACCTGGGCTTGTCCCTCCCCTCCCCAGGGCCCCCTTTTTCCTCTCCCCTCCTTCTCCCAGAGCGGATTTTCCTCCTCCCCCCCCCCCTGAGACCCTGCACCCCATACTTGCCTCTTTCCTTCCCACATCCCTCCCTACCTGGCCCTTTTCAGCGCACCCCCCGCTCATCTCCCCCCTCTCTTCCCCTTGCTCCCTTCTTCCGTTCTCCCTCATCTCCTAGCGCCTGCCAGATCCTCCGTTTTAATCATCATCAGTGTGCCATGTCAGTGTTGTGTTTAGTGCTGTTTCTCTTGCGCGTCAAGAGGTGTGATTTTAATTGTGTACTGCCTTGAGGTTTGCCGTCAGTGTTTGTTATGTGCCACGCCATCCGTCAATACCTTTTATGGTCCAGTCATACTGTGCCTTGTGTTCTTTTAATTGTCGCAGTGTGTGGCTTTTTTGTGTGTGCTACTTTCAAACAGTTTTTTTATCTCCATTTTACAGTCACCCCGTTTTTTGTCTATTGCCTTCCATGATGTTCCCCCTTTTTTAAATCTATGTTCACCATATTCTCTCCTTTGTTATTTTTAAATGTCTTCTATTGTTTGTTCTATGTCTTTCGGCTGAAGAGCAGCACATATGCTGCTGCCAGCCCGCCACGATGGGGAATTGAAATACAATAAAGAAAAAAAAAAGTTTTGTAAATATGACAAAATTGGAAGAATAATGCAGTTAACTGTATACTAGTACTATGTTATGTAACAATCTATACGAGGAGACACATAGTGTTGTCGGAAAATATGGCAATGTAATTGCTCCAAAACTGAAATAAACGCGCGCGTGTTGCCATTGAAGACACGTACAGTCCAGAAGGCTATATTCTTTTCTTCTTTATTTTCTGTAGCCTTTCAGCTGGTGTGTCAAAGTTCTCCCTTTCTTAGCCTTGTACTATCGTCTCTGTTACTTTATAAATGCTATACACATTCTCGGCAGAAAATTTCATTCCATTTTCTAATTTTGTAGACCACAACAAGTAACAAGTACTAGCCGCTGTTGTTTGTTCTGTTGCGTATTAATTTGTGCTGAGTGCCTTAGACATGCCCCAGACGCATTCCTTTTGTAATGACTTGTTACTAATAAGTTATCTATGTGTAACGTAAGAAACAGATGTAACATAAGGTGATACCGCGATTATTACCATTCCTGTCACAGTAATAGCAAGATTTAATGCAAGGCTTAGGATACTTAATGTAAAGGTCGGATTAAGGCAAAGTACCAATTGACAAAGCACAGTAACATAAAATTATTGAACTCTGAAGCATTGTGGGTGGTGGAAGGGAGGCACGCGTCGGGCATGCTGGGCTGTAATTTCCTCCTGTAAACTTTCGAGTTTAGTTAGGCATATACTAGGAGAACACGAGTGAAAGCTAATACGGATCCTAAATGAGTAAAATGAACATTAAGTGGATTCATTTGTTCTGTAAGACGGTTACGCACTGTTGTTAATGCGAAATTATTCAGGCTTCCGAGGTCAATTGTTGACGAACTGCTTGTTGGTTTCTGCCCGGGATTCTTCGGTCCATGTTTCTCTGATGATTTTTCTGTCGTTGCGCCAGAACGAGTGGCTGGCATTGTCAAAGTTTCACAACCCACTATACGTCAGCATCAATGGATAGTTGGAGGGAAACCACAGCGATTACCACCCGCGTCTGTCTACAGACGGGCACCTCTGGATTACGCTCTCTTGTATTCAGAATCACATACATGGCATACGGCTTAAGGCCGTACGTCTCTGTGTCTTTCTTGTAACATGCGTCTGCCCCTCTCACTCACTATTATTCGGCTTTCGCCCCTCAAATTTCACGTTCCGTTTCTTTTCGCCTCCCATCCCTCTTGCCCACGCGACTGGCATACGGTATAGCTACATTCTTCATGGAGCGTCTCACTATAGCCCGAATCTGCGATAAACGTGGACTTTATTTTCATAATATTTACGACTTTTAATTGTCCCTGACAACTGTCTCTTTCATTTCGCCCACACGCCACTCACTCGTTCGTGTGTAACGTATTGACAATCGACAGACGAGATACAATTCTCATTTCGATGTATTTTGTGTGTATGTGTTGCTGGATATGTGTGCGAACCAAATGTGTTTCAAATAAAAAGGGGGGAAAAACGGTCACAGTCCTCGAGGTTCGTCGTGTGTCCATCTTTTTTTTATTTGTAAAAAGGAGGCGAGTTACACGTGCCAAACCACTCGCCTCTTCCCCAAGCTTACAGCTACAGCTTTCGTAATATCCGTAGGACTGTGGTGTGGTGTGATAGGCGAAATTATAGTCAGAAGTATTTCCGTGAAAATAAAGAGATAGTAATTTGCAGTTTCTGACCGATATACTGTCACAGTGTTCTGTGCTATAACGGAAATCTCTCGCATTGTCTCAAGGAGGAGGACACGCGATATTTTTAATAGTGGTCAGTCCGTTATATGTACACTATGTGATCAAAAGTATCATGACACCTGGCTGAAAGTGACTTACAAGTTCGTCGCGCCCTCCAATGGTGATGCTGGAATTCAATATGGTGTTGGCCCATCCTTAGCCTTGATGACAGCTTCCACCCTAGCAGGCATACGTTCAATCAGGTGCTGGAAGGTTTATTGGGGAATGGCAGCCCATTCTTCACGGTGTACTGCACTGAGCAGAGGTATCTATGTCGGTCGGTGAGGCCTGGCACGAAGTCGGCGTTCCACAACATTCCAGAGGTGTTCTACAGGATTCAGGTCAGGTCTCTGTGCAGGCCAGTACATTACAGGGATGTTATTGTGTAACCGCTCCGCCACAGGCTGTGCATTGTGAACAGATGCTCGATTGTCAGATGCAATGAACATCCCGAATTGCTCTTCAACAGTGGGAAGCAAGAGGGTGCTTAAAACAGGAATGTAGGGCTGTAGTGTGACAGTGCCACGCAAAACAACAAGGAGTGCAAGCCCCCTCTATGAAAAACACTACCTCACAATAACACCACCACCACCGAATTTTACTGTTGGCACTATACACTCTGGCAGATGACGTTCACTGGGCACTCGCCATTTCCACATCCTGCCATCGGATCGCCACACTGTGTACCGTGATACGTCACTCCACACAATGTTTTCCCACTCTTCAATCGTCCAATGTTTACGCTCCTCACACCAAGCGAGGCGTCGTTTGGCATTTACCGGCATGATGTATGGCTTATGAGCAGCGGGTGCAGCCTCGAATCCTCCCGCGGTCAGAAAAATTGTACCGAATCCTCCTAAGCCCGCAAGGGTCTGAAAAACGATGGGACCGAATCCTCCCGTTTGAAGCAGGTAGCAGTTATAAAGGTCATGAATACTCCAAGCAGGCAGAGGAAAGCATATGAAGTTACAGCAGAAGACGTAAAAAATTTTCGCGTGTACTGTGTGTTTAAAAGTTTTATCATTTATCTTATTTAGATATTTATTTTTAGAAACTGGAATCATTTAAAGCCTTGATTTCTTCATAATGTTTTAAGGTTTGCAGAGTCACAAAATATGATCACTTTTTTCTCGGTGTTATTTTCTAATAAACACTTTGTCCCGTCTGTGGTTCCCACATTCAGCATGTTGATAACATCATGAACGTCTGCAGCATTCGTGGGCAATTTGGCAGAATTTTGCGCCTAGCTTTGTAAATAGATTTACGAAAAATGTTGACATCTCTCATAGTTATATCTTGCGTATCTTCTCCTTTTAACTTCTGGTAAACTATTTTTGACGTTCTCTCACAAATATCTTCTATAGCTTTTCTCTTTAGGTCAGAAACCTATAGCTTTTCTCTTTAGGTCAGAAACGATTTCTTGCCTCTGAATTTTGTTATGAGGCATTTTTTCATGATTGCGCTCTTCTTGACACTCCACGACATCCAGCTCCTCAATAGAAATAGTTTTAACAAAACTTCTGCAGCCATTAATGTTGCACGTCCATCGCGCTAGGCCACCTTTCTGCAGGTTTTGAAAACCGAAGGTGTTGTAATTAGGCTGTTTAGGTTTTTATGTTGGTAATGCCACGTAGCGTTCTGTATGAAAATCACTGACTGTGCTGTGTGCAGTCTGTGGCTGGTTTGCATTGTTGGAATATTTGCTATTGTAGTGTTGGGCAGTTGGATGTGAACAGCGCGTAGCGTTGCGCAGTTGGAGGTGAGCCGCCAGCAGTGGTGAATGTGGGGAGAGAGATGGCAGAATTTTGAGAGCGTACGATCTGGAGGTGTGTCCATCAGAAAGAGTAAATTTGTAAGACTGGATGTCATGAACTGATATATATATATATATATATATATATATATATATATATATATATATATATATATATATATACTCCTGGAAATGGAAAAAAGAACACATTGACACCGGTGTGTCAGACCCACCATACTTGCTCCGGACACTGCGAGAGGGCTGTACAAGCAATGATCACACGCACGGCACAGCGGACACACCAGGACCCGCGGTGTTGGCCGTCCAATGGCGCTAGCTGCGCAGCATTTGTGCACCGCCGCCGTCAGTGTCAGCCAGTTTGCCGTGGCATACGGAGCTCCATCGCAGTCTTTAACACTGGTAGCATGCCGCGACAGCGTGGACGTGAACCGTATGTGCAGTTGACGGACTTTGAGCGAGGGCGTATAGTGGGCATGCGGGAGGCCGGGTGGACGTACCGCCGAATTGCTCAACACGTGGGGCGTGAGGTCTCCACAGTACATCGATGTTGTCGCCAGTGGTCGGCGGAAGGTGCACGGGCCCGTCGACCTGGGACCGGACCGCAGCGACGCACGGATGCACGCCAAGACCGTAGGATCCTACGCAGTGCCGTAGGGGACCGCACCGCCACTTCCCAGCAAATTAGGGACACTGTTGCTCCTGGGGTATCGGCGAGGACCATTCGCAACCGTCTCCATGAAGCTGGGCTACGGTCCCGCACACCGTTAGGCCGTCTTCCGCTCACGCCCCAACATCGTGCAGCCCGCCTCCAGTGGTGTCGCGACAGGCGTGAATGGAGGGACGAATGGAGACGTGTTGTCTTCAGCGATGAGAGTCGCTTCTGCCTTGGTGCCAATGATGGTCGTATGCGTGTTTGGCGCCGTGCAGGTGAGCGCCACAATCAGGACTGCATACGACCGAGGCACACAGGGCCAACACCCGGCATCATGGTGTGGGGAGCGATCTCCTACACTGGCCGTACACCACTGGTGATCGTCGAGGGGACACTGAATAGTGCACGGTACATCCAAACCGTCATCGAACCCATCGTTCTACCATTCCTAGACCGGCAAGGGACCTTGCTGTTCCAACAGGAGAATGCACGTCCGCATGTATTCCGTGCCACCCAACGTGCTCTAGAAGGAGTAAGTCAACTACCCTGGCCAGCAAGATCTCCGGATCTGTCCCCCATTGAGCATGTTTGGGACTGGATGAAGCGTCGTCTCACGCGGTCTGCACGTCCAGCACGAACGCTGGTCCAACTGAGGCGCCAGGTGGAAATGGCATGGCAAGCCGTTCCACAGGACTACATCCAGCATCTCTACGATCGTCTCCATGGGAGAATAGCAGCCTGCATTGCTGCGAAAGGTGGATATACACTGTACTAGTGCCGACATTGTGCATGCTCTGTTGCCTGTGTCTATGTGCCTGTGGTTCTGTCAGTGTGATCATGTGATGTATCTGACCCCAGGAATGTGTCAATAAAGTTTCCCCTTCTTGGGACAATGAATTCTCGGTGTTCTTATTTCAATTTCCAGGAGTGTATATATATATATATATGATGACTTTTGAACATTATTAAGGTAAATACATTGTTTGTTCTCTGTCAAAGTCTTTCATTTGCTAAGTATGCCTATCAGTAGTTAGTGCCTTCAGTAATTAGAATCTTTTATTTAGCTGGCAGTATTGGCGTTAGCTGTATTGCAGTAGTTCGAGTAACGAAGATTTTTGTGAGGTAAGTGATTTATGAAAGGTGTAGGTTATTGTTAGTCAGGGTACGTCAGTGTTTGCACGTGTGTTAATAATTCAGCAAGGGACTGGTTAACAGCATTACTGGTTCTAAGGATATACCAAAAAGTTTGTGAGTGCACAAGTGGTGGTTTATTGACTTGCTATATTGTCTGCAAGACTCTTTAATGGTGATTGTGCACCCTCACAGTCGCAACATATGGCTGCTGGCCATCTCTACAAGGACTACAGTGGGTCTACACCTTTGATGACCCACCAATACCATTATTTCTACAAGGACCACAGTGGATCGACTCCTTTGATGGCCCACCAGTACCACACACTCTACCAGGACTACAGTGGGTCTGCTCTGTGATGACTTACCTACCAATATTCTTCAAAACTTCGACAGACTCTGTTGTGAGTTTGCTCTGTTGTGGCCCATTATCTGTCTGCATGTCAGGAGACAGCACTGTCTTTCCGTTGGAAGGACAACAGTTCTTCTTCAAGACTGCATGGAAATCCACTAGTTATTTATGCATTTTCTTTTACTGCTCAGACTTTGAGAAAAAAAAAGAAAACTGTAATTACTATTGTGATGAATGATCAGGACTGTCTTTATGAGATAAATTTTTGCTTTTGACCAACATTGCATCAATAAGTGTGTGCATTTGATATGTTTGTTATTGTAATTATGAAAAATTTTATCAAATCATTATTGGCCACCGCCCAAAGCGATTTGTAAAATTTTTTGTGGGGAACATGGGGGCTATGTAAGTAGGCTGTTTAGGTTTTTATGTTGGTAACGCCATGTAGCGCCCTGTATGAAAATCACTGACTGTGCTGTGTGCAGTCTGTGGCTGGTTTGCATTGTTGAAATATTTGCTATTGTAGCGTTGGGCAGTTGTATGTGAACAGCGCGTAGCGTTGCGCAGTTGGAGGTGAGCCGCCAGCAGTGGTGAATGTGGGGAGAGAGATGGCAGAATTTTGAGAGCGTACGATCTGGAGGTGTGTCCATCAGAAAGAGTAAATTTGTAAGACTGGATGTCATGAACTGATATATATATATATATATATATATATATATATATATATATATATATATACTCCTGGAAATGGAAAAAAGAACACATTGACACCGGTGTGTCAGACCCACCATACTTGCTCCGGACACTGCGAGAGGGCTGTACAAGCAATGATCACACGCACGGCACAGCGGACACACCAGGACCCGCGGTGTTGGCCGTCCAATGGCGCTAGCTGCGCAGCATTTGTGCACCGCCGCCGTCAGTGTCAGCCAGTTTGCCGTGGCATACGGAGCTCCATCGCAGTCTTTAACACTGGTAGCATGCCGCGACAGCGTGGACGTGAACCGTATGTGCAGTTGACGGACTTTGAGCGAGGGCGTATAGTGGGCATGCGGGAGGCCGGGTGGACGTACCGCCGAATTGCTCAACACGTGGGGCGTGAGGTCTCCACAGTACATCGATGTTGTCGCCAGTGGTCGGCGGAAGGTGCACGGGCCCGTCGACCTGGGACCGGACCGCAGCGACGCACGGATGCACGCCAAGACCGTAGGATCCTACGCAGTGCCGTAGGGGACCGCACCGCCACTTCCCAGCAAATTAGGGACACTGTTGCTCCTGGGGTATCGGCGAGGACCATTCGCAACCGTCTCCATGAAGCTGGGCTACGGTCCCGCACACCGTTAGGCCGTCTTCCGCTCACGCCCCAACATCGTGCAGCCCGCCTCCAGTGGTGTCGCGACAGGCGTGAATGGAGGGACGAATGGAGACGTGTTGTCTTCAGCGATGAGAGTCGCTTCTGCCTTGGTGCCAATGATGGTCGTATGCGTGTTTGGCGCCGTGCAGGTGAGCGCCACAATCAGGACTGCATACGACCGAGGCACACAGGGCCAACACCCGGCATCATGGTGTGGGGAGCGATCTCCTACACTGGCCGTACACCACTGGTGATCGTCGAGGGGACACTGAATAGTGCACGGTACATCCAAACCGTCATCGAACCCATCGTTCTACCATTCCTAGACCGGCAAGGGACCTTGCTGTTCCAACAGGAGAATGCACGTCCGCATGTATTCCGTGCCACCCAACGTGCTCTAGAAGGAGTAAGTCAACTACCCTGGCCAGCAAGATCTCCGGATCTGTCCCCCATTGAGCATGTTTGGGACTGGATGAAGCGTCGTCTCACGCGGTCTGCACGTCCAGCACGAACGCTGGTCCAACTGAGGCGCCAGGTGGAAATGGCATGGCAAGCCGTTCCACAGGACTACATCCAGCATCTCTACGATCGTCTCCATGGGAGAATAGCAGCCTGCATTGCTGCGAAAGGTGGATATACACTGTACTAGTGCCGACATTGTGCATGCTCTGTTGCCTGTGTCTATGTGCCTGTGGTTCTGTCAGTGTGATCATGTGATGTATCTGACCCCAGGAATGTGTCAATAAAGTTTCCCCTTCTTGGGACAATGAATTCTCGGTGTTCTTATTTCAATTTCCAGGAGTGTATATATATATATATATGATGACTTTTGAACATTATTAAGGTAAATACATTGTTTGTTCTCTGTCAAAGTCTTTCATTTGCTAAGTATGCCTATCAGTAGTTAGTGCCTTCAGTAATTAGAATCTTTTATTTAGCTGGCAGTATTGGCGTTAGCTGTATTGCAGTAGTTCGAGTAACGAAGATTTTTGTGAGGTAAGTGATTTATGAAAGGTGTAGGTTATTGTTAGTCAGGGTACGTCAGTGTTTGCACGTGTGTTAATAATTCAGCAAGGGACTGGTTAACAGCATTACTGGTTCTAAGGATATACCAAAAAGTTTGTGAGTGCACAAGTGGTGGTTTATTGACTTGCTATATTGTCTGCAAGACTCTTTAATGGTGATTGTGCACCCTCACAGTCGCAACATATGGCTGCTGGCCATCTCTACAAGGACTACAGTGGGTCTACACCTTTGATGACCCACCAATACCATTATTTCTACAAGGACCACAGTGGATCGACTCCTTTGATGGCCCACCAGTACCACACACTCTACCAGGACTACAGTGGGTCTGCTCTGTGATGACTTACCTACCAATATTCTTCAAAACTTCGACAGACTCTGTTGTGAGTTTGCTCTGTTGTGGCCCATTATCTGTCTGCATGTCAGGAGACAGCACTGTCTTTCCGTTGGAAGGACAACAGTTCTTCTTCAAGACTGCATGGAAATCCACTAGTTATTTATGCATTTTCTTTTACTGCTCAGACTTTGAGAAAAAAAAAGAAAACTGTAATTACTATTGTGATGAATGATCAGGACTGTCTTTATGAGATAAATTTTTGCTTTTGACCAACATTGCATCAATAAGTGTGTGCATTTGATATGTTTGTTATTGTAATTATGAAAAATTTTATCAAATCATTATTGGCCACCGCCCAAAGCGATTTGTAAAATTTTTTGTGGGGAACATGGGGGCTATGTAAGTAGGCTGTTTAGGTTTTTATGTTGGTAACGCCATGTAGCGCCCTGTATGAAAATCACTGACTGTGCTGTGTGCAGTCTGTGGCTGGTTTGCATTGTTGAAATATTTGCTATTGTAGCGTTGGGCAGTTGTATGTGAACAGCGCGTAGCGTTGCGCAGTTGGAAGTGAGCCGCCAGCAGTGGTGGATGTGGGGAGAGAGGTGGCAGAATTTTGAGAGCGTACGGTCCGGAGGTGTGTCCATCAGAAAGAGTAAATTTGTAATACTGGATATCATGAACTGATATATATATATATATATATATATATATATATATATATATATATATATATATATGATGACTTTTGAACATTATTAAGGTAAATATATTGTTTGTTCTCTATCAAAATCTTTCATTTGCTAAGTATGCCTATCAGTAGTTAGTGCCTTCAGTAGTTAGAATCTTTTATTTAGCTGGCAGTATTAGCGCTCGCTGTATTGCAGCAGTTCGAGTAACGAAGATTTTTGTGAGGTAAGTGATTCATGAAAGGTATAGATTATTGTTAGTCAGGGCCATTCTCTTGTAGGGATGATTGAAAGTCAGATTGCGTTGCGCTAAAAATATTGTGTGTCAGTTTAGTGTTGATCAGAATAAGTAAAGAGAGAAATGTCTGAGTACGTTCAGTTCTGCTCAGCTGTTTGAAAATCAAATAACGTAAGGGGTTAACCAGTACAGTAATTGATAAATTTTTCTAAGGGTAGGTTTCAGTGTTACCTTTTAAAACCAACATTTTCCTTCCCTTCCTACTCACTGAAACTGTAAGCTCGTCTGAGGAAATGTTCACTCTAAAACGATTTGCCGGGAACTGCGAAGTGGCCGCAGGCATGCTCTACCGCCGTGAACTGCGAAGTGGCCGCAGGCATGCTCTGTCGCATTGTGTCAGTTTGGGAGGATTCGGTCCTGTTACCTGCTTACCTACCTGGTTTCGGGAGGTTCGGGTTTTCGCCCTGAGCAGCTGCTCGACCGTCTAATGTTTTCTCAGCTCCCGCCTACCTGTCATAGTACTTACAGTGGATCCTGATGCAGTTTGGAATTCCTGTGTGATGGTCTGGATAGATGTCTGCCTATTACACATTTCGACCCTCTTCAGCTGTCGGCGGTCTGTCAGTCAACAGACGAGGTCGGCCTGTACGATTTTGAACTGTATGTATCCCTTGACGTTTCTACTTCACTATTACATCGGAAACAGTGAACCTAGTGATGTTTAGGAGTGTGAAAATCTCACCTACAGACGTATGACACAAGTGACACCCAATCACCTGACCACGTTCGAAGTCTGTGAGTTCCGCAGAGCTCCCTATACTGTTCCCTCACCATGTCTAATGACTACTGAGGTCGATGATATGGAGAACCTGGCAGTAGTTGGCAGCAAAATGCACATAATATGAAAAACGTATGTTTTTGGGGGTGTCCGAATACTTTTGATCACATAGTGTAGAAGTGGGGCCCGTCGTCTTGAAGGAATGGACTACATGATGACTTTCCGTTTCGATTTCTTGATTAATTTTACTTCCTGAACGTCAGCACAACGTTACGCTGTTTATGCACGTACTACAATCGTCCACACAGCACAAATATTCACTTTAGACGGTACACCGAACATACTGCAAGTATTTTACCGAATTATGTCAAACAAAACCCATGGAAGCGGCTCATTCATGCACTTTCTACAGCGTAATATCTCATCGTATTCTGTTACTGATGTTTGATGTCAGTCTGCGTTACAGATGTCTTATCAGACCTTTAAAGGATCAGAAATTTTTTGATTTCTCGGATGTCTGGAATTACGAGTAATGCAACACATTTTTTTTTCTGAAAGTTGGTTGGTTTTATTCAGGATTCGAGCACACCATATTGTTACCACTCTTTCGGCTACAAGACTATACTTTTCAACACAATCTCTGCTCAATGCGACGGCCTTAAGGCAGCTTACTGCGCGGGCCTGCATGCCCACATGGTACCAATCTACTGGCCGATGTCGGAGTCAACGTCTTGCTGGATCAGTAACCTCCCCATCATCCACGTACTGCTTCCCGTGGAGTGCATCCCTCATTGGGTCAAACAGGTGGAAGTCGGAAAGTGCGGGATCGGGCTGTATGGTGGATGAGAAACAACAGTCCATTGAAGTTTTGTGAGCTATTCTCGTGCGTGCAGACTTGTGTAAGGCCTTGGGTTGTCATGGAGAAGGAAAGCTTCGTTTGCATTTTTGTGGCTACGGAAACGCTGACACCGGTTTTTCGTTTTTCTGAGGGTAGCGCCATACACTCCAGAGTGGATCGTTGCACGATGAGGGAGGACATGAAACAGGATAACCCATTCAGAGGCCCGGAAGAACGTCGCAACGACTTTATCGTCCAAGGATGTGGCTTTCAACATTTTCTTCGAAGGAGAGGTGATGTAGCGCCTCTCCGTCGATTGCCCTTTTGTTTCTGGTTCGACGTGATGAACCTATCTTTCATCGCCTTCACCATGTCTGACAAAAAGTTGTCACGATCAGCCTCGTAACTCGCAAGCAATTCCGGACTGGTGATCCTTCGTTGCTCTTGCGGCCTTCCGTTAGGCGGCAAGGAACTCAGAGGGCACGCACCCTTGAGTACCCCAACCGGTGGACGTGTACGTCAGCACTACCAACAGAGACGTCCAGTTGCGTAGCGAGGTGTTTGGTTGTAATCCGTCGATCACCTCGAATGAGAGTGTCCGTACGTTCCGACACTGCAGGAGTCAGTTGTGTGCGGCCGGCCAGCAGGCGGAAGATCGCACAGGCTTGCCCAATCTTGTTGATATGATGACAGACGCTTTGGCCAACGACTCACCGTGTTTTTGTTCACTGCCACGTCTTCGTAGACATTGTGTAAGGGTCTATGAACATCTGTGAAGCCCTGGTCGAAAGAAGCTCAATGACAGCTCTCTGCTTGGAACGCACCACCGCTACAGACGCCATTTTGAAAACTACGTACAGCGTCACCACCTATCGGAACGTCAGGTAACTATACGCGCTGAAGCGGGAATACTCCACGTTGTCCCACAACAATTCTGCATTTTTGCAACTGAAACTGGCCGAGAAAGAAAAATGTATTGCATTACTTATCGAACGCTCGTTGTACATGCGTTAAAGATACGCTGCGTGTAAGCAGTGATTCGGCTTAAAATTTTAGCAGACTCTGTTCTTAGGCAGCTTCCACTGCTCACATTCATCCAGGTCGCTTCCATAATGCGGATAAATCGCTGCCCATAAGTTTATGACTCGGGGCTAGAGCTCTGGGAGTTCTGTGAAGCACACGTTCTTAGCGCAGCGAAGTACAATGCTGGTGTAACGCTCCATAACGCGGCCAATAACTCAACCCATGAAATACGGCCCGCTGGTGATCCTCGGAAACAGTGTTCGTTTTCATTTAGGTGTATTAACACTCCACTGGTAAGAAGTTTGGAGCCCATTATTTACAACTCAACTCCCTTTACATCAAAGTGGAAAGCTTCTGGAGCATCGTAAATTATTAGTAGCTCTTGCTTGCCTCCTCAAGCAGTGATTATGCATAATATTTCGCTGTAAAATAAACAAAGTTACTTCTGCGTCTTGTCCTGTTAAATTGTTTTAAAATGGTATATTTATTCTGAAATTAATTTAGAAACATGTGACAGTTCAGTAACTTTAGATAGTCGAGTTTTTGAATGAGTTATTTTGGAATCATTCAGAAATGTCGTGCACTGACATGAGACAGTACGCAGCAGTACAAATAAAATTATTCTGGGCCAGCGTTACATTATCAGTGACATCGAGGATGACTGCCATTGTCAAGCAGTGAAATGCCAATAGCCTTTCCGTCAATGAGTGAAAAGCGGTCAAATTTGATAACAAGCTGCCTTTCAGAAGCTAAATTAATAAAGTAATTTGATACGTGCTGACACCAGACACAACAAATTTCATCAAAAAAGATTTTTTTACTTTTTTGAAAAAGTACTTGGCTACACATACAGCCAATTTACTTGTTTAAAAGGTCCTGGATTTTAGATATGGACGGAGAGAAGAACTCGTGTGAGATTAGAGGTGAGTGACGAAAGAGAATGAATTTTTCTGAGTGACGCACTGGTTTTAATCTTTGACTGGTGTGGTTTGAATGTTAATCTAACAGTCAGCAGGTGATGGTTGAAGTGGTCACTGTAACAGATATCTACTAGAGGGTGAGTCAAATGAAAACCTTAAATTTGTAATAATAAATAGAAATTTCGCGCCGTTATTCTGTAAGCTGGTAAGCGTGCTACAAACAGCGTGCAGAATGGTCTGTAGGTGGCAGCATAGTGCAGATGTACACATACCATCGCATTATCAGTTTAAATATGCGGCTTGCACCAGGGAAGAACAGCATTCTGTTATTCGGTTTTTGCGTAGTGAAGGAGTGAAACCTATTGAAATTCATCGACGAATGGAGGTTCAGTTCGGCGATGCATGTTTGTCACAGCCTCAAGTCTACGAATGGAGTAGGAAGTTCGCAAATGGTGTGACTTCAGTGGAAGATGCTCCCCATCCAGGTCGGGCACAACGAGTTGTGACTCCACAGAACACTACAACAGTTGAAGCGATAGTGAAAGAAAACCGCCGAGTGACACTGAAGGACATTGCAGCAAGTTTACAGATTAGTCATGGGTCAGCACACCACATTGTGCATGATGTGCTCCAGTTTCACAAAGTGTCTGCAAGACGGGTGCCACGGCAGCTGACCCCTGAAATGAGAGAACGACGGGTTGATGTTTGTGAAGAACTTCTTCGGCGCCTTGAACGATAGGGTGATGGCTTCCTTGCAGGAATAATTACTGGGGACGAAACCTGGGTTCACTTCCACCAACCGGAAACGAAGAGAGCGAGCAAGGAATGTCGCCATTCCTCATCACCAAAACCAAAGAAGCTTCGAACAGAACCATCAGCAGGGAAGGTTATGCTGACTCTCTTTTGGGACGAAAAATGCGTCATTTTGAGCATTACCTAGAGGGATCACTGTCACCAGTGCATCATACACAAATCTCCTAAAAAATCATCTGCGGCCTGCAATCAAATCAAAGCGACGCGGATTGCTGTCAGCAGGTGTCCTTTTGCAACATGACAATGCAAGGCCCAACACTGCCCGTATAACAGTTGCAACAGTCACATACCTGCATTTTGAATGTCTTCCTCATCCACCATACTCACCAGACCTTACCCCAAGTGATTTCCATAAGTTTGGACCACTCAGAGACGCAATGGGAGTAAAGAAGTTCCATTCTGATGGAGAGGTACGCCACGCGGTGCATGTGTGGTTGCGCGGATTACCAAAAGAATTTTTATTCTAAAGTAGTTTATGCACTTTGTAATCTCTGGAGGACTTGCATTGAGCGTGGGGGAGATTATGTTGAAAAGTGATACAGATTTGCACCAAATCTGCACAATAAATAATATCTAAATAAATATTTAACGTTTTCATTTGACTCACCCTCGTAATACCAGTATTGCTGGCCCCTGTTTTGATCACAAGCGAGTTAGATTATTCCTACAGGGGCATGAAGATGGCGTAGTAAAACGCTGAAACTGGTTGCCTAATAAAATAAGGTTGAAAATTGACGGCTGAAAGGTGTTTAATTTTATAATCTCTATCGAACAGCCGAGTCCCGCAACCATCGCTAAAAAGATGGACATACAGAGAATTCAGTAGTGTGTCATCTGGTATGCAGAAACCAAATCTGTGACAACACCAGTATGGGAGGGGACAACCGCCAAAAACAGCATTATAAGTTGGTTCAAAACCTTTAAAGAGACAGGCAGTGCCACAGACGTTTCTCGAAGTGGACGGCATACTGCATCCCAAGCACATGTTGATAAACCGCTAGCTGCATTTCCACCCAACCCTGAGAAATCAATTTGTCGTGCATCATGCGATTTGCAGGAAGCAAGATCAACAGTTCATAAAATATTACATAAGCGGTTACGCTTGCAAATCTTCCAAGTACTACAGCCAAACGATCGTCCTGTGCAGTATGCATTCGTGTCTTCCATGCTGGCCTCCATATAAGATGCCGACAGTGACTGCCTCAAAAAGTGTGTTGTCGAATGAAGCAACATTGCACATTTCTGGACATATGGATCACCACAATTTTAGGATCTAGGGCTCTGAAAACACATACAGCACACACACACACACACACACACACACACACACACACACACACCAACAACACCCAAATCTGTGATAGCCCGAAGCTTAATGTTTGCTCTGGCCTAATTTTTACATGGACATGCTCGAAGAGTTCCTCCTACTAAAGGTCGAAGAGCTGCAGCCGTCCATCATCTCCCAGAATAATGATGCTCCCCCACACTGTAATCTGAGCGAGCTGAGTGAACTGAATAACACATTACCTGAGAGATGCATGTATTATGATGGTCCCATCAAATGCCAGTCAACTGGAGGAGAGATACCGTGTGCGATGTAAGTATAATTGATCGTGGTCAAATATTGTCTGCTCGACGCTTGAGACACTCCACCACCGAAATTATACAGGGAATGGGATTTTCACGTGTGACCGTGTCAAGGGTTTACCATGACTGCATTGATTCGGGGAAAATCGCAGCCACTATAATCAGCAATCGTGGGCAACGACATTGTCTATGACAGCGGTCGCCGCCCCACTATGACGGATTTTAACAGAGAGCAGGAAAGGCTATAGACTAACAAAACGCTCGCCAGTTGAGTGCTAGACAACGACAAGCCCCCTTCAGCTGTACCCCCCGAGCCACGTCTTCGTCAAAGATTACAGACGCCATCGAACGGTACGTGAGCCTGTGTTGACTGGCTGTCAAGGCCATATAGATTAAGATGAACGCAGAAACATTAAATCCCCGGTAGCAGGCGAAAGGACCGCTTGGACTGACGAGTCGCGGTACACAGAAGGTCATGAATGGCTTTGAATCCTACAGATTTTAAATATTGACTTCACTGATTACTGCTTCTATAATGACAGGGTGAGATAGGACCCGAGTCACATCATAAACTGTCATTCTGCTTTACTGTAATGAAGGTTCAGATCATCTGCCATAATGATGAGACAGAGGCAGGCTCCACTTTATCATTTACGTCCGACTTATCTATCACTGGCACTTCAGCACAAACCAAGAAAATTTGGGAATCATGGCGTGTTATCAGTGTACATACTCATTTGAAGCAGTTGGCTTGAAGAGAACCAGACGTTGCTAAATTTGAGAAAAATCCCAAAATTACCACATGTGAATGACGGGTGAAGCGATATTTTGGTTTGACTTTCCGTCCTACGCCGACGTTGAAGATGTAAGCCAAAATACGGAATGGACAAATACGAGGTGCGGCTAGAAAAAAACCGGACTGATGCTGGAAAAAACATTTATTTACAATTATTTACAATTTCATGTTATCTCCTTCAATGTACTCTCCTCCTCGGTCTCTACACCGCTCCATACGAATTTTCTACTGTTCATAGCAATGCTGCAGATCATTTTCGGTAAGTCCATACATTACTTCCGTCACTTTTTCTTTTACTGCTTCAACAGTCTCAAATCTAGTTCCTTTCAAAGCTGACTTGACTTTAGGGAAAAGAAAAAAGTCACAGGGGGCCAAATCAGGTGAGTAGGGTGGATGATCTAAGCTGGGAATGTTGTGTTTTGCCAAAAACGTCTTCACTGACAACGCACTGTGAGCTGGGGCATTGTCTTGGTGAAGGATCCATGACTTTTTCCTCCACAAATCGTTCCGTTTTCTCCGTACTCGCTCACGTAGGTTAGCCAGGACGCTAATGTAGTAATGCTGATTCACTGTTTGTCCCTCTGGTACCCAATCAATGTGCACAATCCCTTTGATGTCAAAAAAAACAATCATCATTGCCTTGAATTTCGATTTTGACATTCGTGCTTTTTTTTTGTCGTGGAGAACCAGGAGTTTTCCAATGCATCGATTGGCGTTTAGTTTCGGGATCGTAAGTAAAAAACCACGATTCATCGCAAGTAATAACATTTTGTAAGAAGGTGGGATCACTTTCAATGTTTTCCAGGATGTCAGAACAAATCATTCTTCGGCGTTCCTTCTGTTCAATTGTGAGACACTTTGGAACCATTTTTGAACACACTTTGTTCATGTTGAAACTTTCATGAAGAATCTGCCTAACACTTTCCTTGTCAACTACTGTTAACTCAGACACTGCTCTGATTGTTAAACGGCGATCTTGTCGAACAAGTTTACCGATTTTTTCAATGTTTGCATCAGTTTTTGCTGACAATGGTCTGCCAGTGCGAGTGTCATCACTGGTGTCTTCGCGGCCATCTTTAAATCGTTTAAACCACTCAAACACTTGTGTTCGCCATAAACAATCATCGCCGTACACTTGTTGTAAAATTACAAACGTTTCACTTGCAGATTTTCCTAGTTTGAAACAAAATTTGATGTTAACACGCTGTTCTTTCTGTACACTCAACATTTTCCGACGCACAGACAAAACGTCAACTACTTAAAACAGACGCCACGGGCAGACTGAGTGCAGGAGTCAGATGAAACTCGAGCAGTAGGCGGAGCGAGAGTCACGTGACAGGCCACGCGACTCTCAGCCTCATTGCATTCGTTTTATTGTTTCACCAGTACTAGTCCGGTTTTTTTCTAGCCACACCTCGTATAGGACTCAAAGTAGGCCCAATCTCGGCCTTCACCTTACATGATTTAGGGATACCAATGAAAATCTAACTGTGATTAGTCAGCTGGGGATTTGGAGCACACTTCTTTCACTTATGACTCCTCTGCGTTAAGTACTCTGTCATCTCACCTCAACCTCCATAAGCTAGTATTCAGGTGGGACGTTCTGGTCGTACGTAAAGGCAGTAAATGGAACGACATGATCTATTCAGTCGCTTGGTGACCTTAGTGGCAACGAAATGGAAGATGGCGGAAAGAAGGCGGAGTTACTGAACTAGATCTTCTGAAATTGTTTTACTGCGGAAACTAGTCCCTTCCATTAACTACGTGAAAGCCGAAATAGGTCTGAGGTAAATGAGCGTGGAACAGAAAATTAAAAATCGTTCAACACTGGAAAGGCATGCGAACCGGATCAGACACCTGTAAGATTCTACTGAGAGGGCCCGAAATAATTTACTCTCCTTCTAGCAGAAGTTTAAAGCAAGTTATCTGCAGCAGTGAAGGAAGGCTATCAAGTGATTGAAGAAAAAAGCGCAAGTCACTCCCGTTTTCAAGGAAGGTTGCCGGAGAAATCTTTCACTAACGTCAATCTGTAGTAGAATTAGTGTACACGTTTTTTGCTCATGTATTAAGATATTTCTTTGGAACGAAAAATCTTCTCTGTGAAAATAAACATTGATTCCGTAAGCAAAGATCTTGTGACAGACTACTCACCGTATTCATACGTAAAATCCAGAGCGAAGTTGACGTAAAAGGGGCCGACGCTGATGTGTTCGTTGACTTCCGGAAGGTATTTGGTACAGTTCCGCACTGTCGCTTTGTCAATGAAATAGAAGCTTACGAGTATAGTGCCAGGCTTGTCACTGGTTCCGTGAACTTCCTAACTGATAGAAATCAAAACGTTATTCTTAATGAGATGAAATCAACATATGTAACGGTAATTTCAGTTGTATTCAAAGGGGTCGCTATTGTTAATAATACGTACAGTATACGATGATGGATTCCTCTATTTTTTATCAGTCGAAATAAGGTACACAAGTGTAATTACAAGTAAACGTACTATTTTATGTACCTTACACTATTTTCCTCATAGTCCACATACTAGTTAAGAAATTTGTGCCATCGCAGCAGTAAATCTGAGGTGCACCTGTGGTAGAATACGTCCGGCTGACTGTGGAATCAATGTGAGATTGCTGTCTTGGTCCATAGTTGTACTGAATCGCTGTTCTTCAGCGCACCAAAAACGTGGAACTCACTGGGGGCGAGCTCCGGGCTGTATGCTGGCTAGTCCAGACTCTCCTAGTGAAATGACCGGAGTCTGTCGGCGCTTCTGATTGCCACATGTGGTCTCGGTTTGCTGTGGAGGATAACCACGCTGTCCACATCGAGAATCACTCGGCACTTCTACCTGATGGCAGTCCGCATGTAGGGCGGCGGGTGGAAAATAAATACTATATTTTCTATTATTTGTATTGCCGTTCTCAACACAGGCTCTCTGACTACAATGTTGGCAACCAGAAAGTGATTAGCAAAAACGTGATGCCTGTAATTAAAGTTCACTGTGCCCACTCTGATGGAGAATAAAGTTATTGATTATTGAAGTTCATTACTCTGAGGATTTAGGATGATGTCTGGGATTCATAGAAAATGCAGTTTACTATAACAATTTTCACTACAGGGTTATTACAAATGATTGAAGCGATTTCACAGCTCTACAATAACTTTATTATTTGAGATATTTTCACAATGCTTTGCACACACATACAAAAACTCAAAAAGTTTTTTTAGGCATTCACAAATGTTCGATATGTGCCCCTTTAGTGATTCGGCAGACATCAAGCCGATAATCAAGTTCCTCCCACACTTGGCGCAGCATGTCCCCATCAATGAGTTCGAAAGCATCGTTGATGCGAGCTCGCAGTTCTGGCATGTTTCTTGGTAGAGGAGGTTTAAACACTGAATCTTTCACATAACCCCACAGAAATAAATCGCATGAGGTTAAGTCGGGAGAGCGTGGAGGCCATGACACGAATTGCTGATCATCATCTCCACCACGACCGATCCATCGGTTTTCCAATCTCCTGTTTAAGAAATGCCGAACATCATGATGGAAGTGCGGTGGAGCACCATCCTGTTGAAAGATGAAGTTGGCGCTGTCGGTCTCCAGTTGTGGCATGAGCCAATTTTCCAACATGTCCAGACACACGTGTCCTGTAACGTCTTTTTCGCAGAAGAAAAAGGGGCCGTAAACTTTAAACCGCGAGATTGCACAAAACACGTTAACTATTGGTGAATTGCGAATTTGCTGCACGAATGCGTGAGGATTCTCTACCGCCCAGATTCGCACATTGTGTCTGTTCACTTCACCATTAAGAAAAAATGTTGCTTCATCACTGAAAACAAGTTTCGCACTGAACGTATCCTCTTCCAAGAGCTGTTGCAACCATATGTCAATGAATGGAGCTACAGTGAATTTATGAAATCGCTTCAATCATTTGTAATAGCCCTGTATATTCTGAAAACAATGAAACGTAAAATTCCAGACAAATGATTACCCATATCAGCTATTGTACTATCAGAGCTGTTCAGAGTCTATTGCGCGGATCCTATTATCCCTAGATAACGAAACTGTTCAATAATCGTTATCGATGTAAATGTTCAAAGTGAATGCTCACCAAAATTTGATGTTAATACTCATCAAACGCCACGCTAGTAATGGTAGAAAGTATGTCCTGCAGCGACACGTGAAAATACGACATACGCAAACTGAGAATAAATCACTGGAGTCGTTCCGCTATTAACACTTTACCCCTATGGAAACTCATTGTCACGTGCATACCGAGTTACATAATACGGCATCCAAGGCTGTTCCTGGCAACTGCACAAACGCGATGCGGCTTCCGACACGGAGTGCGCGCTGATACGAATCTAGAAGAGAACTGGGGCATTTCTCTAGCTCGCATGCTCTTGTTTATACAGCCGCGGTGCGGACCGCCGAAGGCGCAGCCGACAACATTTGCCTTACTGACTAGCCTCTGGGGCTAGCAGAACACCACTTCAAGTTACTACATAATTAATTGCTTCATTCGCTGAAGGCCAAAGAAGCTCTCGATTTAATTGTTCAATCAGCACACAGGTAAGTATCTATAATAAAATTTTAATGTGGCTAGATTAAATGCTTTTGGCGAGAGAATTATTTTACTTGTACTGCACACAATAGATGAGCTCTGAACTTGCCCTTTGGAGAGACGCTACAGCTATAGTTTTTTGCTACCTTTTTGAAACTTCTCACATCTTTGTTATTATAGCGCATCTCCCTTCTACCTAAATCTAAACATCCTAGCTTTATCTAATCACTTACTTAATCTATCTTGCTTCCGAACTTTAGGACACAAAAACAGAAATTCATGGATTTCAACCAAAATATTACTTTGTGAGATCCAGCATGCTGTTTCCATTAAATTACAATGAAAAAGGAATCCGAACATAAATTTTGAAGTTTCTAGCTCCTTCCTGTTGCGCCGATGATTTTTACGTAAAGCGTCCAAATTTAGAAAACTATTGAAGTTACTAAACTGAAACTTAATACAGTATTACTTTAGCATCACTCCTGACATGCTATTAACTTTTTAGATTATTTACTTTATTTTTAATGTATCGCGTAACATTTGTGACGTCATAGCTAGTTACAGCGGACTAGGCTGGCACACAATGGAAAGCATATGAATTCTATATGGCGTGAGTAGGCTGCTTCCCTACACGCAGATGTGACAGTATAGAATAACACCTGTCGGCGGTGATGGTTGCCCTTAGTGTCATGAGATTAGCAAGAGTAGTCCACGGCGATTCCAGAACACCGTTAACATTACGATCCCAACAGATGGCACTGAAGGGAATTTTTTTCACTCAATGTTTCCAGACCATGCTCTGCTGCTTCGATTCTGGTGTGAAATGCAGTACCCACCAACCATTAACAATGGGGTCGGGGAAACTGCCAACTTCCTCGGCAAACCGTTGCAGACGATTCAGTGCAGCAGTCATTCGCTCTCCTTTTATCATGTCATCCAACTGTTTAGACACCAACCGAAATGAAACCTTCCGGTATTCTAAGGACCCGGAACAATGTCGTTGTCGTATGAAGTCTCATACGAAATGTAAAGCTCCCGGCCAACGTCCTTGAGGTGACACACGTCGATCCGCTTTTACCATTGCACCCACGCGGGAAATTTGTTGTCAGGCAGTGACGAATGAGGACTCCTCAAACATTCATTGTTATGCAAGTCTTCACGCATTTTACGCACTCACAGTACCACCGCCCAACGCCATCTCCTCCTCATGCTTCTCAAAGCGAGTCATTTTTCTCCATACATGGGCTGCATTTTTCTATGGATTTCGATGGGCGTTCCTCTCTTGCCCCATAGAAAACCAATGTTATTTTGCTGTTCGTACGCCAAAGACGTGTGAAGTACGACCCTCGTCTTCAACGATGATACCAGCGCAGCGCCACGCCGCAGAGCCATCGGCGGAACGGTCTGGTCCAAGAAATGTCCAACGCCGAGAACAGGTATGATGACGTCGCTTTTGCAGGCTAGTTTAGCTAAAAAGAGAATAGCGGCCCAAGACTTTCTGATCCGCCCTTGCAAATAATCTCGTGTGATAACGTCGGAGGCTGAAGGAGACTGTTCGCAGACGGTTCTGTTGCCCATTTTTCAAGGTCGATGCGCCAGAAGATTGTAGCGAAATGCGGGAAGACGTTCAGGGTATCGACGATTGCTGGAGGGTTTCGTTGTTGACACTGAAAGAAAATAAATTTAACGCACTGCGCGCAAATAGACGAAGAGATTCATTAGTATTTCATTATGCTATTGGCGATAAACCGCTGGAAACAGTAAGAGCTGTAAGATACAAACAAGTAATCATCCAAAGTGTTCTTAAGCGGAATCACCAAACAGAAGTGGCGATGACAGGCTGAGATTCATTGGAAGATCTTAAGAAAATGTAATACATCCGCAAAGGTAGTGGCCGGAGAAATACAGGGTTATTACAAATTATTGAAGCGATTTCACAGCTCTACAATAACTTTATTATTTGAGATATTTTTACAATGCTTTGCACACACATACAAAAACTCAAAAAGTTTTTTTAGGCATTCACAAATGTTCGATATGTGCCCCTTTAGTGATTCGGCAGACATCAAGCCGATAATCAAGTTCCTCCCACACTCGGCGCAGCATGTCCCCATCAATGAGTTCGAAAGCATCGTTGATGCGAGCTCGCAGTTCTGGCACGTTTCTTGGTAGAGGAGGTTTAAACACTGAATCTTTCACATAACTCCACAGAAAGAAATCGCATGGTGTTAAGTCGGGAGAGCGTGGAGGCCATGACATGAATTTCTGATCATGATCTCCACCACGACCGATCCATCGGTTTTCCAATCTCCTGTTTAAGAAATGCCGAACATCATGATGGAAGTGCGGTGGAGCACCATCCTGTGGTACGTTTAGCTCCCTGCTTGCTTTATTCGTTGACTTCCGCGGGCTACGCGTGAAACTTGCCCGCACGCTTTCAACCGTTTCTTCGCTCACTGCAGGCCGACCCGTTGATTTCCCCTTACAGAGACATCCAGAAGCTTTAAACTGCGCATATCATCGCCGAATGGAGTTAGCAGTTGGTGGATCTTTGTTGAACTTCGTCCTGAAGTGTCGTTGCACTGTTATGACTGACTGATGTGAGTGCATTTCAAGCACGACATACGCTTTCTCGGCTCCTGTCGCCATTTTGTCTCACTGCGCTCTCGAGCGCTCTGGCGGCAGAAACCTGAAGTGCGGCTTCAGCCGATCAAAACTTTATGAGTTTTTCTACGTATCTGTAGTGTCTCGTGACCATATGTCAATGAATGGAGCTACAGTGAATTTATGAAATCGCTTCAATCATTTGTGATAGCCCTGTACATTTAAGGCCGATTTGAGTATTTCTCACCCTGGGGCCGTTACCACGTTGTATGGGTAGAACAGGTAGAGGAGATCTGACGAAGATCGACGTGTTTAGTCATGGGATCGCCTAGATGGCGAGGGAGCGTTACGGAGATGCTTCGCTAAGTCCAATTGGCAGACGCTGCAAGAGAGGCGTTGTGTATCACGGGGAGGTTGCCGCTGAAATTCTGCAATCTTACATTCCAAGAGGTTTGGGGCAGCATGTTCCATCTTTCCAGAATGGAGTTTTCACTTTGCAGCAGAGTATGCACTGATCTGGAACTTCCTGGCAGATTAAAACTGTGTGCCGGACTATGACTCGAACTCGGGACCTCAGCCTCTCGCAGGAAAGTGCTCTGCTGACTGATTTATCTAAGCACGACTCACGAACCCCTCACAGCTTTTCTTCTGCCAATGCTTCAGCTGCTATCTTGCGTACTTCACAGCTGTTATCCTGCGTATGTTGCTGGAGCAGCACTCCTGGAAGGAAGGTCACTGTCTGGCCCTGCCTTCCTGAATATGAGTTTTCACTCTGCAACGTAGTGTTACAAAAAGTCCGCGCTTTCGGTCTATCCAATGACGTATGCGGTTGGATAGAAAGTTTTCTAACAGACAGGGAGCAGTATGTCGTCCTGAACTGGGTAACTTCAACAGAAACAAGAGTAAATTCAGGTGTGCGCCAGGGCAGCGTAATAGGTCCTCTGCTTTTTACGATTTACATAAACGATCTGGTTGATGGTACTGACAGCTGCCTTAGACTGTTTGCCGATGATGCTGTAGTCTACAGGAAAGTAGTATCACACGAAGTATGTGAACAAATGAATGAGGATTTGCAGAAAATAAATGCGTGGTGTAATGACTGGCAGTTATCTCTCAATATTAGTAAGTGTAATCTACTGCGTATAACGAGGCGAAAATCCCGAGTACAAAATAAATGAACAGTCTTTGGAAGCGGTAACATCAGTCAAGTATCTGGGTGTGACTATTCGAGATGATCTCAAATGGAATGATCAGATTACACAAGTAACGGGTAAGGCGAACTCTAGATTGCGGTTTATTGGTAGAATCCTGAACCGATGCAGTCATTCAACAAAGGAAATAGCTTACAATATTTTAGTTCGTCAAGTCTTAGAGTATTGTTCGTCTGTATGGGACACTTACCAGTTGGGTCTAATTCAAGAGATTGAGAAGGTCCAAAGAAGAGCGGCAAGATTCCTGACTGGTACATTTAGCCATCGCGAGAGCCTTACAAATCTCATAGAAAGGATGTAGAGCATATATTATTACCACCAACCTTCAAATCGCGTAATGATCATCATTCAAAGATAAGGGAAATAGGAGCTCGTACTGAGGCGTTCAGAAAGTCGTTTTTCCCTCGCGCGATCCGCGAGTGGTACAGAGAGGGGGGGGGGGGGAATTATGACTTTGACGCGAATTGTGCCCTCCGCGACACACCCCTTGTTGGCTAGCGGAGTATATATGTAGGTGTAGATGTAGATGTGTAAGCTGATTTCAAACTTCCTTGCAGGTTAAAACTGTGTACCGAACCGAGACTCGAATCTGAGACCTTTACCTTTCGCTGTCCAGTTTCATATAACTTCTTATTACATTTTTCTCGTGAAATGACAGCGGTAAGAAAATCCGATAAAATTCAGTATTTGCATACGGAAGTTTATCGACAATCGTTTTGTCTAGACTCCATTCGCGAGTGGCTCTGAGCACTATGGAACTTAACATCTGAGGTCATCAGTCCCCTAGAACTTAGAACTACTTAAACCTAACTAACCTAAGGACATTACACACATTCATGCTCGAGGCAGGATTAGAACCTGAGACCGTAGCGGTCGCACGGTTCCTGGCTGAAGCGCCACACCGGCCGCATTCGCGAGTGGTTTAGGGAAGAGGATCGGAAAGGGGGGATGATAGTAGTGCCTTCACACACCGCAAGGTACCTTTCAGAGTGTAGAAGTTTATTAGACCTAGACGTTTCGTGGTTAGTGACACCTCTTTTCCGCCTGTATACTAAACAAGCATACTCCGGCCATTCTTTGCATGTAATGTTCCACCATTCTGAGCACTGTAAATGCCGTGATAAAAGTAAAACGAAGTTAGCCCAGCGTTTCCTGTGCCTCGGCGCCGCTAAACTTTTATTCTCTTTACATCCTCCCCGTCCTTTGTCGCCGACTCTTACCGCAGCCTCCAGCTGCTTTCCCCACGCAGCGCGGAATTCTTTGCCCTCGAGTTCCGTCTTGCGGAACTCGTCTCGTTAGCCCGTGCGACCGTAATCGGATCCCGGCAGACGCTGCGCTGCGCCCTTGGCGGATCACACGGGTTCTTAGTCTCGTGAATTATGTAGAGAGCGTTTAACGGTGCTGTCCCAGAGGGCGAGGGCAGAGTGGAGTGCGGCGGGGAGCCTTAAAAATGCGACTGGGTCGCTCGGCATTCCTTCACGAAAAAATAATGAAGCAGTCGAGTGGGAGACAGTGGAGCAGTGTTCGAGTGACCTACCCGACCGTAGTGCTCGCGACCTGTGAAACCTTACAGTGAAGTGAGATTTTCCTATTTATAAATCTATGAGCTACTTAATGTAGCACGGGAATTTATGCAGCCAGTGGTTCATGTGAATGATTTACAGACCTGACCTAGCAAAACAGTTTCCATTTACATCATATCTCAGCAACATGTAGGTAATACTAATAATTATAGACTACGCTATGTGATGAAAAGTGTCCGGACACCTGGGTAATGCGGAATTTACCACTATACAGGGTGAAAAGTATTTAAGCCGACAAACTCTGGGAGGTTATAGGGGACATCAAAACAAATATTTTTCCATAATGTCATTTTTTCCTATGAGGAGTATTTAAACCGGTAGAGGAAGATTTCTCTGGCGGCAAATTAATTAAGCCAACAAACAGTTTTCCATTTTTTTATGACCAAGAGAAAACACATTAACACAACCCAATTTAAATTACAGTAGATTTTCAAAAATGCCTCCATTGACACGTAAACAAAGGTTACACCGTCGGATCATGTTCTGTCTGACACGGGCAAAAACCCCAGGAGTATCCTGAATTGTTCCTGCTGCTGCTACTATACGAGCAACCAGATCCTCTTCTGATGCAACAGGAGTTGCGTAAACAAGGTTATGCATCTCTCCCCACACAAAAAAAAATCCAGAGGGGACATACCTGGGGATCGAGCAGACCATGGTAAAGGACCACCTCTGCCAATCTACGTTTCTGGGAACCGTCGGTCCAGGAATCGACGCACACGACGACTGTAATGTGCCGGCGCCTCGTCATGTTGGAACCACATGCGTTGTCTTGTAGGGAGCGGGACGTCTTGCAGCAATTCTGGCAATGCTCTGGCGAGAAAATTGTAATAGTGCCTGCCATTTAATGGCCTAGCTAGCAGATACTGCCCAATTAAACAGTCCCCAACAACACCGACCCACACATTAACGAAGAACGGCACTTGATGAGCGCTAGAAACTGTGGCATGTGAGTTATCCTCACTCCAAACATGCGAATTGTGCATGTTGAAGACTCCATCACGCCCGAACGTTGCTTCATTGGTAAACAACACAGAGGATGGAAATGTAGGATGCATTTCACACTGTTTCGGGTACCACTGCGAAATCTGTGCTCTGGGTGGATAATCAACTGGTTCCAGGTTGTGGACACGCTATAAGTGAAATGGACGTAACAGTTGCTCTCGAAGGACTGTTCTTACATTCGTCTGATTAGTCCCCATGTTACGTGCAATTGCACGAGTCCTGGATGAAGGATCCCGCTCCACATGCTGCATGACAGCTTCCTCAAATTGCAGCGTTCTTACCAAAATGGCTCTGAGCACTATGGGACTTAACATCTGTAGTCATCAGTCCCCTAGAACTAAGAACTACTTAAACCTAACTAACCTAAGGACATCACACACATACATGCCCGAGGCAGGATTCGAACCTGCGACCGTAGCGGTCACGCGGTTCCAGACTGAAGCGCCTAGAACCGCACGGCCACACCGGTCGGCTAGCGTTCTTACCGTGCGACGGCGTCCCTGTCCAGGTAATCTGCTAAATGACCCGGTCTCACGCAGACGTTGGTACACAGTAGTAAAGGTCGTATGATGCGCGGGATACGGCGATTAGGATATTGTTGTTGATAAACCGGCTGTGCAGCTCGTCCGTTGTGGTATAGTACGTAGTACGCACCAACCATATCAGTGTACTCACTCCAGGTGTATCGCTCCATTAGTAAACAGAGACAATGCACTACTACACTGGTGGACAGCAGTTGCCTACAACTGAAGAGCGCAATATGTCCTCTAACAACTGTAGAGCGTAATACGGCTTCCACCGGTTTAAATAAACCTCATAGGGAAAAATGACATTAGGAAAAAATACTTGTTTTTATGTCCCCTACAACCTTCCAGAGTTTGTCGCTTTAAATACTTTTCACCCTGTATATCACAAGAGGCAGACTCGTCATTATAAAAGGAGGCGGGGAGTATTGTGTTGTCAGTTGGAAAACGTTAACAGCAGAATGCGTCGGTGCGGTCACGAGAGCTCAAGGACTTCTAACATGGGTTAGTCGCATGTTACCTGTTACCTGCCTAAGAGATTCATCAGGGACATTCCAACCTTCTACAGCTGCCCAAGTATATCACTGGTGATATCACTGTAAAATGGAAACGCAACTAAACTAGGCAGACATCACGTACTGACGTTAGAGCTCGCCGACCATTGCGGAGTGTTGTTGCACAAAATAGCATGAAATCAGAGTAAGGAATTACTCGTGATTGCTACCAGCAGTCTAGCTAGCAGAATAACTGTATCTTCTTCTTTTAGTGTTCAACCCTGAGGTTGGTTTGCAGCAGAGCGCCATTCCTCTCTTCTGTCTGCCTTCCTCTTCATTTCCACGTATGTGTTACATCCAACATCATTCATGATCTGTTGCATGTATGATATCCTTGGTCGACCCCGCCGATTCCTTCCCTCAATAGATCCTTCTGCTATTGTTCCTGTTGTGGATTGGCAGGAGCCAATCCACGGGGTTTGGAGGTAGCCGAAAGGCACGCGTTTAAGCTCATGCAGGCTGGCGTGAGGTCTGGAACAGGACACGGAATGAATACTAGCAAATAAAGTACGTAGCTTCTGGAATACTTAACTTTAATCCATAATTGGTGAACATCGGTCTGACTGTACATGCATCCCAAGATACATAGCAAATGATAATGGCGCCTTGCTAGGTCGTAGCAAATGATGTAGCTGAAGGCTGTGCTAACTATCGTCTCGGCTAATGAGAGCGTAATTTGTCAGTGAACCATTGCTAGCAACGTCGGCTGTACAACTGGGTCGAGTGCTAGGAAGGCTCTCTAGACCTGCCGTGTGGCGGCGCTCGGTCTGCAATCACTGATAGTGGCGACACGGGGGTCCGACGTATACTAGCGGACCGCGGCCGATTTAAAGGCTACCACCTAGCAAGTGTGGTGTCTGGCCGTGACACCACAGCTCCAATGATGTTGTTGTGTCGTGGGATGTGCCCTACAAGTTTGTCTCTTCTTGTTTGGATGTGCCTCCACAGAGATTTGGTTTCCTGTACTCTTCTAAGCACCTCTTCATTTGTTACTTTGTCTCTCCAGCTGATCTTCACCATCCTTCTGTAGCACCACATCTCCAGGGCCTCTAGCCGTCTTCTCTCTTCTCTTCCAATTGTCCAAGTTTCACATCCATATAGGGCCACACTCCAAACAAAACCTCTCATGATACTGAGAGGTGGCACCTCTCATATTTCTATCATACTTTGAGTAATTCGATTTTCCTCTCTAATTGCATGCGGTGAAAAGTTGCTATTTCTTCACACGTGGGCTTCCCACGCAGCGTCTCTCGTCACCCGGGTGGTCCGGTGACAGACGGGTTCTGCTGATGTAGAAAGGGTTAAGCCAACGGGTGTGAGGGAGTCGAGTGGATGCTTTCCAGACGCCGACATTGTCATGAGAGCGGAGGCGACACGCCTACAGGGGCCTGACGGAGCGGCTGGGCTAGAGATTCCGTTACTTCGCAGAAACTTAGTGAAAACCGTTTCTGGCGGGCTACCAGCGAGGCATGGGAATGACTTATGTTCCCAGGCAGTCTTGGCAGGCAAATTTCCGCGTTTTCTGCAAAATCGTAACTATGATTGGCTTGCTCAGGGCATAGCTCCGTGACATAGCAAAATGGGCGCAGAAAATGGCGCCAAGAATCTCCATTGGTGGAAAGGTAGTCCTTCGGCAATAGAGTGGAATTTTCCGCCGGTTTTCGAGTTGCTGATTGGAACGTTTAACCACGGCCACTGTCGTGGGGGCGGGAATGTTCTGTGTTCGGTTTGTACGGGTGCTCTTGTGAAAGTCGACTCTCGCCTTTCGGTCGGAGTAGGTTACAAGTCTGAGCTCTAGCTGCTCTGGATAGCCTGCCTTCCGTTGGCTGTCTAATATACTTTTATTTAATTGAAACTGTTTGACGAAGTTGTTGAAGTTTCGACTTCAACGTAACTTTCCGAGTACAGTTGTCAATTGAGCGTTCTGCGTAAAAGCGGCTTATGTTGTCTGTCTTGAGCAGTTTTTGGCTAAAGTTGACTGTATCGGAGTTACTGTGTGACTTCGCTTGTTAAAATCAATCACTGTACCGTCAGTGATTGTGTGGCGGGTCTTCTTCGTCTCCCTCAGCGGCGCATTTGTATTGCTAGGAAGTCTTTAGTCTGGAACAACCGGAACAGGATAATTTGTTTCGGGCTATACTCGCGACATTATCATCACCAAGACGGGACGTCGAAGCAACCAGCCATCGCCTCCGGTACGCCAGATCAACACGATTTTGCAGTTAAGAAGACAGCTTGGTAATGTATGTCCGCAGCACCGGCAGCTTAGGGAATTTTGCTAGGTGATAATCAGAGCTCAGCAGAGCGCGCCTATTCGTCTTTTCTAACTTTGTTCTGTCTTGGGTGTTCATTGTCTGACTTCTCAGTACTGTAGCAGCAATTAATGTTGGGTTGGCTGTGTGTTTCTCTTAAGATTTGAGTTGCAAGGAATTGGCTCCACATACCACTTCGTCATAAATGTCACAATCTAGTTTATGGACAACTTCACCTTCACAGCATTTACTTGAGTATCCAATTTGATCCAATTTGATGTATTGTAAATGTTTCATGTGTTTTGTTTCTTATTTTGAGTTTAGTCATAATAAATCAAATTGTTATTTTGGACAGAACTTTCATTCTGTTAATCGGTAGAGCAACCCTTTCATTTCCCACTACGTTAATGAAACTCTCCTTTATTTAATTAATTTCTATCAAATTAAATTATTGCAGGTGCCAAACTCTTTTCTACTCCACTTGCAGGGTCGATTACAGTCAGTTCGCATTTCTTCTTAATCCATGTGCAACAGCAAAAGTCGGTGTTAGAATAGGGGGGGCTTAGAGCATCATTTACATATCAAAATTCTAGAAGAATTTAGTGTTATATACACTGCTAGCCCCGGCACCTCGCAATACGTGTCCTTATTTTCAGACTGATGCTATTGCTGGTGAGTAAGTTCTTTCTCTGATGAAATGCAATTTTGGCCTTTTGTTTTCTGGTCGCAGTTTCTTTCCGGCTTCTACCATCTCTTCTGATTTTGCTTCCCAGGTAAGTAAATTCCTCTATCACTTCCAGCTCCCCTCTTCCAATTCTAATTCTCAGAGGTTCATATTATGCTTCTGTACTGCTTGCCACCAGTTTAGTATTTTTCTTGTTCGATACTGATAGTATAGAATTTTTTCCATTGTTCTGAGGACTTCCTCTAGACCCTCTTTTGTCTCCGTGACTATAGCAATATCATATGCATAACGTAGCATGTCTATCTTCTGCCCATTAGTTTTGATCCCCACCTCAGTAGTTTCTCGAACTTGGTCTATAGCTTCCTGGATGCATGCATTGAATACAAGAGGAGAGAGAGCACATCCTTGCCTTACCCCTTTTCTAATATATGCTTCTTGTTAATTGTGACAGTTCCTAATCACTGCCACCTCATTATTATAGAAACTGAGTAGCACACGGATGTTTTCGTACTTTATTCCACTCTTCCTCAGCACTCTGAACATCTCTTGCCAGATAACGTTATAAAATGGCTTTTCCATGTCTACAAAGGCAATATAAGTTAGTTTATTTTTCTGTAATTGCTTTTCGATAACGAGTCTCAGTGCCAGAATCGCCTCTCTTGTTCCCAATCCCCTTCTGTAACCAAACTGATCTTCACTCAGCATATCCTCCACCTTCTCTTCAATTCTCTTCAGAACTATTTTTATGAGAATTTTTGATGTATTTGATATTAGGCCTAGAGTTCTGTATCCAGGGAGTTTAAAAAAAATGGAGTACTTCTCATAAGCCACAAGTTTCTTTAATCAGTGCGAAATGACGCTTGAGATCGACAACACTCCACAATGGATGAATCGAGGTGGGTTATTTGTACGCTGTACCTTGTGGCATTCCGATGGAACGATATGGGTTCGAAGAATGCCTGGATACAGTTTCTGCCATCAGATGTAGTGGCAACAGTGAAGTATGGAGGAGACTGTGTTACGCTATGGGGTTGTTTTTCGTGGTCTGTGTGGTTCCCTAATTGCGTCCCAGAAAAGGGTACGAAGACATCTTACAGAATTGTGTGATGCGCACAGTAGAGGAACATTCGGAGGCGGTGATTGCATCAGCACGAAAATAAACCCTGTCATAAAGCAACATCTGTGAGGTAATACTTTGTGGACAGTAAAATTACCGAAATGGACTGGCCTGCCTAAAGTCCCGACCTGAATATTCATTAAATTATGTGTATTTTGTTCTGGTTCAAAAATGGTTCAAATGGCTCTGAGCACTATGCGACTTAACTTCTGAGGTCATCAGTCGCCTAGAACTTAGAACTAATTAAACCTAACTAACCTAAGGACATCACACACATCCATGCCCGAGGCAGGATTCGAACCTGCGACCGTAGCGGTCGCTCGGTTCCAGACTGTAGCGCCCAGAACCGCACGGCCACTCCGGCCGGCCGTATTTTGTTCTGTTTAAGACGTTTAATCTCTTTTTTTTGTAAGGGTAAATTCATTCAGTCTGTAGCGCAGCAATTGATCATTTGTTTTGTTTTGAAGGCAAGCCAGTCAGCCAGGGCGGAGCTCTCGGCTGATGCTTCAAATGGTACAAATGGCTCTGACACTATGGGACTTAACATCGGAGGTCATCAATCCCCTAGACTTAGAACTACTTAAACCTAACTAACCTAAGGACATCACACACATCCATGCCCGAGGCAGGATTAGAACCTGCGACCGTAGCAGCAGCGTGGTTCCGGACTGAAGCGCCTAGAACAGCTCGGTCACAGCGACCGGCTCTCGGCTGATATACATCTACAGAGCGGCGAGTTAAGTGTTTTCCTGTCTTTTCATCGTAGTATGTTTGTTAAATTACATATGTGTTGCTCTGTTTAAGAGGTTTTATCTTACGTTTTTGTAAGGGTAAATTCATTTAGTGTGTAGTGCAATAGGTGCTCACTGAACAGCCAACTGTATAGCTCATTAGGCATTGGTCACACATCAGGAGGGTAGCAAGTTGGCTTATCAGGGATTCTGTCTGCTTTTATAGTTTTCTTCCTGCCGGCTGCGGTGGCCGTGCGGTTCTAGGAGCTTCAGTCCGGAACCGCTACGGTCGCAGGTTCGAATCCTGCCTCGGGCATGGATGTGTATGATGTCCTTAGGTTAGTTAGTTTTAAGTAGTTCTAAGTTCTAGGGGACTGATGACCTCAGATGTTAAGACCCATAGTGCTCAGTACCATTTGAACCACTTCTTCCTCAGTTAGTCCTGTTAAGGTAGTTAGGATGTGTGCATTCATGGAAGAGTTGGCCACAGTTCGTAAACAGTTGAATGCGCTTTTAACTACTGCCACTAACTCAGGCTGCTGCCTTGGAACATGGCTGTGGAGGAGAATCTGGCGCGTCGTATGGGACACCTCAGGTGTGGCTTGGCTTGCCCACGGGCTCTGCTGCCGAGACACTTCCTAGTGTAACCGATGCGATGGATTGTCGTTTATCGACTAATAGAGTCATCAGAAGATCAAAACAAACTGCAAAACGATTTAGGAAAGATATCTGAATGGAGCGAAAATTGGCAGTTGGCCCTAAATAACGAAAAGCGTGAAGTCATCCACATGAGTGCTAAAAGGAATTCGTTAAACTTCTGTTACACGACAAATCAGTCTAATCTAAAAGCAGTAAATTCAACTAAATACCTAGATATTGCAGTTAGGAAAGCAGTAAATTCAACTAAATACCTAGGTATTACAGTTAGGAACAAGTAAAATTGGAAGGAACACGTAGATAATGTTGTGGGGAGGGCTAACCAAAGACTGCGTTTTATTGGCAGGACACTTAGAAAATGTAACAGACCTACTAAGGAGACAGCCTACACTACGCTTGTCCGTCCTCTTTTAGAATACTGCTGCGCGGTGTGGGATACTTACCAGATAGGACTGACGGAGTACATCGAAAAAGTTCAAAGAAGGGCAGCACCTTCTGTATGCGAAATATGGGAGAGAATGTCACAGAAATTATACAGGATTTGGGCTGGACATCATTAAAAGAAAGGCGTCTTTCGTTGCGACGGAATCTTCTCACAAAATTCCAATCACCAACTTTCTCCTCCGAATGCGAAAATATTTTGTTGACACCGACCTACATAGGGAGGAACGATAAAATAAGTGAAGTCAGAGCTCGTACGGAAAGATATATGTGTTCATTCTTTCCGCGCGCTATACGAGTTTGGAATAACAGAGAATTGTGAAGGCGGTTCGATGAACCCTCTGCCAGGCAATTAAATGTGATTTGCAGAGTATCCATTTAGATGTAGATGTAGATCCGTCCTCAAGTAGGGTGAGTGGCGAGTGGTAACGCATCCGCGTCGCTCGAGGCGGAGGGCCAAGGTGGAGACTGACTTACTGGCGTCGCCCATTCTCCCTGTGAGTGGACAGGTGGCCGCTGCTTCAGCAGGGTCCGAGGAGGCGCGTGGGGGGAGCTCCAACTTAGGCGTGCTATGAAGCCCGTTAGACAATAGTGTTCAGGGCTGGAGGGAAAGTCAGTATGCACTCGGTATGTCTGCCGGTGGGCATCATCCGAGATGTGGAGGCGGCGGCCACGCCTGCGGCTATCGAGCGTGCAGGGTGCAGCCGTCTCCAAGTTGTGGCTCACGTCGGCACCAACGACATCTGTCGCATGGGTTCTGAGGCCATCCTCAGGTGGACTTTTCATATCTGCAAACGATGTCATCATCATCTTTCCTCCAGAAGTTTGCCTTTCGAGCTTTTTAGTTGTGCGTGAAGACGGGGCTGTTGTTACAATATCTTACGCTGCTTAGTGTTGGTTGGTAGTTATGGACCCATGACGCATCAACAGTTTCTATGTGACTGAGAAAGTCTTTTCCTTCCTCTTCAAAAAAATGTGATTTTCACATTTTCAAACGATTCTGTTTGTATCAGTTGACGAGGTCTTGGCTGGTGATTTCTGGACCTCCGGTATTGGATGAAGAAATGCAGGGCTCTCCTTGATACTTCAGGCGTGTACTACGCACAGGAAGCAGCTACTCGGGTGGCGGAGTACTTGTGGAGTGCACATTTCTTTTGTTTTTGGGGTAGGCGATAGCTGAATGCTTGCGTTGATGAATGCTTGTCGATTCGCAGACAAGGAAGTCAGCCACTTAGACTATCAAAATTTTAAAGTAAATTGCCGAAGCATTCGTAGCAAAGCTCCAGCGTCACTCATCCCCCTCTGTAATAATCACCTATGACGACAGGATCACCGCAGTTCAGATCGGCTGCGACGTAACAGAACTATAAGTCAGAAAAAATGGTTCATATGGCTCTGAGCACTGTGGGACGACTTCTGAGGTCATCAGTTCCCTAGAACTTAAAACTACTTACACTTAACTAACCTAAGGACGTCACACACATCCATTCCCGAGGCAGGATTCGAAACTGCAACCGTAGCGGTCGCGCGGTTCCAGACTGTAGCGCCTAGAACAGCTCGGCCACAGCGACTGGCTATACGTCAGAACTCAGTACCAAAGTGTCCAGTTAATTATATATAGAGATGACTATCATTTTGCGTTGTATCAAGTGATAACAGTTATAATGTTCAGCGACAGTAACAAATAGATAGTAGGACACCAGTCGTCATGGATTGTTTCCAAGAAAAATATTTTCGATCGTTCAAATTTTAACAAAGAGTTCTAATTTATTTTTGTGTTGTGTTACCAGCTCGATCTGCTCCAAAAGTAAGTCTATACTTGCTACGGCACATTAAAATGGTGACTATGATGGTTTTTGTACTCGAGGATGTTGACCCATCTACCATACACCTCACATGGTGACGTTAAGGTTCACACACTTGTCACAAGTGCTGAGTGTACGGCTAGAAACTCCGGCAATAACATTTGTATATTTCTATGTGTCGTACGGAGTGTTTAATCTTGTCTTATCCCCCTTGACCTGCGCTTCTAAATAAAGCTGTTTACTTTCGGGTGCTACAGACAGAAAGACTGCTGCTCAATGTACGACAGAAGGCAGTCTTCCTGTCGAAACAAGCGGCGCTACAACAGGTTGCTGCTGCCAATATTCGCCAGTTTAACAGTGAAGAGACTGGTCAGAACACCGCGCACAACTCGAAACATACCTTCCTAGCAGACGACATTAAAGGCATGGCGTCCGTTGATTTCTTTTTGTCCAACCGTTGGAGCTGACGTGTACCGTCTATGCACAAAGTTTCCCGGCTCTCACCTGAAAGTGTTTTTCAAATAATGATAGAGCAGCTTGTCCTTGTTGTGTAGTGTTTCAAGTGCCGAAAACAAGGTAATATCAGACCATCTGTCTACAAATCAACCAGGGCAGGCAGTGGCTTTTAGCAAGTAAATGCTGTTTTGGCACTGACAGTGCAGCTGGGGCCAATGAAGGCTTGCTTTTTCACTTCACAGAAACCTTGTGCTGTAGTCCACAGACAGAAGAACAAACTTTTTGTCCAGTTAAGAGTGACTCAAAAGACAATTACATTTCAGTTAAACACAGGTGTGTCTATTTCCCTTATCGATAAAGACACCGAGCGCACATTACAGAAGCCTACCTCTGTTCTGTCTGTATACAACGAGCACTAAATTCCAGCAGTTGGTGTGGGCAGTTTGCCATCAAGCTTTTGTGACGTTACAAAGAGTGTTTCATTTCATGTACTGTTATATAGAAATAGTACCAATATTTTAGGTTTGGACTTGTTTGGTTTGTTCAGCCTATGCGTACAAGACAATGTGTCACAAATAAGTGTTTCGATGCCTCATACTAAGATTCCTGACATGTATTATAAGTACATTGAGCTTTTGAAGTAGGATAAGAAAGGATTAAATATTTTGAGGCGCACATTGCTGTGAAATACAATGCACAACCACGATTTCATCATGCTAGGCCAGTTCCCCATGCTATAATTGAGCAGGTTGCGCAGGAACTGTAACCATGGGAAGGCAATGGGGTGATACAACCCGTTTCTGTAACTCAGTGGATATCCCTTTTGGTCGTAATTCAAAAGCCATCAGCAGATTTACGTATGTGTGTTGATTTCAAGACCATGGTAACCCCACAAACTGTTGCCACGATCGGAGGAATTAATTGATGTATTGCAACATGATACTTTTCTAATACTGATTTATGTGAGGCATACTTACACACACATCAAATAAAGTTATGCATCACCTCGGTTCCGAGAGTTCCGGAACCTGTACAGAAAACTGGAATGTAGATCAACGTAAACATAACATCCACCCTTTTTATTGCTCATTAAAAACACACGTTGCATGTTGTACCCCCATACAGCGAGACCTTCAGCGGTGGTGGTCCAGATTGCTGTACACACCGGTACCTCTAATACCCAGTAGCATTTCCACTTGCATTGATGCATGCATGTGTTCGACGTGGCATACTATCCACAACTTCATCAGGACACTGTTGGTCCAGATCATCCCACTCCTCAATGGCGATTCGACGTAGATCGCTGAAAGTGGTTGTTGGGCCACGTCGTCCATAAACAGCTCTTTTCAGTCAATCCCAGGCAGGTTCGATAGGGTTCATGTCTGGAGAACATGCTGGCCACTCTAGTCGAGAGATGTCGTTATCCTGAAGGAAGTCATTCAGAAGATGTACACGATGGGGGCGCGAGTTGTCGTCCATGAAGAATGCTTCACCAATATGCTGTCAATATCGTCGCACTATCGGTCGGAGGATGGAATTCACCTATCGTACAGCCGTTACGACGCCTTACATGATCACCAGCGGCGTACGTCGGCCCCATATAATGCCACCCCAAAACAGCAGGGAACCTCCACCTTGCTGCACTTGCTGGACAGTGTGTCTCAGGCGTTCAGCCTGAATGGGTTGCCTCCAAACACGTCTTCGACGATTGTCTGGTTGAAGGCATATGCGACACTCATCGGTGAAGAGAACGTGACGCCAATCCTGAGCGGCCGATTTGGCATGTTGTTTGGCCCATCTGTACCTCGCTGCATGGTGTCTTAGTTGGAAAGATGGACATCGCCATGGACGTTGTGAAGTTGCGCATAATGCAGTCTATTGCACACAGTTTGAGTCGTAACATGACGTCCTGTGCCTGCACGAAAAGCATTATTCAAAATGGTGGCGTTGATGTCAGGGTTCCTCCTAGCCGTAATCCGTAGGTAGCGGTCATCCACTGCAGTAGTAGCCCTTGGGCGGCCTGAGCGAGGTATGTCATCCACAGTTCCTGTCTCTCTGTAACTGCTTCGTGTCCGAATAATATCGCTTTGTTTCACTCCGAGACGCCTGGACACTTCCCTTGTTGAGAGCCCTTCCTGGCACAAACAATGCGGACGCGATCGACCCGCGGTATTGACCGTCTAGGTATGGTTGAACTACAGACAATACGAGCCGTGTACCTCCTTCCTGGTGGAATGACTGGAACTGATCGGCTGTCGGACCCCCTCCCCCTAGTAGACTCTGCTCATGCGTGTTTGTTCGCATCTTTGGGCAGGTTTAGTGACATCTCTGAACAGTGAAAGGGACTGTGTCTGTGATACAATATCCACAGTCAACGTCTGTCTTCAGGATTTCTGGAAGCCGGGGTGATGCAAAACTTGTTTTGATTTGTGTAGTTACTGCTGGCTGAGTTGTTCAAGCAATATTTTGTGATCAACACTCACCTGGTATTGTTCCAGTTCAAACACTCGTTTAGAAGCCACTTCCGCTCCTGCTATTTTTCAACATTTCCTGAAAAACATTAACAGCCAAATTCCCTTCATGTAGAAGCTATCTTGATGATATTGTCTCAGATAATGCAGCTGCAGGACATTTGGCAAATTTATAATGTTTGTTTGACATGCTTGCTGCGACTGGCTTAAAATGTAAAAGAAAAAGTGCTCCTTCTTCAACGAAGAACATAAATTTTTAGGACATATTATAAATGCATAGGGTATTCATCGTGCCCATTCGCACTTGACTTTGATTAAAGATTTCCCATTGCCTTATAATATAAAGGAGCTACAGACCGTCATGGGCAAATCAACCTGTTACATTAAGTTTATTGCAAACACTGCACAAATTTCTACTCTGCTGAACCGTCTGCACTGGAAAAGTGTTTCCTTTGTGCGGTCCAAGGATTTCAGGATGCATTTCAGTCGTTAACGAATGCAGTGTTAATCGTTTTTGTCTGATTTATTTTCATCCAGCTAAGTCTGTTGCCTTAGTTGAGGATGCATCTTCTTATGGGATTGGAGGTGTGATCTCCCATAGAATTGGTTAATCTGATACGCCTATCGCTTTTGCCTCAAAAACTTTCAACAAAGCGCAGTGCAATTACAGTTAACTTGAAAATGAAGCACTCGCCATTATCTACGGTATTACCAAGTTCCATCAATATTTGTATAGTCAAAATTTCTAGTTGATTACAAATCATCGGGATTTAATGGCTTCGCTCAATCCTTGCAAACCTGTACCATCTCATACAGTGCAAAAATTGCAACGTTGGGCTCTCGTATTGTCTAATTATCAATATACATTTTTGTACAGGCTCACTGCTCTACATTCGAGCACTGACTTGTTGTCTCGGTTACTGGCTGGTACGAATACAATATCTGATTCGTCCGGGGACTCATGTTATCAACTCACTATTAAAGATTTTGGAAGTCTTCAAAATTTTCCTCTCGATTTTAGATGTACTGCCGGAGCAATTGCTTCCGACCTAGTTCTTCAGGTAATATTATAATACTTGTGTCATGCGTGGCCATGTAGTCTGAAAGGAATTCCCCACAAAGTGGCGCATCACTGTTTTTGACATAGTCGCACGTTATCCACGTGAACACATGTTCTGCTGTTGCGTACAGAGAATGACTATGCACGGGTCGTTGTTGCGTCAGGTCACTGGATCGTAGTTCACGCGAAGTAACTTGCCTGACATCATCGTGCTTGGCAGGTCATGAATGCCTAGATTCAGCAAGTGACTTCTTTCACTGTTCTTGCAGAGCTCCAAAGCATCGTCTTTCCAGTGGCCACGTCTATTCGACTCATGAAAAAGCATAGAAATCGATTTTTTTTTTGGGTCCATTCTAGAACACGCGAAGGTTGTTGTAGTTCAGGGCTTCACAACATACGTGCTCGCGGAGCAAGCTGTGAGCAGCAAGGCGCGAGCACGGAGCAGCGCGAGCACGCTACCCCCACTACCGGACCAGAGCGGAGAGTGGGGAGGGTCACGTGGGGTACACAACAGCTGCCGCCAGTCGACGTAAATCCGCGGCCACCTGCAGGGATATCACTCACGAATTATTACTGCGACAAATAAAACAAATAAAGGAGAATGTAGACATGCCACATAATTTTAGTAGCTTTGTGTATGCCTCTACCATCTGTAGACACTGAAACTAAAGAATTCCACGAAAATCCTATATCTTCAACACTTTCTTCAACACTACTTAAAATATCACCTCCGGTTGTAGTGTTCTTCATGGCTACTACATCGAGGAGCTCCTCCCTCACCTGAAGATCTCTATTAACACCTCTAATAAATATGGTAAGCTGCGCTGTTCCAGTGATATCAACACTTTCGTCCAGAGCTAGAGAATACGCCATAAACTCTTTACAGATATTTGCTCTGGACGTCGTCTGCCATGTCCTGTATGCGACGCATAATGGTCATGTTAGATAATGGCACAATCCGAAATTGTTCAACTTGAGATGGACACAAATGCTCCGCTGCAACTACCAAACATTCTTTTATTAAATCGCTATCAGTTAAGGGGCGCAGGGATTTTGCTAAAAGCAAAGCAATTTTGTAACCCACTCTGAGAGCTGCCTCAGTTGATTTTTCTTCGTCGTCCAGATCTTCTTCGGATAGCTTCCTTTTAAGTTTAATAACTTCCTGTGCCCCATCTGGTCAATCACATTTTCCACGTCCGTAGTCTTTCGCGTGGTACGACATATAATGTCGCTGCAAATTAAATTTCGTAAAAGAATTCAGCGTTTTGTGACATACTAAACATTTTGCAACACCATCTTTTTCTGTAAACAGATACAATTCCTCCCAATGGGGGTTGAACTGCGAAAGCATGGTTGGGGTTACACAACGGCGACTTCACATGATTCTTAACCAGCAAAGTGACTGTTAAGAGCTGATCGTAGTACTTTAAACGTTACACAGTCGGCGCGAATTCAATAGGCACGCTGCGGCCCTATTAAAACGTGCGCGCGCATTTCCCCTCCCTCCCTACTCCGCGACCTTGCAGCTGCTCGCGAGCACGTGCCTGAGCAGACGCGAGTACTCGCGCTCAAAACCGGCCAGTTGTTAAGCCCTGTTGTAGTTGATGCATACAGTAAATTTCCTTTTGTAGCTCCCTATGACATTCACCACTTCTGCTAGTACGGTATCGGCTCTTCTACTTTTTGTCTTGAAGGTCTTCCTGACGTCTTTGTCTCCGACAATGGAGCACAGTTCACGTCAGTCGATTTTCATCAGTTTTGTGCCGACAGCGGCATACACCACATAACTACTATTTCTTTTCACTCTCATTCTGATGGTTCGATCATTCAGAAGTCACTTGTAGAAACTCTGTTCCTCCCATACACGGGAGTAAGGCTTAAAGATTTTTCTTTCCTCATGTCGCTCCTTCTACATCTACATCTATATGACTACTCAGCAATTCACATTTAAGTGCTTGGCAGAGGGTTCGTCGAACCACAATCATAGTATCTCTCTACCATTCCACTCCCGAACAGCGCGCGGGAAAAACGAACACCTAAACCTTTCTGTTCGAGCTCTGATTTCTCTTATTTTATTTTGATGATCATTCCTACCTATGTAGGTTGGGCTCAACAAAATATTTTCGCATTCGGAAGAGAAAGTTGGTGACTGAAATTTTGTAAATAGATCTCGCCGCGACGAAAAACGTCTTTGCTGTAATGACTTCCATCCCAATTCGCGTATCATATCTGCCACACTCTCTCCCCTGCTACGGGATAATACAAAACGAGCTGCCCTTTTTTGCACCCTTGCGATGTCCTCCGTCAATCCCACCTGGTAAGGATCCCACACCGCGCAGCAATATTCTAACAGAGGACGAACGAGTGTAGTGTAAGCTGTCTCTTTAGTGGACTTGTTGCATCTTCTAAGTGTCCTGCCAATGAAACGCAACCTTTGGCTCGCCTTCCCCACAATATTATCTATGTGGTCTTTCCAACTGAAGTTGTTCGTAATTTTAACACCCAGGTACTTACTTGAATTGACAGCCTTGAGAATTGTACTATTTATCGAGTAATCGAATTCCAACGGATTTCTTTTGGAACTCATGTGGATTACCTCACACTTTTCGTTATTTAGCGTCAACTGCCACCTGCCACACCATACAGCAATCTTTTCTAAATCGCTTTGCAACTGATACTGGTCTTCGGATGACCTTACTAGACGATAAATTACAGCATCATCTGCGAACAACCTAAGAGAACTGCTCAGATTGTCACCCAGGTCATTTATATAGATGAGGAACATCAGAGGTCCCAGGACGCTTCCTTGCCTCATGACGAGAAGTAGCCAGCAGAAATATTACACAGTCATGTCACTTTCCCATGCCACCGCGGAAACATTTCATTCCGCAGGGATAGCCGCAGGACTAAGTTTTCTTCAAAGTTTTTGCAAGACACAGAGTTGAGAGCAAGGCATCATCACCCAAATTTTCGATCTTTCGTTTTACATCGTTCAAGGCACCCCTGGGCTGCATCGGTGTCTCTAGAATAAGCTGTTGCACTATTACGTCAGTGATTTTGTGCAGAATTTTTGTCGACAGACGCAACATGTCACTCGAGTCCACAATAGCAGTCATCTCCCACCTGCACTCTATGGAAGAGATTTGGAACAACATAGCATAAGTGCCCTTTACTTATAATACAAACATCATAATCAAGCCCAATACAGCCATACAAAGGGCAGACGTGGAACATGAATTCTTCTTGGTTGTCAGGATGTACTCGATTGTTCTGTGGGTGTTGTATTGTTTGTAGATGGTGTGGGTGACAGATGTGATGTGTGGGCAAGCTGCAGACAAATCAGCAGTGATCGGACAAAAGTTATTTAGTCGTTTGTTCAGCTTCCGCAGTTTGCTGAGTGCGCCCGTTTCTCTGGCGCGGTACGGTGTTTCCTCGATATATTCCGCCGCTGAAGCGATCGGCGACGGCGTGCAGCGAGGAGGGGTCGCCAGTGTGCTGAGCTGAGGCAGCATGGCATGTCCACGCTGAGGGTACAGGGTGACCACCAACGCCACTGCGGGAGGTTTGCGGCGCTGCCCGGTGCGTGGAGGTCTTCTGTTGAGGCCACGGCAAGGGCAGACATCGCTAGATCCTCACGTTGTACTCACAGGATGTTGGCGAAGTGCAGGCAGTGGGCGAGGACCGACCGACTTTGGCTGTGGGCTGATTCCGTCCTGGCTGTCCCTAACTGGCCCTCAGTGCAGTTATTATATTACCTTATACAGCTGCAGCAACAGAAGGAGCCATAAATGAAGTATTCAAAAGTGTTATTGACTTGTTTTTGGTAAATGGTCTATCGATTAAGTTGGAGAAAAAACCTCACTTCTTTCATTTCTGTCTCAGACGAGATACATTATTATGAACTAGCTGTTAATAATTCCTGGGTGTACATTTTGATCAGGACTAGATTTGGAAATCGCATACTATAAATCTTCTCAAACGCTTGAGTTCAGCAGCATTTGCTCTACTTGTAGTTTGATATTTGTGGTGAAAGCACTAGAAAGTCAGCCTAGATCGTATATTACCATTTGTTGATGTCATATGGAATAATTTTCTGGGGCCATTGTACACGTAGACAAATAGTATTCATTACAAATAAAGGCTACACAAGGATAATATCTGGTGTCCAGTTACGAACTTCATCAGTACAACAGTCTAAAAAATTAGGTATACTGTTAAAAGATTCATTGCAGTGAAGAATCAGCTAGAATTTGAAATATAGCACCAGGAGCAAAAATATCCACTACTAGCAACAATATAATCTTACTCTTACACAGAAATGAGCAAAGAATGTGGCCATAAAAATATCTGACCACCTCCCTTCTGGCATACAGACTGCTAGCAGATAATGAAAGTTTCAAAACAAACTGTAATTATTTCAGCTTGACAATTCCCTGCCGGCCGCGGTGGTCTAGCGGTTCTAGGCGCTCAGTCCGGAACCGCGCGACTGCTACGGTCGCAGGTTCGAATCCTGCCTCGGGCATGGATGTGTGTGATGTCCTTAGGTTAGTTAGGTTTAATTTGTTCTAAGCTCTAGGCGACTGATGACCTCAGAAGTTAAGTCGCATAGTGCTCAGAGTCATTTTGACAATTCCCTCTCCTGTATACAACAATTTCTGGATAAATGGTACTTTTATCTGGTTGGAGTGCAGTTATCAAATGTTGTTGTACATTAAAATTAAAAAAACTACATCCAGGTGTGTAAATGGACAGCATGTAGCCATCCTATTACAGAGAAAATTTACAGTATTTATAAACTTACTGACATGTCACACATCGTGGGGAGATGTCGCACATATTATCTACGGAACATACAAAGAAAATCGATTTAAACTAATGGTATGGTAATATCGAAAGCACCTGTTCGTTGTAAATTACGGATAGATGTTATGTCAGTTGAACAACTGATGAATTTTAATTATCTAGGGACTGTTATTATCAGCTATAAAGACTTAACCATGTAAGTGAAAAATCAAGTGACAAGGGCACTAAGGGTAGCTGTATGACTTCAAAGTGCTGTATTAAGAAACAAATTTATGACAGCTGAGGGAAAAATAAAAATATGTAAAACAATCGTGCGTGATATTTTGATTTATGCAGCAGAAATTAGAGCAGAAACGAAAAAAAATAGAAGTTACCGGCAGTGGAAATGAAGGTGCTAAGACAAATGCATGGAGTAGCCATGTAAAACAAAAGAACAAATGTGTCGATAAGGGAACAATTTGGTGTACAAAATATGAATAAATGGATGAAGAAAAGAGAAAGAAATAGGAAGGATCAAGAGTATGTGCTGTTACTTAGTGGGCGATAAAAATATTGTAAAGGAAGGTCATTCTAAAAAAATTGTGAGAAGCGCGTATTTATTCGAGAAACATAACTGCAAGTTTACGTAACAAACATAGTATAATCATTGAAAACACCTTTCTGATATGGTCTCTTCTCCTGTACTAATGAAATGGATGTGACTGGCAAAGCCTCTTGATGCGTTTGGGAAAATGGAGCAGTGTTTTGTATATTATACACGCAAAATATACAGTATAAAATACTCTAAGGCTATAAGGAGTCGACTATCTTGAGAAGCCCTGCTCTGTATAATAGTTCGTTGAAGCAATCACACAGTCCACTGTCAGTAAATATTGTGAAGTTAGATTTTTTACATTTTTTCTTCTCGTGATTCCTTGTGATGTCGCTCATGTGGCCCTCCTTTCAACAGATATTCCCGTGTTAGCCGTAATGGAAATGAATCGGACTTTAACGTTGCTAAGTCTTCTTGGTTCAGAACTGGCTTATATTGAGATGAATGATGATAAATTAATTCAGAAACACTTGTGTAAGGTTCAGAACTCGCTTGTATTGTTATAAACAATAATTTATTAACCCACAAACATTTGTATTAATCTTTGTAAGCTAATTAATCATCGCTCATATTAATACAAGCCAGTTCTGAACCAAGGAGACTGAAACATTAATGTCCAATTTGCCTCAATTACGGCTAACACAGGAATAACTGTTGAAAGGCGTTGTGACGTAATAGACCTTACAAGCAATCACAAGAAGTTAAAACGTAAAACGTCGAACTTTACAATATTTACGGTCACTGGACTGTGTGAGTGCGTCATCGAACTACTATGCAGAGCAGAGGTTCTCAAGATGGACGACTCACCATAACCTCATCCATCATCCTTTTCATTGCTGTATTAATTTATTATAACTAGATAAAATTTGTAAACGTGGGCGATCGCACGCGAAACGACTGCCCGGACGAACGCGCAAGATGTGGTACAATAGTTGGTTCAGTACAGCTACGGAATGAGACACACACAAACAAGGGCAACCCTAGCCAGCAGAAGAAGAAGAAGAAGAGAAGTTGCGTAACTGATTTGTGTTAAGCAAAACGTCTACATTATGAAATGTTTAATATCCAAGAAAACGGAGAATTCTCCTTAGAAGAACGACAGATACAGGGAAAACTGGTAGGAAAGAGGTGCGTGTTGTGCGTGACGCATCTATCGGCAGTACTGCAGTATGTAGAAGATGCAGCATGGTAGGGTGAGCGTGTAGGTGTGGGTGGGGGTGGGGGGGTGAGGTAGACGCAGGCACTGTGCGTTATCGCGGACGCCCGCATCGCGCAGGTGCTGCTTTTGATCCACCCCCTCCCTCACTCCCACCGTGCGGGCTTAATATAATGAGAGCCTTCCACTGGGCTTTGCCCAACAGGTTATCCGTTTAACCAATGGGATTTCACTACGAAAGGATTAACCTTTTTTAACCCTGAAATCTACTATGTTGCACTCAAGCAGCCCTTAGTTCCCGTACCCACTAGGAGTCATAACATATTTTATATGGCACTGTGACTGTTATCCATTGGCTACCTACAGTTAGAAGCAGCAATTTATGTAACGCAGAATAGCACCTAACTGGAAGGGTGAACGAGACTGCGACTGCGAGTGGACTTTACCTAATTTTTAAATACATTTATACAGATACCTAATTACATTCAGGAAACTGCAACTACTAAAAGAAACTAAAACAATTTCTTGTCAACATTTTAAAGCAGTCTCAAATAGAGGAACAATCAATCTCAATTACGATTGGTTTCATGTTTTCTATCTAGTCCTATCTTGTGCTAATGCCAAATCTCTGCACAAGAGCCTAATGGTGTAGTATCTTATTCTCTATCTCGCCTACTCATGCAGTGAAAAGTTCTATTGTTCCATGGTATATGGTAAGGCGGGAGGAACAGGTAGAGGAAGTCACAAAGTTCACTAGGTCTCGCACTTAGCTGATCTTTAGTTGCCTAGTAAGTTTTGTAACATCCACGAGATAAATTTTAGCTACAGTGCGCCGAGAGAAAATTATGCCTCTAACAGTTATAAACATAATCTATTCGACGTATGAAAAAACAGTGAAAACGAATGAAAACTATGATAAATATTAATTATTTATATAATATTCTATGATGTAATTGGACATATCGATGTGTATCATACAAAGACAATGATAATTGTAAATTCCTTTTACGATCTGCGTTTGTCTTCCTTTTTTCTTACCTTTTGTTGGTTGGCTTTTGTAGGTTGCGGACGCTTATCGAACTGAGGTCTGTTAAGAAATTGTAATTATTTGTTCAATATGTTCAAATGTGTGTGAAATCTTATGGGACTTAACTGCTAAGGTCATCAGTCCCTAAGCTTACACACTACTTAACCTAAATTATCCTAAGGACAAACACACACACCCATGCCCGAGGGAGGACTCGAACCTCCGCCGGGACCAGCCGGACAGTCCATGACTACAGCGCCTAGACTGCTCGGCTAATCCCGGGCGGCAATTATTTGTTAATTATTACTTGAAAATAGAGTTCATTATTATTATAAATATGAGTGAATAATTATTTGTAACTTTAATTCCTCTCTCAGTAAGCATTATCTGTGTTAATTATTTCTTTCCGCTGCAAGGAGCGCAGCCATTGATGATAGCGATTTGTATCGCGTTTTTGTTTGTGTTTTCCTTAGAAACAAATCAGATGTTTGCTTGATGAAGTCTAAATAGTGCACAACACGAAAGTAGATTTTATAGAGCTTAATAAGCATTTTAAATGTTTACTTATTTGCTCTAACAATAGAAAGTCTCTATCAATTGTCTGCCGCCATCTTAACAATTATCACAGCGGCAAATTCAAATTTAAATTACGCAACTCTGCAGAGTAAATGCCGAAGGTAATACAAATGTGTAAAAATAAATGTGCACGGTGGTCCCGAACTCATTTTAATGAAAATGATTCGAATCAGATTGGTTCTTTAAAAACAGTGCTCATAGCACGATCCTTATAAGAAACTTTTCTAGCTGATGTATGGAGCCGAAATTAATTACGCACGAGTTGCGAAGAATATTGTTTCAGGTAACATACGTCAGTGTTGTGCGCGGCTGATATTCGGTGGTTTTAATGATCATTTTGCTGAAGATAACTGCTTCCATCTTAATCAATAGTTGTGTTGAATCTGTTGTATGAACTGTGATTTAGTGACACTTACACAACTTACAGACAACACTTTAACACGACGTTAACCTGGAGTTCTTTAGCAACTTGATCAGATCTTTAGCCGGGAGAAAAATGATTTAGTAATTACTCAATGTAATAAAACAAGATTATAATTACCATTTACAAATTAGATAAATACCAAACCACTGAAAAACACAGCGAACGCCACAGTTTCCATGCATAGTGGTAGTATTACCCATAGCACAAGTTCCAGTAAAATTACTGTAATCAATTTTTGATAGTTGCTTAACATAAATTAGTGCAGTGGGATGTAACGAAGGTCGAAGATGAACATTGTTACAGGAGGGAGACATTAAGTTCCATCGTACCTGCGGAACATTATCCCAGTTGCACAGGAATAGGTGAAACAACAGGTCGTATTAATTTTGATGGAACTGTATCAACAGTCGACCAATGTGGATTTAGAAAAGCTACAGAGAATCTAAACCAGGATTTCAGGATTGATACGAACCTGGCTCCTCCGTAATATTGGTCTACTGTCGCAACCAAAACTCCACCTCTGTTATATCTTATTTGTGGTCCCAAAGCATTTAGAGTGACACCTAAAATTTTTGTAATTTGAGAGAACACTTTGTTCCAAATGGAAAGGTTAGTGGAGATATTCACGTTGGTGCTTCAGGCCAGAACCATTCGGTTGGTTCTGATATTTTTCACCTGATAATTTCTTCGTTAACTCCTACCCATTCTGACGTTTCTGGTATATGTACTTTCATGCGTAGTAGGGAAAGGATGTTCCTAGGGCCTCGCATTAGAAGATATCCGAAAAACTCTAACAAGAAATATTATTTTTCGTCTCACAAATATCGTTCGTAAGTAGCTGCTAAGTCAATAATTCTATTACTTTACACTTATTTATGAATATTTATGTGTTTTTTGGTAAAACAAACTATGAACGGACGATATTATCCTGTAAAGAACTTACTCTTTGACAAAGTCTCACATGGTGCTCTAGTAATTTATGGTAATTTTCCGATACAACTGGTTCTGATTCTTGTTTTTGTAAGAATAGTAGCCATCCACAAACTTGACGTCTCCAATTCTGAGAGTATTAAGCAGGTGCAGAGCCTTGATAAGCCCTTAATTTTCATACCATTGTGAAGACTCTGTTTTAAGTAACTTGTCACTCAAGTCCAAACTGGTCAAAAATACTCTCGTTTATTAGAAAAAAACTGTTGAATCTCGTTTTCGATAATTTCTAGGATTTGATTGATTCTTACTTGAGGCCTTTTAACATTTCGTCTGATGGTTTTGTCTCACAATGCAATGCATTATCTTTTTTTTTTTACTTTGATTCAGAAGACCAATTAGAATTGAATGTGAACAAGTCATCAGAACAAGACAAGTATAATTAAAATTATTAATTTTATTCACAGCCACACGACAGACATCATGATGGGCAAACTGCACAGAAGCATGCTTCGACATACATTGTGCTAAGGAAAATACATATATCGCAAATTGTGTTCTCTTCTTTAAGTGATAATTCATATCCATAACGCAACTTCTTCGCCATCTATTTTGCAGGAGGTGTAACCCACAGAGTACAGAGCGCTGATACCCCATGAGATGGTGCTTCGAGAATAGAGATCGCAGCTGATTCTAAAAATTTGAAATAAAAAAAAGACACGATCTCGATACACATCGTCTTGAACCAAGTGTTCCTTCATCTTCGTGTGCTTTTCAGTTTGGAAATTATTAATATCTATTCCAAACCAGCGTCTAGACATATTAGTGTTTCTAAAGTTCATTTTTACCTCAAAAATGCTTCTAATAGTGACATCATATACGTGATGCCTGCAAGGTAAATAGAAGAAGTCTGTCTTTTTGAAAAAGTTTTCGGCCAAAACAGACACAATTCTACAAGCGCCTGTATATTCTGCTCTGTCAAAAAACATAGGACTAAAAGCCGATTCAGCGAGAGTTCCATAAACAACATTTGCCTACTCTTTTCATAGTAAGTTAAACGACAGAAGTGTCAGTGAAATTATCAACATTGAATGAGTAGTGAATTTTTATTTTATTTTCAAATACATTGATGAAGAAATTGTGTATTGTTGTTGTTGTGATCTTCAGTACGAAAACAGGTTTGATGAAGCTCTTAGCGCTAGTCCATTCTGTACAAGCCGCTTAATCTCTGAATAATTACTGCTACGTCCATTAGAACTTGTTTTCTTCGTTCATACCTAGTTCTCTTCCAGCAATTTTACGCTCTCTCTACCCCGGTGCTTCCTTCCATTACCAAACTGACTATTCATTGATGTTTCAAGATTTGTCCTGCTAACCACTCCTTACTGTGTCATCCACATCCAAGATGGCCGCTGAGTAAGTGACGCCAGAAACTATTTCCAGAAAGTTAAGTGATTTAGACAATAATATAATTTAGTTTAACACCGACAACAAATTAAATACGTGCATTAGTGTATCGTTTAGTCTTGCCGTTAAAGGTTTCACTTTTCTTAGCGTATTTTTTCAGAAAACGCGAAAAGATCGTAACTTCGCGAAGTCGCGTTTAGGCTTAAATTTTGTAAACGTGTTTGTTTCTTGTTTCACGTTAATTTGACTAGTTTTTCAGTAACAAATAAGTAAACTACCGTAAATAGCGTATAACTTCATTGTTTTAATACAGATTTCAGAAAAAACAGCGTAACTTTACATCGGAGACTTGCTTATATACATTTGTTTGTAGGCCTAATTCTCGTAACGTGTTTGGAGAATCAAACTTAAAGTATCTCGTTTAATTGTCCTTTTTTTCATTCCATCGAGTGAAATATATAATAAATAGCGTATACCTTCATTGTTTTAATACAGATCTCAGAAAAACAGCGGAATTTTAAATCAGAAACTAGCTTATATACATTTGTGAATAGGCTTAATTCTTGTAACGTCTTTTTTGATTTTCGGTAATTTAATTGATTTATTCTAGCTAAAGTATTATTTTTGCCATGAGTGAAAAGTGCCTGACTTGCCGTAGAATTGTTAGTTCCGGGGTTTGGTGTGATGGATGCAGTGGTTTTTTTCATTGGGGGGGACTGCAGTGGCGTGGGTGTCGGGACAGTGCATCAGGCTCATCAGTGGTTATGTAGGATTTGCAGCAAAGATTGGAAGATAGTGGAACAGGAGGGGAAAATTGCTGCCCTTCAGGCTGAGCTAGATCAGGCTAGAGAAGATCTGCACAGGTGAAGGAGGGAGAAGGGCAAAGAGAGGTGGGAAGTGGCAACAGGTAACAGAAGGAACAGGCCTAGAACTAAGTCTGCCAGTTTTGTGGTGAATGTCAAAAATAAGTTTGACCTGTTGCTTCAGTTAGGAACTGATGAGCCTCAAGCAGAGGTAGGTGTAGACAGGACACAACGAACTTTCAATAGGAAATAGAAAAAGAATGTAGGAAAGTCATTGAAAAGGAAGAAAGTTTTGTTGTTAGGCAGTTCTCATGCCAGAGGTGTCGGCCAACTTCTGCAGGAGGAATTAGGACCGGAATACCAGGTCACAAATTTTTTTCAAACCAAGTGCTAGTCTGGATCAGGTGACAGAGGATTTAGGTTCACTCTGTAAAGGATTTACCAAGGAAGACTCTGTGGTTATTGTGGGAGGGCCAGGGAACAGTATCGACAGAGATCCTGGGTACAGTATAGAGTGTCACCTGGTAAAGATTGCGTCGGCATCGAGACACACCAATGTTGAATTTGTATCTGTCCTGAGACGCCATGACCGGCCTCATTTGAACTCTTCTGTTAGGAAAATTAATTTGGAGTTGGGTCGGGTGCGGGGGCTGATATTGGTGTGGTTCCTGTTGATTCTCTCAGTAGGTGGGACTATACCAGGTATGGCCTACATCTCAACAGGAAAGGGAAGGATAAACTGGCTGTGGTAATAGCAGGAAATATAAGGGGGGGAGGCACTGCCATGAATGGTAAAATACCAGTAGTTACAGGTGTTGGAGCAGGATAGGTGAGACAGAAAGATGTCTAGTTCTATGAGAGGTCAGGATTGAAACAAATCTTCAGTTTAGGAAAGAAATTAAACAGAACAATTCTAGCACATTGGATCACCATTCACAGCTGTCAATTATAAATTTTCACCAATCACCAGAAATTTTATCTCCACCAAGTTGTACCTCAGTCCTAGGTAATTGCGTTGATGAATTAAAGTCACCCAACCCATTTGACATAATCTGTGACCACTGGTGTAGGAACTAGGCCTAAGCACAATGAGAAACTCAGGCAGGAGAGTACTGCAAATGTTAGAATAAGGAAAGGTTCTCATAAAAGTATAATTAAAAATAATGTAAGTATATTTCATCAAAATATTGGGAGTTTAAGGAATAAAATAGATGAGCTTCTGGTTTGTTTAGAAGATTTAGAAGCTGAGGATGAAATAGATATACTGTGCCTGTCTGAGCATCACATTGTTACTGATATGGATAAGGTAAATGTAAGTGGATATAAGCTCTCTGCACATGTAATGAGAGAAAATATGGAGAAAGGAGGAGTTGCCATATATGTTAAAAGTTATCATTGTGCAAAAAAGTATAGAAACCAAAAAGTTTTGTGTAGAGAAACATATAGAAGCATGTGCCCGTGAGCTTAAATTAAATAAAGGCCCATTTATAATTGTAACTGTATATAGGTCCCCATCAGGAAATTTTCATCTATTTCTGAAAAATTTGGACTCCTTGTTGTGCTATCTGTCAGACAGGGGGGAGCAAATTATTATTTGTGGGGACTTCAATGTAGATTCTCTGAAAGAGGGGGTAATAGCAAAAATGACCTTGAAGTATTACTCGGTCTTTCAATTTCACACCTGTTATTGATTTTCCTACTCAGGTGGTAAAGGATAGCAGCTCACTGATAGATAACTTCTTTATAGACCAAGATAAATTTAACCAGATAAATGCTCAGCCTGTTGAAAATGGTCTTTCTGATCATGGTGCACAGCTAGTTACAATATATGACATAGTTCCAATCAGCAGTACTAAACAGTCCTCCAAAGTAGTACATTCAGTAAACGATTTAACAAGTGCAAATTTCAGGGAAAGCCTACAGCAGTTAGACTGGGATGAGGTGTACCATGAACCTGATGCCAATTTAAAATATAATTTATTTCATGACACTTTTGTAAATGCATTTGAAAACTGCTTCCCAAGAAAATAGTTAAATATACTCGTAAGAAACTATGTAACAAACTATGGCTTACTAAAGGTACAAAAATATCTTGTAACCGGAAAAGGGAAATGTATCTGACAGCAAGAAAGAGTAGTGACCCAGAAACTATCAAACATTATAAAAACTACTGTGCTATATTAAGAAAAGTTATTAAAAAATCCAGAAGTATGTGTATCATGTCTGAAACCAGCAACTCTGATAATAAAATTAAAACAATTTGGAATATTAGTAAATGAGAAACAGGTCAACCAAGAGCACAGGTAGACAGTATTACCATGAAACTGAATGAAAACTTTACGAATAAAAAGTCAGAAGTTGAAAATATTTTTAATAATCATTTTCTAAATGTTGTGGATATAGTAGGATCCAGGCGTTCATTAGAAGATACTAGGCAGTTAATGGAAGAGGCCATACCTATGCAATTTGATTCATTTGAAATCTCACCCACATCTCCCTCTGAAATTAGGAAAATAATAAACTTGCTTAAAAGCAAAAACTCACATGGTATTGATGGCATTTCCAGCAAAATACTAAAAGCTTGTTCTCAACAGATAAGTAAGATTCTCAGCCACCTGTGTAATAGCTCTCTGGAACAGGCCATTTTCCCTGATAGACTGAAATATGCTATTGTTATACCTTTGCATAAAAAAGGGAATAGCTCTGATGTCAACAATTACCGTTCAATCTCCCTTCTAACAGCTTTATCCTAAATTTTTGAGAAAGTAATGTATTCAAGAGTAGCTTCACATATTCGTAAAAATGAAGTACTAACAAAATGTCAGTTTGGTTTCCAGAAAGGTTTTTCAACAGAAAATGCCATATATGCTTTCACCAATCAAATTTTGAATGATCTGAATAACCGAACACCACCCATTGGGATTTTTTGTGATCTCTCAAAGGCTTTTGATTATGTAAATCATGAAATTCTGCTAGACAAGCTCAAGTATTGTGGCATGAGTGGACAGTGCACAAATGGTTTAATTTGTACCTAACTGGAAGAGTGCAGAAAGTTGAAATAAGCAGTTCTCATAATATGCAAAGATCAGCACATTCCCCAAACTGGGGAACTATCAAGAATGGGGTTCCACAAGGGTCGGTCTAGGGTCCTTTGCTGTTCTTAATATATATTAATGACTTGCCGTTCTATATTCAAAAAGACGCAAAGTTTGTTCTCTTTGCTGATGATACAAGTACAGTAATCACACCTGACATACAAGAATTAACGGATGAAATTGTCAATAATGTCTTTCAGAAAATTACTAAGTGGTTCCTTGTAACGGACTTTCACTGAATTTTGATAAGACACAGTACATACAGTTCTGTACAGTAAATGGTATGACGCCATTAATAAATATAAACCTTAATCAGAAGCATTTAGCTAAGGTAGAATATTTAAAATTTTTAAGTGTGTCCATTGATGAGAGATTAAATTGGAAGAAACACGTTGATGATCTGCTGAAACGTTTGAGTTCAGCTACTTATGCAATAAGGGTCATTGCAAATTTTGGTGATAAACATCTTAGTAAATTAGCTTACTACGAATATTTTCACTCATTGCTTGCATATGGCATCATATTTTGGGGTAATTCATCACTGAGGAATAAAGTATTTATTGCGCAAAAGCATGTAATCAGAATAATAGCTGGAGTCCACCCAAGATCATCCTGTAGACATTTATTTAAGGATCTAGGGATATTCACAGTAGCTTCTCAGTATATACACTCTCTTATGAAATTTGTTATTAACAACCAAACCCAATTCAAAAGTAATAGCAGTGTGCATAACTACAATACTAGGAGAAAGGATGATCTTCACTATTGAGGATTAAATCTAACTTTGGCACAGAAAGGGGTGAATTATACTGCCACTAAAGTCTTTGGTCACTTACCAAATAGTATCAAAATTCTGACAGATAACCAACAAGTATTTAAGAAGAAATTGAAAGAATTTCTGAATGACAACTCCTTCTACTCCATAGAGGAGTTTTTAGATATAAATTAAGAAAAAAGAAAAAAAACAAACAAAAAATTATAAAAAAATAAATGAAAAAGTTGTTACATTAACTTAATTATGTTGTTAAATTAACTTAATTATGTCATGTACTGGAGAATTTGACTCGTTCCACATCATTACGAAATATCGTATTCATGATCCATGGAACCACTATTAATCTAATCTAATCTGTTGTGCCGTAAGTTTCTTTTTTCCTCAGTTCGATTCAATACCTCCTCATTACTTATTCAGTTTATTCATCTAACTTAGAAAGCTTCAACTTCGTTATGGTCTGAACTGCTTATAGTCCAGGTTCACTTCCATATTAACTACATTCTAGATGTTAAAAGATTTCTCTATTTCAGTTTTTTAGAATATTTTAAATACATAAACATACAACTTACTTAACTGTTAAATCTCATATCCACTTCGGTCGCACATCCTCACGACTGCCTCTACACACTCAGCTCTTCCCTCTTTCTCATTTAACAAAGTCGATTCCATGCTTGAACCCTGGACGACCTTTCTACCATTGATTCATCTAAAATTGACAGTTTTCTTCAATAATAATGACAGTCGAAATATTAGCGTGAGCTGTGTTCTCAATGTTCCGAAAAATGAAATAGACAGCAACGAACGTCATTCTTCAGGGCTCCAAAAATGTGGAAATCGCATGGGGACAGATCGGAATTGTGTCGAGGATGTGTAAGAGGTAAGGACCTCCCAGGGAAACGTCTGCAGCGTTCTCAAAACACCCTTGAAAACATGTGGGCCCGCCCACATGTTGCCAACGTTGTCTCGAGTGCGCTACAGAAGTTTCCCTGGGAAGCCCTTAAACATACTCCATACAGTTCCGATCCCTCCCCACGAGATTTCCTTTTTTTTTTTTTTTTTTTTTTTTGTAGTTCAAATGGCTCTGAGCACATCACACACATCCATGCCCGAGGCAGGATTCGAACCTGCGACCGTAGCGGTCGCGCGGTTCCAGACTGAAGCTCCTAGAACCGCTCGGCCATATCTGCCGGCTTTTCTTTAGTCTTTATGAAAGACATCCGTGATGGTAGATTTCGTTCCGACGAAGAGATACATGCCTGGTTGCAACTATGGTTCTGTAGGCAACGGCAAACATTTTTCCATGACGGCACTGATCGTCTTTTCTCACAGTGTATAATTGCGTTAACAGATAAGGCGATTACTATCGAAATAATAAACAGTTTACTCACTTTTAGTCATTTGCCTCGTTTTCATCTGACTGCCCCTTCTTGTTGCTTATCTTATTGGAACGCAGTTTCTAATTTTGGTATGCAACTTCTCGTCTCCTGTTACAGAATTCGGTTCCTTGTGTATAAATCATTGCCCGCACAACTACTGTGGCACCTTTATCATGCGTACAGTTAATGTATTCTCTCTCAAATTCCTGCTAGACTGTCACACTCAGGAGATATAAATCCACTGACATAAAAAATTAAAAACAATGACATTGCTTCTAAGTATACATGAGACAGCATTCAAAAACTGTGCTTCTAAGTATACATGAGACAGCATTCAAAAACTGCAATTTTAGTGTTGTGACGATCGTTACACAGACTCAAAGATTCTATATGAACGATACTGAATATTTCTAGGTTGTAAATCGTGATCAATGGCTCATGGACCACAGTGATCACGAAGTCCGCAAAAATGTTTGAATAAATATACTGAGGTTGCGTAGAAACGCTTCAGAAACTGTCTTTCAAATCTTACGGCACATGGAGAGATTTCCTCTTGTAGCTGAACTGAAAGGTATTATTCCAAGGTATGTAATGTTTGGAGTCCTCTGTAACTAGTCAGAGTTCCTAAGTCGACAACGGGTAGATTAGGCAAGTTTCCTAGTTCCTAAATGACGCATTAAAGGAAAAGTCTTTAGTACGAAATTATATTGATATGGTAGGCGATTATCTACCAGCTTGGACGGATTAATGCTCAGCGTGCAGCGTGCTACCTTGCGATACATAGATGTAAATCGCACTCGTATCGAACCAGTGCAGCGGATTGAGGATCATATGTCTTCTAAAGCCGTGTGGCAATACATGGTTGTGTCGCGAATACAAGTCACGCGTGTCGCGAGATTTTTAATGGCTTCTAAACTTCTCGTAACATATCTAGAACATAAAAAATTTATTGCCAAATCATTTCTTGGAGTAGGGCAATTTGCAGGAAGTCGCCCATCTTTACAGGTGATTTTACACACGATAATAAAGAAAACTGTGTTATATGTACTTAATGTGTTTCGCTTTTTTGCGTCTAGGAAAAAAATCGCAAGTAGCGGTGTTGCGAAAATTTGGAACGTACTTTCGTGTGCCTCAAAGGAAAAAGGTTGAGAAACGCAGCGTGAGTACAGCTTTCAGGCAGTTTTAAGCACTCGGTTGGACAACACTTGTAGTGTTCTCTCGCCCAGCGTCATATAATGCAATACACGTGCAATTAAAATACGGTAACACACAAAACAAAGTTTGCAACGATTCACAGATTAACTGCTACAAGATTTTATAGAGACTAACCGCTGCCTAACACTAAAATTAACCAAATTTTTGCTAACCTGCAAAGTCGCCTACAAAAGTTTTAGATTTCTCTATAGTCATTGTAAGTCTTACCTAGTTTCTAAATATTTTCTTTCAGTTAATCTGCAGTTGTCTGATAAAAATGCAGCTTTGACTCAACGTTAGTGGCAATATTATTCTTAATTAATTTCTTAATTAGATAGCTCTGATAAAAAGTCAACATTCCAAATCTAATTTCTAGTGCTTCAAATCAATATATGTTGTAAAAGTAAGTGTATAATATGTGTGCCGCTATAACTCAGAAATGAATCCTGGTACGATCATTGGAGTTACATGGTGTGGTAACCCACTATCCCTCATCCATGAAGAAGGTTCCAGTTTTTACCTGAATGGCGTGCTTTTGAAGATATAAGGGCTGGGACGTTTCGGCCTCTAGAAATTTCTAGAACATTTCAGAACATTCTAGAGTATTCTTGAACATTCCAGAACATTCGAGAGCATTTCACATCATTCCAGAATGTTCTGGAATATTCAATAATGATCCGAGATTTTCAGAAATGTTCGGGCATAGTCTGGAACATTCGGGAAGATTCCAGAATGTTCGGGAACATCATCAGTCATTGTGGAACTTTCCAGAACGCTCTCCAATGTTGTGGAATCTTCTGGAACGTTGTGGGCCATTCGAAACTTTTTAGGTATGTTCTGGAATTCGCCACTGGTTGGGCTACCCATTGGTAGGGGTATATAAAGCAAGACCCGTCGTGGGTTCGAAACGCAGTTTCTTGCCTGTGACGAAGGGAGGAACACAAAAAGTAGTGCAATCAGTGTATTTCACAAACAGTGAAGTGTGAGTAGTCTGAATGATACAGTGATTGAATATAAATCGACAATAAATTGTGAAAAGTGTGTAATGTGTACTTAGTGGATTTGTTAATAAAATGTTGATTTGATTTACATTTTGGACAATGCCCAAACGTAAAAGACGAGGAGACCTTGCCAGTTCTTAAGAATGCAGAAAAGAAAACAAAAAGAAAAACTCCAAAAAAACGAAACAGAGGGAAGAGCATTACACTGACTTCGACAAATTGGACCTCCGATCATACTACTCATAAATCTAAACTCACCAAAACTATGTAATGGAACAAGGATTATCGTCAAACAGGTATCGAATAACATCATCGAAGCCGAAAGTACAAAGGAAACACACTATTTATTCCCAGTGATCTCTACTGAACTGCTATTCCAATTCAAAAGATTACAATTTTCATTCAAATTAACAAACTATAAAATATTGCGGCATCAACCTCAAACTCATGCTTCTCTCACGGTCAAGTATACGTGGCTTGCTCTCGAGTAGGAAATACAAAAAATTTGTACATATATACCCCGGCTAACAAAATGAAAAATGTTGTTTATAAACGAGTACTGTAAATAGTTAGAAAATGTTTTCAGTAATTTTTTTTACGTCTTATACTTTAAAGTTTATCCTTTTATTTCAAAGACCACAAAATCTCTTATCAACTGCCAGAGCGAAGCCGGCTATCCCAGCTAGTATTTATAAAAGTGCTAATCAATTACTACTTTATGTCTGCTCATTGCAAATTCTTTCGGCCTTGTTAGAGGCAGTCAAATGTAAGCGAGACATACTGAGAAAAGTAAGTAAACTGTTTATTATTCCAGTACTGTTAATACATTTATCCCATTGTCAGAAAAGACGGTCAGTGCCTTCACGAAAAATGTTTTCGGTTGTCTATGGAACCGTAATTGCACCCAGATGTGCACCTCTTCGTCTGAAGCAAATCGACGACCACCAGTGTCTTTCGTCAGGTCCCCAAAAAGATGGAAATTACATGGGGAAAGGCTGGGACTGTATGGAACATGTGTAAGGGCTTCCCTGCGAAAATTCTGCAGAATACTCGAAACAACATTGACAATACGTAAGAGGACCCACAAATGGCAGGTGTATCTTATTAAATTGATTGGGCGTCATGGATGACCTGAGTTACTATTAACTGACTGTCCTGTCAACAGAAATCTACATTTGAGAACAGCTATAATGCAATATCGTGAACTCCTTGGAATACAATCCAGCCTCAACGAAACATTAAACTAACGCTCGAGTTGAAGTTTGACAGGGTCCCCGAATCTTCTTCGAATCACAGTAGATACAGTTTTTCGTTTCTCTGGCCGATCTTCAGGAAGGTTTTCTTCTGGATAACTTGGTGATACGCCTTCTGCTTGGAACGTACGCGAATGCTGTCACCCTCTGCTAGGCCATGGGCTGGTGCTGCGTCGATCAGTGTTGAAGTATTTGCGACATTGACTGCGGAATTTTCTACGTATTGACGCTGCTGTAAGTTTACTCTTATGTACGTAACCAGACACTGGAGGAAGATCGTATCGGCGGCCGCGTATGTAGTATTTAAAACTAGCAAATAGCTCATCAGGTGAGATGCAAATAAATGTTCACTTAATAAACTGAAAATAACTCCATTATATAAACACGTAATCAATGAAGTTGCTTTGCTCCTATGAGAGTACTGGATAGGAAATGCTGGGGAGGTATATTCCGTCTGTAACTGAAAAGCGAACAGTATTCAAGATGGGGGAACGGAAGAACGCTACAGCTGCTGTTCAGAACGACTAAGAATGAATATCCCTCTAGTATAGTGAAAAAGTGTGCAGAGATTTACGTAGATTCTGTCAATATGTGTTTCTTACGGTAGTATGTTTAGCAATTCAAATCTATACTCTATGTAATGTTAACACAATTTATGGAAAGCAAACACTCCAGGGCATGTATGCACGCAGCGTCGCCGATGACCTGGAAGGGGCAGTGTAACTTTGTGAAACATGTTGTAGTTTCTTATTGAGACGTAGTGCGATCGAGAGAATGGGAAATTACCAGCTCGCTTTTCATTTTACAGACCTGTGAAGGTCTGCCTATGTTTGTCTTATCTAACTTCTTTGTCAGTTTTTTCTTACCGTGACTCCTGTATAGCTATGCTCTCTGATGTAACAGCAATGTATATGTTTTATTCATTATTTATGAGCATTTGTATAATTGTAATTAATCTAGGGATGTAATTTTAAAAACAATTTTCTGTAAAAGAAAGGAAATGTTAAAACTTTACTTTTAGAACCGGTTCATGCATAGGGGAAATAGGTTTGTAATCATGTAAATGTTGGAGGGATGTCCTGCAGCAATGACACTGGCTTGACCGGAATAGAAAAGGTTGACCTGGCGGTCGAACTGAAAGACTCCTTTACGGCAAGAGTTAGTCGGTGACTAGCAAGCAATGTTTCCGCATCATGTGATCTGAGTGAAGCGAAAAGAACAGTGAAATTATGTAACATAGCCTCGAATGTGGAAATAACTTGGCTTATTATTCGTGGTATATTTTTGCTAGCACTGTATTACGGAAATACGACGCTAAAAAGAGAATTTTCAGAGCTCGTTACTCAGCAAGAGACATGGATACCTCAGCTACTTTTTCCGAATAGCCACAGCAGATCGATACTGCCATCACCTTTATCTCAAATTATCAGTTGAATACGATTATGCAGTTTCTTTTTCAATAATAAGTTTCTGTCCTGCATACTTTGTGATGAGCAGTCGTATTTCATCCTTAGCCGTTTACCTAGACAGGGTCCTGTTCCAAATGCTAAGATATTCCCGAGCATACTATTCACTCAACTGGAAAGCAGTTACCCTCCTTAACAAAAGTTAGTAAACTTAGTGTAGTAGTAAAGTAGATAATTATTCACTGGACCTTCCGTTGGAAGTACTCCATGTAATATTCATAAAAGGATAGTTAAAGTTTCACCAAAGTACAATTACACAGAGATGATTTAAAGTACTTGGTTTAAAGACCCTTCTTATTGAAATATCAGTACAGTAATACAGTTACCTGCAAAAACTATGTTCATTCATAATAGTTATTGGCTACTAGACTTAAAAAGCCAGCAGAACAATTAATTATTGTGCAGGTTTGAAAGTAATAGAGTAAATAATTTCATGCGCATATAGTTAATAGTGTTTCTCTTATTGAAATGTGACTAAAACGTTCAGCCTAGATCTGAGACTCCTGAAAGATCAGTTTTTGGGTCCTCATGCTAACAGTTTATCCATATTTAAATTTCATATTACAATAACAGTACTCAAGAAGTGCAACTTTCATTCTTACAACTTCTGTGCACTATAGGAAGCTAATAGCTGCAACTACTCAAACTATACTAGATCCAGGTCTCACATGTCCCATTTGAACTAAATAGTATAAGGCAGTGCATGCTCCTTTTTGAGAATACAAGTAATAATCAGTACAAATGATACACTTATCCGAAAAAAAATTCCTGTGAAAGTATTTTCTAATAATTAAATTGATAAAAGAACCTCATGTCCAAGTCAGTAGTGCTCCACCGTAAGTAAATCACTTAGCAGTAGTGATCATTACCTTGCTGCAGTATTATACAGACAATAAGTGCTTCTGTGAGCCGGTGTTTGACAAAAAGTTTTAATATTCTTACTTAGTTATTCATGCCAAATCTCTCGTATCACACTTGCTGAATTGTACTACTGTCTCGTGTTCCGTAAGCAAATATACTACTTCAGAACCAATAGTTATCTTTCTCTATTAACAGTGCTAGTATTGGGTACAATGTTTGTCTAGTTAGGCTGGCGACCGTTTTCCTACTGCGTAATTACAGTTGACTTTATAACATAGAGAAACTTGGCTCGAATCCTGTTTGTTTTACTTTGTTTCCTTTCAATAGATATCTTTTGAGAAACGGAAAATAGACGAATACCTTTCTCATAGCGCACACGCATGTTCAAAATAAAAACATTTTCGCAAGAGTAACATTATTGGTGTATTGCTAATTTTGTAGTAGCCGGTATTGTTATACGTAGCATGACTGCAATCAGGTGACCTATCTTCCCTCATGCTTTTAACTTTCACCCCCACTTTTCCATCGTATTAAACCACCAGAATGCAATAAAATTTGTCCCTAAATTCGGTTATACTGCACTAAAATTTGGTATATACATTTCATAGTTGTTCTTAGCCGACATTGTTTAACAATAAGTATGAAAACACTATTTTTAATCATCTGCGATCCACCCAACCCCTGCAACGCGCAGACTATTAGTCCTGGAGAAAAATGAATAGTATCTTTTTGCAGCAAATACAGTGCAGTTTATTTTTGTACGAGGGAGATATTTTCGCCTTAAGCCGCGGTTTTCGAAATAGTCTAGGAAACCATAAAAATGTGTCCTTTAAACGTCCCCTCACGCCCATGCTCAAACCCCATCGGTAATAATTGTTAATACGTTATTCATTACGCTCTCCCATATGAATGTACAAAAATTTGTGACGACACGAAGGTTTTCCGCTAAATTTCTTCCGTTGACAGTGCTAATAAGATTGGATGACAATATGCTCACAACTGGTCACCAAATATGTGCCTTTAAGTCTCCACTTTGCGCACCAAAATGGTTTTCTATACGAGGATACCAATTTAAAATTATGATAGGTCACAGATTTGAATTATCGTGTTGCTCACTCCATATGTCATGAAAGACACAGAGAAGCAGCGTTGCTGCCTTGTGGACTTTGTAATCGGAGGATTCTGATGAATCGCAGCAAAAGGAACCTCCATATATTGGCGAGAAATAATCTCTCTACCACTCATTCTAAGCGACAGTATCTGATCTCGATGTCAAACGCTGCTCTCCAAATCGAGAGTGCCATTAATCACTGTCAAGCCTTGGGACAAAGACGCCAATTTCCGCTGCACCTCAGCTGGGTACTGGCGTGTTAAACCCCTCCTAGATATCGGAGGGCGGGTCGCATCGTGCCCGTGGCGGTCAGGTTTCGGTGGGCAGCGGCGCGTCGCATCTTCAGGAGCGGATGGCCGCCATCTGTCAGGCAGCAGCAGCCTCTGGCCTCGGCCGGCGGCTGACGAATGGCCGACCCTGGCGCGCCGCCATCGGTCAGCCCAGGGCGCTCCCACCGCCCCCTTATGTTGTGGTCGCTAACAGCGTCATCATGGCCCACGCGTCTGCTCGGACGGGCATATGTATTGCGACGGCATTACTCACGTCCTAGCGCAAGACACTACGTAAGATGCCTATAAATGTTCAGAGATTTGTTCCAGAGGGTTGACGTAACATACTTATTCTTAGGGTAAAAGAACAAACTTACGATTCAAAAGGAAAATGTTAGATAAGAAACTGTCAAGTAATTTTATGTACTTTACCTTACTTACAGGAACATTCTGTTACCATATAATATAATAAATAATATTTTACTATAAAAATACAGCGACCAGCCACTTATTTTAATGCGTTTTATTTATGCCAATATGCACTTCGGTTTTGCACCCATCTTCAGCTGGCAAATTACATGTATCTTCAGTTTCTACAGTGGTACAATATCGACAGCAGTTTGGATGCTGCAGCTGGCCTGCGCAAAAGCAACGATTCTAATCATTTACTTCAATTTCGCGAGTTTAAAGTTATGCACTATCAGTTGTTCATTTTACTTACATTCTCCTCTCCTTGTTTTTTCTTGGCTTTTCTTCTTTTTTGTAACAACACAAACACTTTTTGTCACGTGTTTTACCCAGGCGCACTGCGTTATCCGCCATGTTGTCGACTGACAGTTTTGTTTCCATAGAAGCAGTTTATCTATGGACAGAGTTATATTTTGCGAAAGTTTTGAGGTTCTAGTTAAGCTACTGTTTACTAAACATTGACTTGGGTGATAGAAGTATTCTAAGTACGATGTATACTACGTTTTTTTGGTTACTTAGGCGGTATTGAAGATAATAAACTAACATAACACATTTATACAAAGCAGTAATTCATACATTTACAATATAACAAAGATAGAATTAAGATTTTTATGTTGTATATTATTACATGCATTTGTTGGGTTTATATTAGATTATGTTAGATGTTTGATAAGTAGAGTGTGGAAGTTTTCAGAAATATTTGGTTTGGTAACTCTGTTTGGTCGTTAAGTATGTCAGAAGGGGATGCATGTTTATGTGAATAAATTTCGATTTCTTCTAAGAGGTTCATTCTTTTTCCTTTGTTGGCTAGGTGGACAACTTGTAGGTTATGGGATATGTCTGTTACTGGATGTTCTTCTTCTGCTACATGTTGGGCAAATGTGGATTTATTTAAGTTTTTTAAACGAAGAGCATCCATACGTTCTCGAAAACGTATGTTGAGGTTTCTACCTGTTTGGCCTATGTATGTTTTTGGCCATGAGTTGCAGTTAAGTTTGTATATTCCTGATTGATTGTAGGTTTGGTATTATTTTTAATGTTATGGATAGCTTTGTCCTTTATTTTGTTATTTTTATAGTAGCTGATTCCGATATCTGTTCCTCAGAACAGGTTTGCTATTTTATATGACAGTTTTCCAACAAATGGAAAACTTACATATTTTTCTTTTGGCTTTGTTGTGGTATTCTTTAATGCTGTTTTGTTATTTTATAGTAAAATATCATTATCCACTGCCACGGAGCTCAACAGTCCAAATAAAATGGACAAATTGTTATTAATAAATGATAATATCCTGTCCAGAGCAAATGAGAAACCTTAAACAATTAATTAGTTCCATGAAAATATCAAGTTAAAAGACAGTGTAAATATTTATTGATATGACGGGTTACGTTTCGATAGTCAGAGAAGCCCTCATTCAAAACCAAGAAGAAATTTATAGTTAGTAGCAATACTCTGGAACTACCTAAACTTTTGCAGATGTAATATAGTCAAATTTCATCTTACAACTTCTAGGTAGTTGCAGATTCTATCAGGACTTTCAGACAAGGAGAGGATCTGTCGTAACTATTATTCTGTTGTGTGATGGAAAACATTATAAGGCAATAAAGATAGAGGAAGAAAATTAAAAAAAATTAGTAACAATAAAAATGGGTAGATCAAAAGAAGCAATAATTTTTTCATCCTTAGCAGATGATCTCATAATAATAGGGGTAACCTCTGATAACGCAGAGGAAAGAAGAGAGCTTCTGAAGGAGACAAGTGAAAAGGCCTTCTACACATATCGCTTGAAAAGCAAAAATACATGACCAATGATTTTTAATTCACCAAGAATTTTAAAACCCAAACATGCATCATAAAGAAAATAGACAGTTTTAAATATCTGAGGGAAAAGAGACGTAAGTGAAACAGAACTGAAAGAAAATGAAAAGAATATACACGTAAGTGAGAAATATGTATAGTAAAAAAATGTTTTTCTAAAGATGTTAAATCAAGGAATTATAATTCACTTGTAAAATCAGACGTCCTCTATGGGTTGGAAACACTACTTCTATCTGGATTAAAAATGGCATTTGAAGATTTTCAAATGAAAGAAACAAATATTCTGAAAAACATTAGTTAAAATAAAGAGCGATGGTGGCAATTTTGTTTTGAGACGAAATAATTCTGCTCTAGAATAACCCTGAGGTCAGGAAAGGACGTGTTACATAGTATGCACATCTAGAGAGAATGAAGGACAGACTAACGAAGACATATTATTCCCAAACAGGGAAACAAAGAAAACGGGTGCGAAGACAAGACAAAAACGAACTAAGAAGAAAAGCAGACGGAACGGAGACACTATTCAACAGAGAAAAATTCAGGTTTGAAGTCAATAAATTCAACTATTTTCAGGAAGATACACCAAAGAGAAAACTAACTGAAGTCGAACGGGCAAATGAGAGGAAAAGAGCTCATTCTGAGAAAATGAAAGCGTTCTGGTGAAAGATGAAGGGAGAGAGAGATAAATAGTTATTTTGGTGTGCTCTTTAGTGGGCCTGAAACTACACAAAAAATATATTTACAAGAGATTGCTATAGGGGCTTAATAAGAGTGTGTGACATTTCGCTGGCGTCGTTTGATCAAGGGATTGGCCACTCAACCGTCGCATCGTTCGATTACTGTCCTGCTATTTTCTGGAATCGTCTGAACTGAAGGAAGGGTACTACTGGCAAAATAAAAACGTCCTCAACACAATGTGGCAACACTTAACTAAATTAATTGTTTATTGCACAGAAGTTTAAATATTTTAATCAGAACGACAGATTGATGTGGTTTCTCTCCCTCCTACTATTGTGTGTCTTAGTCATAAGTACGATAATTTATGAAAATAACTTCAGATTCTGTTTACTTGTGAGGTTGTATGAAAATTACACATCTGCAAAACGTACTGCAGAAGTTACTACAACTGCATGGATTGGTGCATAAATGTAGTCTTGAACATCACGCCGCAGTTCAGTTAGTCCGCAAAATATATATACAAAAAAAAGTCACAAATGCTACAAACCGTCGCACGAAAAAGTTCAGGTACTTTTAGAAGTGAGTGTGTCCAGAAATCATACCTCTACCAGAGCATAAAACAGGCTGCCCTTGGGTGATATCACTGCAGCGCTTATACAGTCATCAACCTGCCACTGGTAAACTAACAAAAATGCTTTTGCTGTACGTATTACTGTTAAAATTATGACTCTAAACATATCAAGCCACTCTCTCTTATGCATTTATTTCACAATGTGCCAATCTCATGACATTCACAGGTAAATCTTGCATTTTGTCTCTCGTCTGTCATGTGCGGTTTTTTCCGTGATTAGAAAAATTTACTTTATGGAACTGTGCTAAGTACAGCTATGCGGTTTATTGAAAATAGTAGCTCATGAAACTTTTTATGGGTTCACCTCTCCATGTCTACGACGTTTTTTTGCAAATGCTTGCTTAAGGGGCTCCGGAACGCCATATACTTGCAATGTTAAAATAACGCTTATAAATTACATCTTTCCTCACAAAGTATTTGAGGTAGGAAGTTGAACTTTTTACAGATTATTTATTGGAATATGGGCTACAACTTAACACAAGGATTTTACAAAATTTTAGTTCAGTTATTAAAGATGATTTTTTTTCAATTGTAATGAAAATTCACAACATTTTTTTGCAATTTTTTATTTATATATTCAAAAATATACAGTTTTTTGGAAAAAGGCTGTGTTAAATTATGCAGAAGGTACTGTGTAACATTTACTGAAAGTTTGAAACAAATATGTTTGGAAGATCCTTAGAAAACATGTAATTAGTATGAGAAAATAAAAGTTTTGGGAATCGAGCGACAAAGATTGGATTAACTTTTTAGTGCATTTCAGGTCCATAGGATGGATTATCTTCATCCTCTGCAAACTCCTCCTCCAGCTTCCTCTTGTTCCTCTTCCTTTTTACTCTTGCTTGTATTTCTAGACTCTTTACAGCCCTGTCTGCAGCCCGAAGGCGTTCCTTGTCTAAAGCAAGCTTCGCTCGTACCATGTTAGAACCTATCTTCATTCCCATATTTCTAAATACCTTTGGCTTTCCAACATTTCTCCTTTTCTTGAAAGCCTTCAGAGGATTTCTAATAACTTTACTTTTACTCATTATTATACTTCAACAAAACAGAGACTCAAGAAACAGAATTTAACGAATATTTTCGAGATAACGACAGAGTAAATAAACATGAAACAATCGACAATCACACCAGCGATAAATATTGAACCATCACAGGTTAGCCACAACACATACTTTATCTCACATCACTAAAATGTACCTGATGAACACGGACGTTAATAATAACACCATTTGACAGCAGTTTAACAGCGCCACAGTGGGTCACGCCCATGTAGAACACATTTCAAAAAAAAAAATTTAAAAATAGTTGTAGTCTTCGGAATTGAATAAATTATATATCTTTTAAAAAGGTAATAGTCTGCAGATTCAGAAAACGCAAAAAAGTAAAAATTGAACTTTTCATGATTTTGAGCCTTTCCGGAGCCCCTTAATATATGAGGCTTTTACGGATACACTTCTACATATGCTCTGACAGCTCAGTTAGAGGATTTTAGACCTTAGGTAGTGTTTCAACGAGATGGGGCATCACCACACTCGGGTTATCTGATGACCAGTTCTTGGATGAAACCTTTCTGGGTATATGGATTGGTAGAGACAGTCCAACATCATGGTCACCTCGTTCACTAGGTATAGCCACTCTTCACTTCTTTTGTATGGTTATGTTAAGGATAAAGCGCTCAATTCATAAATTCCTAATGTGAAGACTTTTACGGCACAAGTACGAGGTGCTATAGGAGTGGTGATTGAAGTAATGTCGACAAATCTGAGGTGTGAGCATTTAGCATACTCCTGAGACGCTAAGAGGTCCGAACGTAGTGGTCTATACAGTGAACAAATCGCTTCCCATGAGATTATGTGAAATGAAAAACCAAAGTCGCGTGACAGATAACTAATTAAATACGCGAATTAAACAGCTGTTGCCTAATAAAACATGAAATGTGGGTACCACAACTTACATACATACAGTGTTCCCATGCGCCGCCATTGGTGTGGCTTGAATTTGAAGGGAACGGACTCCGAAATTTCTGCTGATTTTCACCTTGTGTATTTTATAAAATAAATCATGAAAATTGCTCTACCCTCACCATTCGTTAATCCGTTCCGTAGGTAGGATATTGGCGGTTTCAGCTGACGCGAGATAATTTATTTAAATATCTAATTAAGATAATTAAATTCATTTAACTTTTAATTACTTGGTTTATATGCTCGTGCCTACTACCGGTGACGTCATAAGCTGGCGAGAATTCGCCACATTCTCTAAATGTCTACGGAAAGTCTCTGGGATATGCAGTCACGCCACACAATGTGTAGAAACGGCCACTCGCTGGACACTCATGACAGCAGCGGTTTACTTCGTGGTCGGTACACACTGCCGGCAGGACTGCCCCATGTGTCGTGTGTTCAAGTCTGACAGCCTCCACACGCCACCTTCTCGGGATCTCTGCCCGCCTTCGTCAGTTGTGTACTTCAGAATGAGCTTCAGCTCAGACTTACATAATTATCAAACTAAACTTTTGTTGTCTGAATCCCGTAACTGGTACCCCACTTACCTGTCACATGCTGTATAAGAGTTGGCCTTAGACGTCTTCCTGATCCTCTTTCTTCCGTCGTGTCTAGTGACTTAGAAGTCGAGATACTGAACCCTAAAGGGCCATCTTTCTTTCCTTATTGTTTCTAAATATCAACCTTTACTTGTTGACCCATTTTTAACTTTCCTCTGCTACACTATACCTGAAATCTTTCCAGTGGCCTCTTCACCAGTTTCTCCATTGTCCAATAGGTATCAATTATGTACAAAATACCTCACATATTACATTTTTTATATCGCGAATGGTTCTTGTGTTCGTTGTTATAAAAAAAAATCTAGTAGGGACTGAAAATATACACACATTCAACATTTCATTTTTAGTACTCCATGTTTTCGTCGGTTCTGATACTCCTGCGTTCTTTCAGTATACCGACTTTGGCGTGCATCTAAAGCTGACATCTCTCAATAAATGAATGAAAATGACAATAATTTGAATAGAAAGGAAGCTCAGAGTTTAATGCCTCAGTTATATTTTGTATAATTCTTCAGTAAAACTACTGATGACCTGTGTATGATTGCACAATATGAATTTAAATTTGCTTTGCTGAAACTGTTGTTCATCAAATTATTTTTCTTATTAATGTTGCTAGGTAACTGACCTCTTTCTGTAGGAATGATTTCCCAAATTTCTGGAAGTTGTCTTCTACCATTTACTATTGTTAACTGAATTATCTTGATTCTGAAAAATAGCTAGAAGGTGTCACAGCTCAAAGCTAAACAAAAGTTTTGCTCAGCTTTTGGAAATGTCACTTTGACTTCCACATTCTTGCAAGATTTAGGGAAAATAGCAAAATTAGCAACAGATCTCATTTCTATTTGAATGACTCTGTAATGCTGACTGCAAAAGTAGAACAATGAAACTGAGCTTGGTTGCTACATTTTCTTCATTAAAGTCAAGTAGTTTAATGTCAATAAAATGCTGTTAATGATTTTTGATTCAATATTCAGAAGAAACTTTGTTTTTGTCCCTTCTAGATTGGTAACTGTACTCCTTTACAAACATTTTGTATTATTAGATGGAAAAATCAAATGAAAAGTTTCACTGTTTCTCGTCACAGTATTGCGTACAAGCAATGTGATTTAGTGGATGTCTCGAAGTTATTAAAGTAACGACTTAGGTAAGAATCGAAGTTTAACTGAAAAGTGATTAGGAGAAAGACCCATTTAACACCCACTAAACGCTGAAAAATAAAACGATCACCTTAATGATAATCCAAATAGTTTTATGTCACAGTTAAACATTATATCAATCTAGAGTCACTACTCATTTCACTAAAAGACGCCAATTTCAGTATCTAGTTGTTGTGATGTTAAATATTTCTTGTTTGGAGATAATGAGCGTGTCGCATTACATAAATGTAACTAGTCCACACGCTAGTAAAGACACGAAACGATAATCAAAAACTGAAGTATCATTCTAAATTCAATAAAGGTAATAAAACAAAATTAAGCTGAATAATTTGTAGTTGGATTATTTGTGACAGAATTAACAACAGGTCGTGTTACACCCTTATAGCATGTATAGATGAAAAAATTAAGAGTAAGTTCTCAATAAAGAGATTCCATGAATGTACTCGAAAGCATACTTACCTTTTTAAAAAGAAAAGCGGTAAATTTTTATCAATACCTGTAAAATTTCGTTTTTAAATTGAAGCGTATCAAGTCAGGTCCCGCAACCTAGCATCTAAAAATGTGTTGTTTAAGGGTTACTGATCATATACACTCCTTAACTGACTGGGGAAAAGTAATAATTAAAAAGTAGTATGAGTATTTGTAGAATTGGAAACTGAAAATACGAATACATCTCAAACAAAATTAAAAACGGAAATGAGAATCAAATTTATTCGTTATTATGTATGCTAACTTCATATTGCCAACTAAGGATACAACAGACTTACTGAATTTATATCTGTTGCCCGCCTCAGATGTCAACTACGGTCCTCAGGAAACCAACTACACAGATCAAAAAAAGTTTTGCATCACCTCGGTTCCGAGAGTTCCGGAAACTGTACAGAAAACTGGAATAGAGATCAACATAGACATCATTTCCGTCCTTTCTATTGCTCATGAAAACCACACATTGCATGTTGTACCACCATACAACGAGACGTTCAGATGTGGTGGTCCAGACTGCTGTACACACCGGTACCTCTAATACCCAGTAGCACGTCCTCTTGCATTGATGCATGCCTGTATTCGTCGTGGTATGCTATCCTCAAGTTCATCAAGGCACTGTTGATCCAGATTGTCCCACTCCTGAACGGTGATTCGGCGTAGATCCCTAAGAATGGTAGGTGGGTCACGTTGTCCATAAACAGACCTTTTCAATCTATCCCAGGCATGTTCGATAGGGTTCATGTCTGGAGAACACGCTGGCCACTCTAGTCGAACGATGACGTTATCCTGAAGGAAGTCATTCACAAGGTGTGCACGATGGAGGTGCGAATTGTCGTCCAATAAAGACGAATACCCGTCAATATGCTGGAGATATGGTTGCACTATCGGTCGGAGGATGGCATTCACATATCGTACAGCCGTTACGGCGCCTTCCATCGTCACCAGCGGCGTACGTTGGCCCCACGTAATGCTACCCCAAAACAGCAGGGAACCTCCACCTTGCTGCACTTGCTGGACAGTGTGTATAAGGCGTTCAGCCTGGCCAGGTTGCCTCCAAACACGTCTCCGACGATTGTCTGGTTGAAAGCATATGCGACACTCATCGGTGAAGAGAACGTGATGCCAATCCTGAGCGGTCCATTGGACATGTTGGCCCATCTGTACTGCGCTGCATGGTGTCGTGGTTGCAAAGATGGACCTTGCCATGGACGTGTGGGAGTGAAGTTGCATATCATGCAGCCTATTGTTCACAGTTTGAGTCGTAACAGGACGGCCTGAGGCTGCTCGAAAAGCACTATTCAACATGGTGGCGTTGCTGTCAGGGTTCCTCCGAGCCATAATCCGCAGGTAGCGGTCATCCACTGCAGTAGTAGTCCTTTGGCGGCCTTAGCGAGGCATGTCGTCGACAGTTGCTGTCTCCCTGTATCTCCTCCATATCCGAACATCGCTCTGGTTCACTCCGAGACGCTTGAACAGTTCCCTTGTTGAGAGCCCTCCCTGGCATAAAGGAACAATGCGCACGTGATCGAACCGCGGTACTGGCCGTCTAGGCATGGTTGAAGTACAGACAACACGAGCCGTGGAATGACTGGAACTGATAGGCTGTCGTATCCTCTCCGTCTTATAGGCGCTGCTCATACATAGTTGTTTTCATCTTTGGGCGGGTTCAGTGGCATCTCTGAACAGCAAGGGGACTGTGTCTATGATACAATATCCACAGTCAACGTCTATCTTCAGGAGTTCTGGAAACCGGGGTGATGAAAAAAATTTTTGATGAGTGTATTTATGGGTGCGTATGCATAATTTAGGTCTGTGCATCCTCGGGAAATACAATGGCTGTAGCCCCACTGCTGTTACCAGATGTGCTGCTGAACTGAAAGTATTTGTCTGTAGTGTAGCCTAACATGGGAGAAAAACTAGTATGATTAGCAATACAGGCACGAAGAGATTACAAACTTTTGGAATATGGTGTTACAGAAGATGCTGAAGTTAGACGGTTAGATGAGATAGCTAACAAAGAGATTGTGCATGTGGTTGGAGACAATAGAGCTTTATGGCAGAAGTTGACTAAAAGATGGTATAGGATGACAGATCTCATGCTGAAGCAATAGGGTAGAGTTAAGTTATGCTACGATGAAGAGACTTGGGGAGTATGGACTAATGTGGCAAGCTGCATCAAACCCATCTTCAGACTGTAGACCACAAAACAACAAACAAAACCTTCAGACTTCTGAACCGAATTTTTCTGTCATTCTCCAGACTAATTTGTCACATCAGCAACTCATTCAGAGAAATATATAATGAAATCTGATCTAACAACAAAATGTGTCATCTTACAATAGCACTGTTACAAGTATGAACTGATAAAGTAGCTAATAATATAAAAAATATTTCCTTAAAAAATTATTGCTCAATGGAAGTGTTCTATATTTTTTTCCAAACCATACTTTTTTGTTTTGGTTTTATGGTTTAACTGAGAGTCTTAAGCACCATGTCGCAACTTGTGAAACTAGGATACTCAGAATACCATTTTGGCATGAAGCTTACTTAACTAATGGCAATCGAAGCTGATGCTGTAAGAGAATAGTTTTTTGAAAAGTGGTGGCGTGGTGAAAAGCAATGCCCCAAAATTTTTTATTCAGTTCACAATATCGATTGTGATATTACATGTCGTGTGTATTATTTGGCCGACTTTCTTTCTTCACTGACGCAAGTTGCAGCCCTCTACCACCACAGGCGATAGAGTGCTCCGATTCAAAAATGGTTCAAACGGTTCTGAGAACTATAGGAGTTAACTTCTGAGGTCATCAGTCCCCTAGAACTTAGAACTACTTAAACCTAACTAACCTAAGGACATCACACACATCCATGCCCGAGACAGTATTCGAACCTGCGACCGTAGCGGTCGCGCGGTTCCAGACTGTAGCGCCTAGAACCGCTCGGCCACGACGACCTGCAGAGTGCTCCGGATTGTAGCATGTAACATGGCATTGTGTAACGTAACTATCTCCGTGCATGAGAAACAGAGAAGTGTAGTCGTGTTTCGAATTCAAAGTATTCGTCCCTCATAGAGCACCCTATCTTTCAGCATGACAATTCCAGACCACACACGAGAGCTGCGACACCAGTTCACTGTCACCGACCATTCTCCACACAATGAAATGATAATTAAATAAAGACCCTAAGCTGTCGACAGGCGTTGATATACATAAACGAGAACAGTTGAAAATGTGTGCCCCGACCGAGACTCGAACCCCGGGATCTCCTGCTTGCCGGCCGCGGTGGTCTCGCGGTTAAGGCGCTCAGTCTGGAACCGCGCGACTGCTACGGTCGCAGGTTTGAATCCTGCCTCGGGCTTGGATGTGTGTGATGTCCTTAGGTTAGTTAGGTTTAAGTAGTTCTAAGTTCTAGGGGACTGATGACCACAGAAGTTAAGTCCCATAGTGCTCAGAGCCATCTCCTGCTTACATGGCGGACGCTCTATCCATCTGAGGGCACAGAGGATAGTGCGACTGCAGGCATTTATCCCTTGCGCGCTCCCTGTGAGACCCACATTCCCAACTTAATGTCCACACACTAAATTCGTATTGCCCCAGCTCATTACACTCATTACTCGCTACAGACAAACTTACCGAGTCCTGTAAGAGTTCGGGCAATGCGTGTGCATGAAGCACAGAAGAAGGTCAGTGGCCTGTTAGCCTTAACTATATGAAGATGGTATCTGTTCTTTCGGACATGTCCAAAAGAACAGAAACCATCTTCATATCGTCCACAGTCCCTACCTGCCCCATCCGATCTTCCTCTCTTTCCAAAACTTAAAGAACACCTTCGACGACTTAAATTTGATACTGATGAAGCGATGCAAGCAGAGATGAGGTTGCGTCTCCGTTAACCAAGTAAGAAATTCTACAGTGACGTATCAACAAATTGGTCTCTCGTTGGGAGAAATGTGTTCGTCGCCAGGGTGAGTATGCTGAGAAATTTACATGTAGATATGAGGAATAAAGAGGTAGATTTGTTAGTTGGTTGTTTGATTTGGGAGAGCGGACTAAATAGCGAGGTCATTAGTCTCATCAGGATGAGGAATGATGGGGAAGGTAGTCGGTCATGCCCTTTCAAAGGAACGATCCTGGCATTTGCCTGAAGCGATTTTAGGGAATGCACAGAAAACCTAAATTAGGATGGCTGGACGCGGGTTTGAACCGTCGTCCTCCCGAATGCGACACCAGTGTGCTAATCACTGCGCCATCACGCTCGGTAAAGATGTAGAATGTCAATAGCGTTTGTTCTGTCTAAACGGAACTTTAAAGAGTTGTCACAAAAAAAAAAAAAAAAAAAAAAAAAAAAAAAAAAAAAAAATTCGGAGCACGCCCTCGTAAGATGAATTTCAACGAAATTAAAAAAGGGTAATGGAATGTAAACGAATTGAATTCGACAATGCTGTGAGAATTACAGTGTATCAGAAAAGGACGCACTGAAATAAGTATATGCGGTTTGCTGTTTGGGCAGAAAAATAGCTGATGATGGCAGAGGTTGAGTGGATATAAAATGAAGACTGGCAATAGCAAGAAAAAGTATTTCCGAAAAAGAGGACTCTGTTAACAATGAATTTCAATTTAATTGCTTGCATGACTTTCATGCTTGTACTTGCCTGAGTGTACTTTTGTATTGAAGTGAAACGTGAACGATAATTGAGTCCAGGCAAGAAAAATGGTTCAAGCACTATGGGACTTAACATCTAAGGTCATCAGCCCCGTAGACTTAGAGCTACTTAAATCTAACTAACCTAAGAACATTACACACTTCCATGCCCGCGGCAGGATTCGAATCTGCGACCGTAGCAGCAGCGCGGTTCCGGACTGAAGCGCCAGAACCGCTCGGTCACAGCGGCCGGCTAGACAAGAAAAGAATAGAATCTTTTAATATGTGATGACACAGAAGAATACTAAAGATTACGCTGGTTGATCGAATAATCAAAGAGATGATGCAGAATCGAATTGGGGAAAAATACACTTAAGGTACAACTTTACTAAAAGAAAGGATCAGATGTAAGGACATATCCTGAGACATCAAGGAATCGTCAGTTATGCAATAGAGGGAAGTGGGGGGGGGGAGGGGGGAAGGAGCGTAGAGAGAGACCAAGGATTCGTTACAGTGAGTAGGTTACAGTCGATGTAGCTTGCAGAATTAATGCAGAGATGAAGGGCCCAGCGCAGCATACACTAGCGTGGAGACCTACATCAAACCGATATTCAGACTTGAAGACCACAACAGCAACAACAACTTTCTTAAAAGCTATGTAATTGTTGCATTAAAAATTATTTGGTATAATTCCAAGTACTGGTTAATCCTGTATAGAGATAGATCCATGCATTTATTGAGGCTGATTCTCGGTAAGTAGTACGAGCGCATAGCGCTTATTATAAAGAAGAGGCAGAAACTACCTGGCGATAAAGCTTTTTCTGCTACTAAAAGTGATTAGGGATCAAATCACGTACACTAAAATAACTTATAATATTTACAGATGCTTGATGATTGTTGCGATTTGGCAAGTCAACCTTATGGTGGAGTGTAATATGGGGGAAATGGCGTATGATATTTCGAATTGTCTCAGTGCGCGATGTTTCACGTAACATACAGTGTAAATGTAAATGCGGCAAGAAGAGATGAGACTCTATAAATGCATTCAATGGCATTACCTCCATAGTTTACGCTCTTCCTAACACCACTACTGGAGACTCCTGTAGTGTGTAGTTTCCTTAACATCTAACGTCCATCTCCTAGGCGATTAGCTTCAGTTCCCTTTCTGCCTGGTATCAATATCCAGACTAATTTTGTCCCTCTGTTATCATCCATTCGTTCTAAATGGCAATCTCTTTTTCTCAATGGCTTCCATGTTGTTTCCTTCGCCTTACATAATTTCTGATTTAGTCGTTTCTGATGTGGTCTAACTCAGAGGCTCTAGCAATTTGTCTCCAGTAACCCACTTTCATGGACAGCACTTCATGATTTTCTCTTGTTCTTATATTGCCAAACTTCTGAAACGTTTACGTTTGCTTGCTACTATTATTTCGTACATAATATTTCACTTTTATTTTTGATCTCCTAAAAATGAATCGTAAATTTTAGTAGCAGCTTTCAACAGTCCGTCAGGCTGAATTAATTGTGATAATTTGGTGCAGTACTGCTATTTACGTGATTACCAGTTTGTTGTGGGTATGGATGCCAGAGTTATGTGACAAAAAATATAATCAGCTTTGGACGTTTAATTAACTGCGCAAGTAAATCTATACTTACTGATTTTGTCATGGTTCGCTGCTTTGTACACCAAAGTAATTATCTCAAGTAAATCTTTTAATGCAGGACGATATATGATAGTGTCACCTAAAATTTTAAATTCAGTTTCAACCTGTCCTTGTTTTATTATATTGTGTTTGATTAGAATAGTGCTTTATTGATCGAATACTATATACTACTACATTTTACAGATGCACATGCGTGTTTTAAACTTATCTGATTATTTACATGAGGTAATATAAACATCATCATTCATTAAAGGCAATGCAGCCTTTCTTCTCTCTTTCTTGGCATCTTTTTCACGTGGTCGTTGTTTTTACATTTCATTCCAGTGATCACACTCTGTATTATTGATATTTTGTGTTTGTTCCTTTGCTTTCCTTCTCAGAAGTTTACCATTCGCTACATTCTTTAAGAATCTTTGTGCCGAAACCTACGACCTATAAATAGGTTTCTTAATTTTTATATGGTATAAATCATTCTTCCACTTTTTAGTATTTTTTTAACAAACGATCACTTTTTTCTACACATGATGTTGTCGTCACTCCCTCGAGCACTGCTGCTTCTAAATTGTTCCTTTCCTTTTTCTCAAGAGTCTACGAGTCACGTCCATAATTTAAAACACTAGAACTGGAAGAAAAGAACTTGACGTTATTTCAGGTTATAAATAAATTTTGCAGACTTGCGAGAAACCTTTTTTTTTTTTTTTTTGTTTATTCATCAGCCTTCTGACTGGTTTGATGCGGCTTGCCACGAGTTCTTCCCTGCTCTAATCTCTTCATCTCAGAGCTCTACTTGCACCCTGTGTCACTAATTTTTAGTTACTGTATTCCAGTCCCGATCTTCCCTATTCCCCAATGCCTCAACAAATGTCCTGTCATTCTGTCCCTTCTTCTTGGTAGTGTTTTTCTTATATTCCTTTGATCGCCGATTCTGGGGAGAACCTCCCCATTTCTTACCGTGTCGTCCAGTAATTTTCAACAATCTTCTGTAGCGCCATATCTCAAACACTTAGATTCTCTTCTGTTCTTGTTTTCCCATTGTCCACGATTCACTACTATGCACACATACTCAGAAATTTCTTCCTCAAATTAAGGTCTATGATTGACACCAGTAGACTCTCTTGGTCAGGAATGCCATTTTATCCTGTGCTACCCTGCTTTTATGTCTTCCTTGCTTCGTCCTTTATGGCTTCTTTTGCTTCCTTGATAGCGGAAATTCTTGGAGTTTCTCTACCTCTTGCTCACCAATTTGATCTTAAATTTCTCGCTATTTTCATTTCTGCTGCTTGTCATTACCTTTGCATTTTTCCGGTTTACTCTCAGTCCATATGCTTTGCTCATTACACTCTTCATTCCATTCAGCAGTTTCTGTAGCTCTTCTTCATTTTCAGTGAGGATAGAAATGTCATCAGCGAAACTTATCACTGATACCTTTCACCTTCACTTTTAATTGCACTCTTGACTCTTCCTTTTATTTCGATCACTGCTTCTGGATTGAACAGTAGGGGCTAAAGACTGCATCCCTGTCTTACGCTTTTTTAAATTGGAGCACATCGTCCTTTGTATTCCATTCTTGTTGATTTCTCTTGGTTCCTGTACATATTGTGTATTACGTGTCTTAGCCTACAGCTCACTCCTATTTATCTCAGAATTTCGAACATCTTGCACCATTTCACATAGTCGAACGCTTTTTCCAGGTCGACAGATCCTGTGTATGTGTCTTTACTTTTTTCAGTCTTGCTTCCAGTACCATACGCAATGTCACAACTGCCCCTCTGGTGCCTTTACCTTTTCTAAAACCAAACTAATCATCATTTGATAGATCCTGATTTTTCTTTCCACTCTTCTGTATATTATCCTTGTCAGTAGCTTGGATGCATGAGCTATTAAGCTTACCGTGCGATAGTTCTCGCAGTTATCCGCCCTTGCTTTCTTGGGAATTATGTGGATGACATTTTCCCGAAAATCTAATGGTACGACGTCAGTCTCAGAGATTCTATACACCAACATAAATAATTGTTTTGTTGACATTTCCCCCAATGGTTTTAGAAATTCCAATGGAATGTTATCTCTCTTCTACCTTATTTCATTTCAAAGTCTTCCAGAGTTCTATTAAATTTTGATTTCATCCCCTGTGTCCTCCATATCGATTCGAATTTTTTCTTCTATCACATCTTGAGAAGTCCTTCCCTCATAGACAGTATTTACAATAATTATAGTGGATTTGATAATGCATTTGGAGTGCTAAATTTATGCGAATAACCTGAAGCTTTTGCTTCTCACAATCAGTAACTTAATATATTTGATACAGTCGTGGTGCGTTCTCTATTGGGACAGTGTTAGGTTTTCAGTGTGCTGTAATTTGTCTGTTGCGGCTGGATAGATGAATGTTGCTAAACAACATTTTCCAGTATCCCCCTATTACCAGTGAGTTTAAAATCATTTCTCGAACAATAAACGGTCTTTGGGGCTGGTGCTAGGACCTCTCAACCTTTCCTCTCCTCAATCTGAGCCTGGTGCACAACTGACATTTTTAAAAACTAAAAGAATCTTATAAAATATGGGTTAAGGAAAGACAAATCTATGATTGTAGGCTTTGTAGTCTTAGAGATTGCTTTTGACAGTGTTGACTGGAATAGACTCTTTGAAATGCTGAAGGAAGCAAGGGTAAAATACAGGGAGCGAAAGGTTATTTACAACTTGTACAGCAACCTAACGTCAGTTACAAGAGGTAAGGTAAGCAGTGGTTGAGAAGGGGGTGAGGCACGGTTGTAGCGAATCCACCATCTTATTTAGTCTGTACATTGAGCGACCAGGAAAGGAAACCAAAGGAAAATTTGGAGTTGGAAATAAAGTTCAGGGAGAAGAAATAAAAATTTTGAGATTTGGCTGTACATTGTAATCCTGACAGACACAGCAGAGGATTGGAAAGAGCAGCTGAACGGAATGGACAGTTCTTGAAAGAAGGATATAAGATGAACATCAACAAAAGTAAAACGAAGATAATGGAATGTAATCGAATTAAATCAGGTGATGATGAAGGAATTAGTCTGGTAAATGATACACTTAAAGTAGCAGATGTTATTTGTGGAGCAAAACAGTGATGATGGTGGAAGTAGAGAGGATATACAATGTAGACTGGCAATGGCAAGAAAAGCGGTTCTGGAGACAAGAAATTCGTAAGGGCGAATATAGATTTAAGCGTTAGGAAGCGTTTACTGAAAGTCTTAATATGGAGTGTAGCCATGTATGGAAGTGAAACATGGGCGACAAACATTTTAATGAGGGTTAGACTAGTGAGGAGGTACTGAACAGAATTGGGGAGAAAAAAATTGTGGCGCAACTTGAGTAGAAGAACGGATCGTTTATTAGGATGCAATCTGATACATTAAGGGATCAGCAATTTGGCAGTGGAAGGAACTGTGTACAGTAAAAATCGTAGGGAGAGACTAAGAGATGAATGTAGTAAGCAGATTGAGAAGGATGTAGGTTGCAGTAGTTATTGGGAGATGAAGAGGATACAGTAGCATTGAGAACTGCATCAAACCAGTCTTCGGACTGATGACCAGAACACAATCTGTCAGTGATATTCCTTACATTTCTATACGAAACGTGTGATACCCATCGTAAGTGTGATGGAGTGAGCTGAACATTCGTTTCCAAGCTCTGGAGCTACAGTGCCCTCCTGCGAAAAAGTAGTACGACTGCGCCGTTGGTCGATGAAACAATGAATCTACGTTCGTCTCAGTGGAGTTTTACGACTCTCTTGAGCAGCGTTTTATTTGCTGCAACTGTCTTAAACTTCGGGTGGAATGGTTCCCGTCTTGGGGATACGTCGAGTAACTCTACTTTAGTACCACCGAGTTAAAACAACATGCAGTTCTTGCCGAGGATCATACAGAATTTATCTGCCGAAAACACGTCTGGTCGTGAACAGTATCTTCCCAATCACTTAAGGGCACACATTGCAATGATTTCTCATGTCTGCCATTGTAACACGACGGTTAATACGTACTGTAGCAGTTAAACAAGAACCGGCATAAAAAAAATTTCCTACTTTGGGACGTGGAAAGCAAAAGACTGGCCAAGTGCTCATTTGTGGATAATTAGAGAGAGGGGCATAGAAGTATAATTACTAGTTCGAAACCGAACATTGTGAACTATTATAATGACTATTTGAGGCTCTTTTTTGAGCTGTTTTCAAGTGTAGGCCTACTAAGATGCTTACACAGCGCACTGTTGCACTTCTGTTGTTACGGGTGACGATCAACAACACACTATTTTCAAAGTAAAGATTATTTATAAGGAGTAGGCGATTGAAAACGAGACGGATGGAAAAAAGTATGAAAACTGTTTATTATTTCAAACTTAATCCCTATAACAAGTAAACAATAAGATAATAGAACGGGTAAATTTGTTCCCAAGATTGTTTCGCTGGGAATATTTCGAGTACTTTTCGATTCAATAATCTGTACCATCAGCAGTACACTTTAAGATATTTTATTTTATTTTGAAAGCAACCAGTTTCGGCAATTCATTTTGCATCTTCAGACACCTACACAATAAAAGAGTATACATGTAGTAATATAAGGGTGTACAAATCAAGTTTGCAAGAAGTGAGATACTTATAATACCGTTTAAACTTAAAAATGACGAAAATATTGGCGTTAAGTGAAATCTATGTGTACATCCAGCACAACAAACTAAAACATGTGTACATATTTGTTAGTCATAAAAATATTTAACATCACAGATTTGCAAGGGAACATGTAAATTCATTAAAAAGCCCAGCACTAGACAGTGTACAATCAAGAGCTCCGTAAAAACAAAGCTCGTCTCTTTTTTATTTTTTTTACTTTTTCATTTTTTTATACGATTATAAAATTCTTTTAGATGAGGTACCGCCTAGTATATATGAATACCAATCTTCATTCAAAATAAAATGTCATACAGTAAGCTATGAAATACAACAGTATGCATATTTACAACCTAGGCAATATCACTGAAGGTAAGACTAGTAGTTGTCACAGCATCAACAATAACTTGACGCAAAACCGAACGGCAGTGGACATACGAAGAGAAAATAGTACGTATAGCGAACACTAAGAATATTCACAACTACCTTGTGGCCTAGGTTGTACAGTAAATCGGAATAAAAGATATCACTGGATTCCTTTACATCACTTAACAGGTCGGCATTACCACAGTGAAGAAATCAACAAGAAAGGTAAAACCTACTTAAGGAAGGCGAGTCATCTAATTTCACAGCCGACAACTTCATACAATGTCCTTGGGAGTATAAGGCATTACCCAACACTACCTATCTATAGATGCCAGACCATCTAAATACTAAGACATAGCAAGCTGAGTCGCAATAGGGAACGTGGATATGGACAAAAATACTAATACACTCCTGGAAATTGAAATAAGAACACCGTGAATTCAGTGTCCCAGGAAGGGGAAACTTTATTGACACATTCCTGGGGTCAGATACATCACATGATCACACTGACAGAACCACAGGCACATAGACACAGGCAACAGAGCATGCACAATGTCGGCACTAGTACAGTGTATATCCACCTTTCGCAGCAATGCAGGCTGCTATTCTCCCATGGAAACGATCGTAGAGATGCTGGATGTAGTCCTGTGGAACGGCTTGCCATGCCATTTCCACCTGGCGCCTCAGTTGGACCAGCGTTCGTGCTGGACGTGCAGACCGCGTGAGACGACGCTTCATCCAGTCCCAAACATGCTCAATGGGGGACAGATCCGGAGATCTTGCTAGCCAGGGTAGTTGACTTACACCTTCTAGAGCACGTTGGGTGGCACGGGATACATGCGGACGTGCATTGTCCTGTTGGAACAGCAAGTTCCCTTGCCGGTCTAGGAATGGTAGAACGATGGGTTCGATGACGGTTTGGATGTACCGTGCACTATTCAGTGTCCCCTCGACGATCACCAGTGGTGTAGGGCCGGTGTAGGAGATCGCTCCCCACACCATGATGCCGGGTGTTGGCCCTGTGTGCCTCGGTCGTATGCAGTCCTGATTGTGGCGCTCACCTGCACGGCGCCAAACACGCATACGACCATCATTGGCACCAAGGCAGAAGCGACTCTCATCGCTGAAGACGACACGTCTCCATTCGTCCCTCCATTCACGCCTGTCGCGACACCACTGGAGGCGGGCTGCACGATGTTGGGGCGTAAGCGGAAGACGGCCTAACGGTGTGCGGGACCGTAGCCCAGCTTCATGGAGACGGTTGCGAATGGTCCTCGCCGATACCCCAGGAGCAACAGTGTCCCTAATTTGCTGGGAAGTGGCGGTGCGGTCCCCTACGGCACTGCGTAGGATCCTACGGTCTTGGCGTGCATCCGTGCGTCGCTGCGGTCCGGTCCCAGGTCGACGGGCACGTGCACCTTCCGCCGACCACTGGCGACAACATCGATGTACTGTGGAGACCTCACGCCCCACGTGTTGAGCAATTCGGCGGTACGTCCACCCGGCCTCCCGCATGCCCACTATACGCCCTCGCTCAAAGTCCGTCAACTGCACATACGGTTCACGTCCACGCTGTCGCGGCATGCTACCAGTGTTAAAGACTGCGATGGAGCTCCGTATGCCACGGCAAACTGGCTGACACTGACGGCGGAGGTGCACAAATGCTGTGCAGCTAGCGCCATTCGACGGCCAACACCGCGGTTCCTGGTGTGTCCGCTGTGCCGTGCGTGTGATCATTGCTTGTACAGCCCTCTCGCAGTGTCCGGAGCAAGTATGGTGGGTCTGACACACCGGTGTCAATGTGTTCTTTTTTCCATTTCCAGGAGTGTACTTTCATCATCTTTAAGCTCAGGCGGTATTATAATTACCTGTCTCTTATTATAAGCTTGATTCGTACACACTTAGGAGCCTGCATTACTACATGTATACTATTTTATTATGCAGGGTCCTGAAGATGGCAAAATGAATTGCCGAAACTGGTTGCTTTCAAAATAAAATAAAATATCTTAAAGTGTACGGCTGCTGGTAAAGTTTATTGAATTGAAAAGTACGTACCAGCCCATGGCCCCTGGCTGTAATGGACCAACAGAGATTATTTCGCGTGCAGTCGCGGTTCCTTCCCATGCGATTACTATTTGTTTGGAGCCCTGATAAAAGACATTCGTAGCCGTCTATTTTCTTCGGACGAGGAGGTGCGCGCCTAGATACAGTCATGGTTCCGCAGGCAAAAGCAAAAATTTTCCCAAGAAGGCATTCATCGTCTTGTCTCACAATGGGCTAAATATGTTAACAGTTTGTGACATTACAGCCTTTAGCACTGCGATTTTTAACATGTAAAAGTTTTTTTTTGTATTCGCGTCAGTATGTGCGAGCTTTTAACATATAGCAATGAATGTTGTAACCAGATATCTTTGCCGCGCTCCTGAAAAGCGCAGAATATCACGATAGCTATAAACTGTTATACGCTGCTATCGATCAGTAAAAAAACGATGCACCTATGTTTCAAAATAACAATTGCCAATTTTTACTTCTGCAGGGAGCCGCGCCGCTCTCTAGCTGTTCTTCTGTGAATGTGTTGCGAGTCGGACGCAAAAGTATTGTGCTCCATACTGATATAATCATTTTATTGTAAATTTAAGAGTTTAAGTGATTAAAAATATATGTAGCCACAAACAAGCGAGAATGTGTATCATGAAAATTCGCTCCACCGCCCCATTGGGTGGCCATGTTAATGTAAGTTTCCGTTTCATAATATAATACTTGAAGCCTTGAAGTTTATTTAATTTCAAAGAAAATCTCTCAACCTTATTTTCATTAATTATACTTGTGATAATCTTTCCTGTTTAAAGATTTATGCAGCTTATGATCCAGCGTGTGTTCTGTCGGAACAGGAGGCTGTCGTGACGACATCGTTATAGTATTTATTCCAAGTTCTTTCAGTTCCGTTTATATGTTCGTACAAATCCAATTAGTTGGTCCCTTAGGTTTCTTTCATGTAACTTCTGTCTGTTTTCTCCGCGCGATTTTCCTCCGAAAAAAATTTCTGTTCACTTCTTTTAGTAATTTTCGATATCGCGAATGAGAAAAGACAGCCGCCTCCTGCTCCGAACGGAACACCGCGACTTTTCTACGTCGGAGAGTACCGCACGAATTTTCCGCTAAAAGGTAATAGAATTTCTTAAAGCTGGATCAATTACACATGTTGCTGCTGTTCTCCGACAAATCTGGTATGATTAATAGTAATTTATTCTGTCACGACAAAAAGAACCAATTTTATTTTTACCAAAGCAACAAAGCTTTCAATTAAATTACTAAAAAAAAAAATCATACCAGATCTGGCGCCCGAACAGGGACTTGACTAAAATATTGAAAGTGTCACGGTACTAATATATGATTGTCTTATTTCATGTATCGCTCTTTGGAACCCAATGCTGCATAAAATTACGTATGAGCAATAAATATACGCAATATTGAAGGACGCGGTATTTACACAAATATCTTGGGATTTAATAAGACACAGATTTGCAGTTTTGAAGACAACGCCGAGTGAGTACCAAATTTTCGTTTGCCATAGTTCTGTCTAAAAAGTAGCTCATTTGACCTTCAAATTCGACCTCACTCTATCCTTTCTGTAGCTTAACGTAAAAAACCACTTTTTTTTCTACGTAAATAGTTGAACATTTTCTGTAACCTTTTGCTTGACTATTTGTTTTATACTGTAGTTAGTATTCTCTTGTAAGTTCAAGATGGATGCCATTTCAGTCTTTTCTGTGTAACAGCGTTGGCAATCAATTGTTTCAACGGCGTTGACTCCATCTTGTCTTTTTGCTACAGACGTGTGTCAGTTATTACCCACGTAACATTAGACATTTGACGAACGCGCCGCGACTTAAACTTGCGCGGCAAGAATAATTGACAATCAGGATTTCAGTTGGCAGTACCCATTTTAAGTTGGCAATAGTTGAATTTCATTATGGCGGACGGACAATCGAGCACGAACTCTGCAGACGAAAGCGACGGCACTGTTAACAAACATTACCGACTCCGCTCACGCGGAACGACGGCCAGGACATATGACAGACAAGAGGTAGTTAACGTGGACGACACTCAGCAGGAAACACCCACCTCCCCGATAACGGTATCAATTGACATTGTCAAAATGTTACAGGAATTGATACTAGACAGACAGGAGAGGGAACAGCGCGAACGTGATCGCGAACAACGTGAGAAAGACAGAGACAAGTTTTTATCAGAGTTGAAAACGGATATGACAACACAGATTGACTCAGTTAGGAATGACGTAAATACCACCATTGATGCGAAAGTAGGTACCCTCACTACGCAAGTAGGCTCTCTCACAGCACAGATAGATTCGGTTAAGGGTGACGTCACGGCGCAAGTAACCACTTTGACAACACAGATAAGCACTCTGAATAACAAAATTGATAACATTGGTCAGAATCTCACAACTCAAATCGAAGCGTATCGCAAAGAAACCGATTCGGTAAAACTTGCGTATAAAACAGTTGCACGACAGGTAGACGAGTTAGCGACAGCGGTAGCCACTGTAGAAGCAAAAGTAAGTGCAATGGCGAATGACATTTCGGACCGAACTATTGAGGAAAGAGTTAACAGTAGTGTTGCTTCGCACACTAAAGCACTTACCGAACATTACAAAGAATGGATTGATGTACAAGAGAAGCTTGTTGAGGAGAAGGTTACACGTGACTTGAAAGATGTTAAATCCGCAACCTTAGACATATTATCTGCACCCGGCAGTTCAGGAGACACTGTTTGTACTGAACTAGGCCAAATTAGACGAATGTTTACCCGGGATTTGCCGGAATGGCGGAAGCAAGTAACAGATGAGATATCCGACCTGAAACAGCAAATTCAAACACTACAGTATGATAACCAGAGTGACGTGAAACACTCACTACCTTCTGAGCCAGATGAACATCAATACCAGACAACACAACAACACAACACACCACAGTACATTCCGCGACCGAAAAATGAATTTAACGATTCACACAACAACACTGAACAATTGACACTCACAACCCTCATGAAAGAGGAGAGTGTATTGAAACACAGAGTTTTTCAACCATTCCAACCGGAAAAGCGAAATATTCATCCAGTCGTTTTCCTCATTACCAGATACATACAAGGAGAAAGTGCTATATGGGGAACCGAGATGGTTGATAAGTGCAAAGCATTTAGCGAGTTTGAGAAGAACTTTTTAAGCAAATTTTGGAGCGCAGGTGTTCAGCAACGCCTACGCAAAGAGGTCTACAACGCCGAACCTTTCCATTCGAACAGTGGCGGACTTCGCCGGTACTTTGAAAAGTACTTGAGAAAGATACAATATTGGGACACTCCCATAACAACAAAAGATGTTATTATGATCCTTAAGTCAAAACTACCCATTTCCATACGCGAAAAATTAGTGAACGTGTCAGAGGAAGATCAGGACGCATTTTTATCCGTCCTTGATTCGCTCGATCTTATACACGAAGACGCACGTGCGAATGGTTCAAATGGTTCAAATGGCTCTGAGCACTATGGGACTCAACTGCTGAGGTCATTAGTCCCCTAGAACTTAGAACTAGTTAAACCTAACTAACCTAAGGACATCACAAACATCCATGCCCGAGGCAGGATTCGAACCTGCGACCGTAGCGGTCTTGCGGTTCCAGACTGCAGCGCCTTTAACCGCACGGCCACTTCGGCCGGCCTGCGAATGCTAACCGTAAGAACAACAACGCAGGCACGTATTCGAATGGAAACGGTAGTAATGGAAATGGTTCACACGAAACACAATACGGAAACAAACAGTACAATAACCGCAATAGAGGCCGAAACAATGGTTACCGTAATGGTAAACACAAAAACAAGCATCACGGCAACCAGCGGTACAATCTAATATACAACACGCAACAACAGTATTACGGGAATGCCCCATACCAATCAAACAATAACGGTAGTAACTTCTACCAGAATGGGAACAAATACAAGGGTAAACGTTGCAACAATCAAAATTGCGGAGGTCAGCTACCTCCACCACAACCCTATGGGCAGCCACAACACCAGCAACAACAGCAATACACGCCTCAGCAACAACCATTCATGCAACAACAACAGTACACGCCACCACAACAGGACTTTAGATACAATAACAATAAACCAAGAAAACAATACAACCCACCGGTATATTTTACGCAGCAAGTAATGTACCGATTTTTCAGCCTGGTAACCAAGTGCAGTACCAACAAGGGTTTGATACAAATCAACACACACAATGGGTAAAAAACCAGCGAGAATGGTCAAGTGATGTGACAGAAGAATCAAATCCGTCGCATCACAAGAAAGCGGAAAACTAAAGGCAGCACCTTTTCGCCTCCTTGGGGATGCTGTGGGACATAATGGGGGCAAACTCGACCTTGAACGACTTAACGTAATACGTTATGATCGCGACACTGACTTGAGAGACGATTTGTTGCAGGAAAATATTGAGACAGACTTTAATGACGTATGGGAAGACGAAGTACAAGCAATGACTAAAATTTACATAGCCAATACACCAATAGATGCTATTATTGATACTGGTGCAAACGTAAATGCTTTATCACTGTGTATGTTTAAGAAAGTTTCTGCAGGGATGAAAATTTTAACGTTACCAGTACAAGGTTGTTCAGTAACAGGAGCGGTAGGATCTTTATCACAGCGAGTCAATTTGCAAGCTCAGGTACCGATAAGGATTAATTCTACTTCTTTCATGTGTGTATTTCTAGTAGTTAAGAATTTGTCAGTGTCATGCTTATTAGGAATGGAGTTCCTGAGGAAGAATAAGGCAGTGATTGATATAGAAAAGGGTATCTGTACAATGCGAGTAGGTGAACAGGAGGTAACGCTGCAATTGTTGCGCGGCAAGGTCAAAAGAGTCAACACTGAGCACAAAGTTAAGGTACGCATACTGGTACAGCGAATGTTTTTGAACCAAGCACACATGACAAGACAGGGTAACAGTTGGACGGATTTTGATACTGATGACGGACTTCCGACTAGAGAAGAGATTTTGAATAAAGTAAGCGAATCAAGTGAACTTGATTACATACAAAGGCAAGATTTACTGCACTTACTTATGAGGTATCTTCATGTCTTTTCTTCGAAACCTGGAGTAATACGTGACTACGAATATGACATGAAGGTCGCTCCCCAATCTACTTTTTGCAAGACAACGTACTCTGTCCCGTATGCAAGGCGCGAGGCTGTGAAAAATGAAATACGTAAAATGCTTAAGTGGGAGATCATTGAACCGTCAGACTCACCCTACAGTAGTCCGTTATTGCCAGTTTTGAAGCAGGTTGGTAGTGTACGTATAGTCTTGGATGCAAGAAACATAAATAAAATAATTATTCCAGTAAGAACTCGACCTGAGGCTATGGATGAACAATTACAAAGGTTTCATGGAGTAAAATTCCTCACATCGGTAGACTTGAGATCGAGCTACTGGCAGGTCAAGATGACATCACAATCTCGAAAATATACAGCGTTTATATTTGCAGGTAGATCATACCAATTCAAAGTAGTTCCATTTGGTTTGAATGTGAGTTCAGGCGTATTCATAGCTGTGCTTGATCATGTATTAGGACCTGAACTGTTGGATCGAGTAACAGTGTATGTTGATGACTTACTGATTGCTACGAAATCTTGGGAAGAACATTTAGACATAATAAGCAAAGTTTTCCAGAGGTTTGTTGACTATGGAGTCACAGCTAATCTACATAAGTCTAAATTTGGTAAAAGTGAGATTAAATTTTTAGGACATCTTGTATCATCACAGGGAATTACCCCAGATCCAGACAAACTAGCAGCTATTAAAAACTTTCCTGTGCCCTCTTCTAAACGCCAGTTGAAAGGCTTCCTCGGAATGACTTCCTTTTTCAGAAAGTTTATTTCGGACCAGTCGATGAACAGTCAAGCATTGCATGATCTTCTAAAGAAAAATACTCACTGGCATTGGACGCCAGAGTGTCAGGCAGATTTTGATCGCATTAAACAAGCACCTCTTAACAGCGATATTTTGTTCCATCCAGACATGGATAAAGAATTCTGTATTTCGTCAGATGCTTCATTTCAGGGGCTTGGTTCTTGTTTGTTTCAAATAGAAGTAATTGATGGAAAAGAAGAGATAAGAGTTATCAGCTTTGCAAGTAGGGTTCTCACAGAATGTGAGAGGTCATACTCGGTGACAGAGTTGGAGGCTCTGGCCATTGTATGGTCCTTTAAAAGGTTCAATTACTACATCCATGGTCGGAAAATGAAGGTCTTTTCTGATCACCAAGCTCTTAGTTTCTTGCTCTCGTGTAAACTTCTTCATCCTCGTCTTACACGATGGAGTCTCTTCTTGCAAGAGTATGATTTTGAAATAGTATACATCAAGGGTAAAAACAACACTATCGCGGATGCTTTGTCACGCATGCCGCAAGGACTTCCCGAGTCCAATGAACTTATCGAGCAGATGTCTAACTACCGAATTCTTCTAATGAAAGACCCACTACATAGAAAGTATTTCCTTCAGCTCTGCAAGCAGATGCGTATACTCCACGAAACAGATCCCAAATGGTGTAAGGTCAAACAACTTCTTCTAACAAAACCCGATCACCACTTGTCCAAATTTTATAAACTACACAACGATGTTTTATTCCATCGAACTTCTCTCCTCTCTGGTAGATGGTGTGTGTGTATACCACACGCATACGTTGAACACCTTATCTGGTACACACATCTTTCCTGGGGTCATTATGGACCTGAAAAATGCAAACGAAAGATTTCTGCGTATTGCTATGTACCAAACTTGCACAATCGAATCCACAAGTTGTTAAGTACATGTCTTATCTGCCAGAAGGCAAAACCCTTCAACCATTCGAACCTAATTCCTCTGAATCCAATTATTACTGAGAGACCAAATCAAATTCTGGCCCTTGATCTCGCCGGCCCCCTGCCGAAAGGGAGGGGAGGGGTGAAATACCTAGTCGTATTGTTGGATCTTTTCACAAAACATGTGAGCCTTTATGCAGTGAAGTCATCCAGTGCACTTCCGATCATCCGTCGAATCGATCAAGACTATTTTCCTCGATTTGGCAAGCCGGAGGCCATTCTATCAGACAATGCATCGAATTTCACTGGCAGACAATGGCGCAATTTTGCTTGCCAGACATGGCATCAAACAAATACTTATATCTCGTTTCAGACCGCAATCTAATCCCACCGAACGTATCTTCAAAGAGTTCAATAGATTCATTCGAACCTACATACCTAATCGACAAACCCGTTGGACTGACTTTGTATCTTCATTCGAGCAGATTGTCAACAATCTTCCACACTTCTCAACTGGATTTACACCTGCGGAATTAATGACGAGTCATCGGGAAAGAAATGAATGGTTAGATCCCATACCTAAAATTGTAGAACCAGAATTAGATTTAGATGCAAAACTTAGGCAAGCATTGGTATCCTTAGCTGTACAGGCGAATCTACGCAAGAAGTCTTATGACAAGAAAGTATCTAAGGCTCTTACATATGATATTAATGAAAAGGTGCTTTTACGGACACATTTTAAGCCATCGAAGTTGTTGAAAAGAATTCGGAAATGGAGGCTATTGTACGACGGACCATTTGTAGTAATTAGAAAACCACATACAGGATGTTATCTAATAGCGGATCCAGCATCTGGCAGAATTAAAGGACTGTATCACCACCAGGATCTCAAGAAGTATAACGAGGCAAAGTAACAAGCAAAGGAACATTAGCCTAAGGTTTAACCTGTGAAACACTTCGGTATTGAAACACACCAATACGAGTACTCACACTTTGGCAAAAAAACTATGGAGGTAATTGAAGATTTGATTTATTATGGCGTACGAAAAAGAAAGCACATGCCATTTGAGAGGACAGATTCTCAGTTAGTTTTAAGTTAGTCATAGGTGTAAGCAGTCCAAGTTGGCTGTTGGCATTGAGAAATGCCGTTATTGGTGAAAGGAGATACGGAAGGAAGTAGCAGATTGCCACCTTCCAACTCCAATGAATATATATGTATGTGAAATATTGGGTTAAGCAATTTCTTTTTCAGCCCTCAAGATGGAATGTTAGTCTTTAAGTGTACAGAGTACAGCCTATTGCGTGTAAACTGTGCGTTATTGTAACACCGCCATGAACTATACCTTTTGTTAGCGCGATCTTCAGAATTAAACAGATTTTTGTAGCCAAGTGTTTGAACTGTCAAAAGCAGTAAATAACAGAGAGAGAAAGTATCACGTAGTATTTGATAGTTTTCAGGAGATTCAATCTCAGATTCAAAGTATCATCTACGAACAGTAAGCCTCATAAAGATTTAATAGCTAAGCAACAAAGCATTTCCTTTATTCTGTTTTACAACAGCTGTTAGGTCATGTAGTCGAGAGTGCCACTACATGGAAACATATACGTCGTACTGACAAGTCTGAAGTATTCCTGATGGTAAACGTTTCTTCTTTAAACATGTAAGATGCACTAAAGTAATTAGCTATTTCACAGCCAAGCCCGACAATCGCCCAGAAGGAAGCGTGAGAAACTAGAAAGCTGTCACCAGATATGACTCACATTATAATAATAAAACTAAGATCTGATATTAAAGAATAGCCACTTGAAGGCACACGTGACGCATGTCATGCATCTAAGGTCACAAAAAATATCCTAGTGTAGTTGTGCTAGAATTTGTATATGTATATAGTGTATTTATGTTCATATTTGATCCTCTCCTCTTCCACTTCCCCATCCTATCCCATTAAAAAAAAAAGTGAGGATTAGAATTTGACAGGCTCATCTGAGTGCTCTTTAGACGGTTGAAGTGGAAACGAAATTTGTGGGAGAGATCCGTTAGCGAAAGTTTTGTTCTAATCGCGTATCGCGAGTAGCAATGTTGAGAGATTATAATACATTCCGCGAGTAGTACTTGCAGCCAGTAACTTTATGAAGCATGAATCTTCCGGAGAGAAATGCATGAGTATGCTCGACCAGTAGAGACAGAATTTGTTCAATCTGTGCTCTACATAAACAGTGACACTAAATTTGGAAGAGAAACGAAATAACAAGCTGCTTAAAAGATTTGTTTTTTTTAAAAAAAAATTACCTTTGTAAAAGGGAGAGAGAATAACCGAAATAATCGTGCCTTGATGCACAAGTAGTGGTATTCAATACGCTGATCCGGCGTGGCGTGACTGAAAAGGTTAACAGAATTTTGTGACTGTAAGCAAACTTAAGAAATGTATGTATGTATGTATGTAATTTATGGACATTGTTTAATCTTGTAATGTATTTACCTGTGAGTAACTTGAACTGTGAACTTTGAAATCACAATGTGAGATGGGAGATGTGAATTTGCAGACACTCTAAGACGTTCTAAACAAAATGCGAGTGATAAAGTGTACAAAATACGTGTGCAGTGACATGTGTACACGCAAGTGCAGGTAGTGACAGCGATCACAGCAAAGCATTTTGCAAACTATATGTAAAACGTTGGCTTCACTTACCTGTGTGTAAGCAGCATGGCAGGTCGCAGGGACTGTCGTGTGAAATCCTCGAAACAGACGGTGGTATTTTCTACCCAAGTTTTCGATACGCCGATCGACGATGGAGAAAGGACACTAGACGTGTGTTTTCCGCGTGTTCTCATTTTAGCAGAGCGCGAGTGACACACGTTAAACTTCATACGAGCATACACGAGCGCGTGTTGCACTGGACTAGTAACCGGCAACAGCGCGGAGCTGCTTGCAATTGGACTCAACAATTAACATTTTAAACACAACCGACGCGCGCGCTGTGGAGGCGTGTCATTGACCTTAGAATGTTTTCCGTCTCACAACTACGCAAGAGACATTGCTAAAGCTATCACAGTGAAACTTAATTATGAACTTTATTTATTCTGTAAAAAGAGAGTCTTAGCTTCAAATTAATTTCGATTTAATCAGTCACGTCGGATATTTTGCGATAGATGGTTAAATAAAGACAAGGCATTACTGAGCACTGATACGTTAAATGGAAGGGAAGGTTATCAATCCTGTCCAGAATCCTATAAAACCTTTACCTGTAAGTCTACATTATAGCACGAACCTAACACAGGTTTCTTTCTGTTTATTTGCATGTAAACGACATGACGCTTGATGCGAGACACTAGAGAGGCAACACGAGCGAACACAAAAAAAGACGCTACCCAGGGTCGTGACCTCTAGGACGACGCCGCTCACCGAACGAGAATAGACGTTGCAGACTCCGGTTAAGTGAGCGCGTGACAAATAAAAGTGTACAGTGTAGTGTCAAGTGAAACGTCCTGATTAACAACGACATTCTAAAAGAATCTAATGAAACGGATAAAAAACATTACGAGACCAAACAGGTCACAGTCAATTTTAGAGGACTGTTTAAGTAATTATTTCAATGTATCTGTGTATGTTTGTCTACTGACATGTTTTGTTTTCTGTATAGAGTATTATTCATTTATCTTTGTGTGTGTTAGACTTAAGATTGTTTTTTGTCATATTTTGTTTCACAGTAACAGCAATTAAGATAACAGTGCAAGGACACCTTACAATGAACTGAGAGAAGTGCCAAAGTGCACAAAAGACACTGAAAGACTATTTGTTTTCATAACTGTACTGGAAGCATAAAATAACTAGATGACAAACTCATTCCTAATTTATGTTAGAACGAAAGTAAACAGATGATAAAACACAGTAATGTCTTGAAACTACATGTGAGTCCTGATGATCCTTCCGGAATCATCATGCCTCACATGGGAGGCATTGTGACATTACAGCCTTTATCACTGCGATTTTTAACATGTAAAAGTATTTTTTTTTGTATTCGCGTCAGTATGTGCGAGCTTTTAATATATAGCAATGAATGTTGTAACCAGATATCTTTGCCGCGCTCCTGAAAAGCGCAGAATATCACGATAGCTATAAACTGTTATACGCTGCTATCGATCAGTAAAAAAACGATGCACCTATGTTTCAAAATAACAATTGCCAATTTTTACTTCTGCAGGGAGCCGCGCCGCTCTCTAGCTGTTCTTCTGTGAATGTGTTGCGAGTCGGACGCAAAAGTATTGTGCTCCATACTGATATAATCATTTTATTGTAAATTTAAGAGTTTAAGTGATTAAAAATATATGTAGCCACAAACAAGCGAGAATGTGTATCATGAAAATTCGCTCCACCGCCCCATTGGGTGGCCATGTTAATGTAAGTTTCCGTTTCATAATATAATACTTGAAGCCTTGAAGTTTATTTAATTTCAAAGAAAATCTCTCAACCTTATTTTCATTAATTATACTTGTGATAATCTTTCCTGTTTAAAGATTTATGCAGCTTATGATCCAGCGTGTGTTCTGTCGGAACAGGAGGCTGTCGTGACGACATCGTTATAGTATTTATTCCAAGTTCTTTCAGTTCCGTTTATATGTTCGTACAAATCCAATTAGTTGGTCCCTTAGGTTTCTTTCATGTAACTTCTGTCTGTTTTCTCCGCGCGATTTTCCTCCGAAAAAAATTTCTGTTCACTTTTTTTAGTAATTTTCGATATCGCGAATGAGAAAAGACAGCCGCCTCCTGCTCCGAACGGAACACCGCGACTTTTCTAACGTCGGAGAGTACCGCACGAATTTTCCGCTAAAAGGTAATAGAATTTCTTAAAGCTGGATCAATTACACATGTTGCTGCTGTTCTCCGACAAATCTGGTATGATTAATAGTAATTTATTCTGTCACGACAAAAAGAACCAATTTTATTTTTACCAAAGCAACAAAGCTTTCAATTAAATTACTAAAAAAAATCATACCAGAAATTATATCAATTACTTTTGAAATAATAAACAATTTGCTGACTTTTTCCATGTGTCTGGTCTCATTTGACCGCTCCTCATAAATTGTAAAACTGAGGCACATCATTGCACCTCAGCTGGCCCGTTAAATCACCCGAATTTAATTATATGGAAAACGTCTGGTATTATTTCGAACAGCGTGTAGAACTTAGAAATCAAATTCCCCGCAGACTAGTAGTTCCACGGGGTTTGGTCACCAGAATATGATACACTTAAGAAACTTGCGGACTATATCCTTCGATGTTTGAGTCCGTTATGAAGACTATAAGCGCTGTTACATGGTATTAGCGTTATATCTCGTGATGATGAGTACATTTGGTCCACAGCGTTTGTGTGGTAAGTACAGCGAATTCGCAATGTCAGTCATGTGTGTTTTGTACATATCGTCGTGTACCACTTTCTTCCACGGAACGCAACATAACGGCGGTTGAAAACTGCTTGTCCATTGCTTCTGTAAATTCTGATGAAACCTTATAAAGACGTATAGAATTTGGTACAAAGAATAGCACGTATCTTAAAAACGCGTAAATTCCATAAAAATCTGGTCTTTTTACTCATCTCAAAACTTCTAGAATTATGTACACTCTGACACTAAAACGATCCTAACTATTAACCTTACACAAGGACCTCTCACGACTAGTCGTAAGCTATACGGGATTAGCTAAATTTTTTTCACAAATTTTAATTGAGTCTGGAAATCGTTGACAGACGCCGGAACATGTCTTACTGTACCTGATTATGACAGCCAAATTCAACATTCTCGCCGGACGGTGTGGGCGTGCGGTTAAAGGCGCTTCAGTCTGGAACCGCGTGACCGCTACGGTCGCAGGTTCGAATCCTGCTTCGGGCGTGGATGTGTGTGATGTCCTTAGGTTAGTTAGGTTTAATTAGTTCTAAGTTCTAGGCGACTGATGACCTCAGAAGTTAAGTCGCATAGTGCTCAGAGCCATTTGACCATTTTTTCAACATTCTCTCCTGTATATTCAGCTTAGTACAGGATGATTCAAATAAAAATATATATTGTTGTGAAATCGTCTTGTTTGTATCTTTCATCTTACATCAGTCTGGGATTGGCAAAGGCAAAGGGCAAAGCAGCACTCTCATTCACTTTATACACTCCTGGAAATGGAAAAAAGAACACATTGACACCGGTGTGTCAGACCCACCATACTTGCTCCGGACACTGCGAGAGGGCTGTACAAGCAATGATCACACGCACGGCACAGCGGACACGCCAGGAACCGCGGTGTTGGCCGTCGAATGGCGCTAGCTGCGCAGCATTTGTGCACCGCCGCCGTCAGTGTCAGCCAGTTTGCCGTGGCATACGGAGCTCCATCGCAGTCTTTAACACTGGTAGCATGCCGCGACAGCGTGGACGTGAACCGTATGTGCAGTTGACGGACTTTGAGCGAGGGCGTATAGTGGGCATGCGGGAGGCCGGGTGGACGTACCGCCGAATTGCTCAACACGTGGGGCGTGAGGTCTCCACAGTACATCGATGTTGTCGCCAGTGGTCGGCGGAAGGTGCACGTGCCCGTCGACCTGGGACCGGACCGCAGCGACGCACGGATGCACGCCAAGACCGTAGGATCCTACGCAGTGCCGTAGGGGACCGCACCGCCACTTCCGAGCAAATTAGGGACACTGTTGCTCCTGGGGTATCGGCGAGGACCATTCGCAACCGTCTCCATGAAGCTGGGCTACGGTCCCGCACTCCGTTAGGCCGTCTTCCGCTCACGCCCCAACATCGTGCAGCCCGCCTCCAGTGGTGTCGCGACAGGCGTGAATGGAGGGACGAATGGAGACGGGTCGTCTTCAGCGATGAGAGTCGCTTCTGCCTTGGTGCCAATGATGGTCGTATGCGTGTTTGGCGCCGTGCAGGTGAGCGCCACAATCAGGACTGCATACGACCGAGGCACACAGGGCCAACACCCGGCATCATGGTGTGGGGAGCGATCTCCTACACTGGCCACCACTGGTGATCGTCGAGGGGACACTGAATAGTGCACGGTACATCCAAACCGTCATCGAACCCATCGTTCTACCATTCCTAGACCGGCAAGGGAACTTGCTGTTCCAACAGGACAATGCACGTCCGCATGTATCCCGTGCCACCCAACGTGCTCTATAAGGTGTAAGTCAACTACCCTGGCCAGCAAGATCTCCGGATCTGTCCCCCATTGAGCATGTTTTGGACTGGATGAAGCGTCGTCTCACGCGGTCTGCACGTCCAGCACGAACGCTGGTCCAACTGAGGCGCCAGGTGGAAATGGCATGGCAAGCCGTTCCACAGGACTACATCCAGCATCTCTACGATCGTCTCCATGGGAGAATAGCAGCCTGCATTGCTGCGAAAGGTGGATATACACTGTACTAGAGCCGACATTGTGCATGCTCTGTTGCCTGTGTCTATGTGCCTGTGGTTCTGTCAGTGTGATCATGTGATGTATCTGACCCCAGGAATGTGTCAATAAAGTTTCGCCTTCCTGGGACAATGAATTCACGGTGTTCTTATTTCAATTTCCAGGAGTGTATATACCAGATGGATTATTTTTGTTGAAATGATAATTACTAAAAGGTTGACGGTTTCCTATTTAAAACGGCTATTTAGTCGGCTATATCAATTATGTTTCATGTAGTGTTACGCAAAGAGCAACTGAATGAATAGCTATACACTACCGATGTGTGCTGGGATATTTTGTATTCAAATCAGATTTGTTGACAGAATACGGACTCTTGAGACCCTAGGTATGTACATAGGTGAAAAACTTAACAACAGTTGAGTTATCGTAGTATAAATTGATACTGAAGATAATCAATGACAAAATCACCTCTGAATAAAGTCTAAGATCCAAGGCTGCTGCAAAGTAAACCATATGTTTTTGTAATAGTCTTACTACGTCCTATCTTTAATCCTGATTTTGTTAAGTAACTGTCGATAAGTATCTTTTATAATTGTCGAACATATTTAGTGAAATTATTTCAGTAATGAAAAGGTTATTCGGTAGTTAAATGTGCAAAATTATACTTCATACACAAACACCAAGTTTATTTCATTTATTTATTTTATCTTTTCATTCCCCGCTCCAATGAATAGAGTGGGATGTTTCAAATCAGGCCCATTAATGAGTACCGGATCTATTCAGCCAATTATAAGACATTCATTTCATTTCATTCATTGCATATGTAAAAACTTGCTGCCTATTTTAAAAAGCAGTTTGTACATTGTACAATTTTATGTGTTACAGTACATTGTTTTGAGCAATGAAAACGGAGTAACAATAATGAGTTACAAAATTGTTAAGGCTTTCGTGGCCACTTGTTGACAAACTGCCTATTGGCTTCTGTCTCGGGTTCATCGGCCGATGTACATCTAATGATTTTACTGACGTTTCGCCAGCACGAGTGGCTGGCGTTGTCAAAGCTTCACCCTCCATTGCCGGTGGTGAACTGGAGCCAAGCTCGCGGCCGCAGACTATATGTACCTGGCGCGCCAACGTTCGAGGGCTTCTCCGCGGACATTTCAGGTGCGGTTCTCAAAAATGGTTCAAATGGCTCTGAGCACTATGGGACTTAACTACTTTGGTCATGAGTCCCCTAGAACTTAGAACTACTTAAACCTAACTAACCTAAGGACATCACACACATCCATGCCCGAGGCAGGATTCGAACCTGCGACCGTAGCGGTCGCGCGGTTCCAGACTGTAGCGCCTAGAACCGCTTTTTTCTTTTTATTTGACCACTCTTTTTTTATTTTTTAATCTCATTTTGTTCGTTTTCGTTCGTTGTATCTGCTCGGGGCGGACGTCGCAAGACACCCGTTTCAGTTCGTCGTTGATCGATTAACTCAGTTTTTTTTTTATTACAGAGGGCAGCTAACCCTCTGACCGAACACACTGAGTTACCGTGCCGGCATGAACCGCTCGGCCACTCCGGCTGGCGTGCGGTTCTCCTCTTGCAACCTGCGACGGTCGTTCGCTGCAGTACGGGAAGCCAGGATCCGTTTACCTTAAGGCTTTCCTCTTTCTTGTTGAAGCTGTTCGCGTGTTTTTGTATTTCTACAGCTTCTCTGAACAAGTGCGTGTGATAGTGCTTCTCTACAGCCAGAGTTTCATTTTCGGCGAATTTTATTACGTGGTCGGTCTCACTCAGTGCGTGCTGTGCCACGACCGATTCTCCACCTACCCCAACCTGCAATGTCGCTTATGTTCTTTGATTCTGGTGTTGATTGATCGTCCAGTCATTCCGACATCAATTTTTCCGCATGTGCATGGTATACGGTATATTACCGACATTGCAAGTGGGTCCCTTTTCTCCTTTGCCGATGTAAGGCACTCTTTGATCTTTCTTGTCGGTTTGAAAATCGTCTTCACGCCATGTTTGCGCAATATACGGCCGATTCTGTCCGTCACTCTCGGAATGTATGGCAAAAGGGCCGTACCCGACATTTCTTTTTCTGATTCCTTACTTCGCCTAGTGTCTGGCTCTATTACACTTCTAATAAAATTTGTGGAGTACCCATTGCTCCTCAGAACACTTTCCAGGTGTTGCATTTCGCGTCTCAGGTGTTACGGCTCGCATATTCGTGCTGCTCGCGTTACGAGCGCATTAATCATGCATCTTTTCTGGCTCGGTTGGTGGTTTGATAGTTTGTGCAGGTATCGGTCCGTGTGTGTCGGTTTTCTATACACGCTGTGTCCCAGGTTTTCGCCATCCCTTGTGACCAACACATCTAGAAATGGCATTTTTCTGTGCTTTTCTACTTCCATGGTAAATTTTATGTTTGTATGGAGGCTGTTCAAGTGTCTTAGGAAGTCAGCGAGCTCTTGCTCACCATGGCTCCATACAACGAAAGTATCATCGACGTATCTGTACCACACCTTAGGTTTGCAAGTCGCCAAGTCCAGTGCCTGTGCTTCGAATTGTTCCATGAAGAAGTTAGCCACCACTGGACTAAGAGGACTACCCATGGCGACGCCTTCCAGCTGTTCGTAGAAATCGCCATTTCACGTGAAATAGCTCGTGGTGAGACAAGCATGGAAGAGCTTCGTGATGTCTTGCGGGAAAATGGAACCGATGTGCTCCAGAGTGTCACTGAGTGGCACTTTCGTAAACAAAGAAACACCATCAAAGCTGACCAGGATGTCGTTTGGTGCAAGTTTTAGTTTCTTCAGCTTCTCAATGAAATGTCCTGAGTCGTTTATGTATGTGTCGGTCTTCCCCACGTGTGGCTGGAGCAGAGAGGCCAAGTGTTTTGCCAGTTTATACGTCGATGAGCCAGGAGCGCTAACAATCGGTCTTAGTGGAACGTTGTTCTTATGGATCTTGGGGAAGCCATACAGCCGAGGTGGTAGGGCTTCTGTGTTGCGGCAGAGAAGACGCTTTGATTAATCGATTCGTTTTTCGCGAGATACACTGCGTCGGATCTGCGCTTAGTTTTGGGTAAGTCGTGGGATCTAATAGGTCTCGGATCTTTTGCTCATATTCTTCGGTCTTCGTTACGACGGTCGCATTCCCCTTATCGGCAGGCAGTACCAATATACTATTGTCGGCGTTGAGATTCTTAATGGCTTGTACCTCTTCTTTCTTCAGGTTGCAAGCTGGTAGTTTTGCTCGGCGCAATATTCTGGCTGCCCTTTCACAGGGAAGTGTCCGAATGGCCGCTTCGGTGTTGGCAATGATGTCCTCCATAGGTATAGTTCCCGGGATGATAGCGAAATTCCCTCCTTTTTGAAGAACAGACACTTCCTCTTCGGTCAATTGTCGTTGAGTGAGGTTGATCTCTGTGTGACATGTCGGAAATCGCCTTGTCGGTCTGCTTCCGGCATCTTTCAAACTTTTTGTTCTGTCGCTCGGTGCAGCGCTCGAGTTCCTTCTGCATGCTCCTGTGAGTCATGCTGTCGAACTTATCCCAGTCGCGTCGATGCATTCTGCTACTTAGTTGGTAGTAAATGTCCAAAAGTTCCTGATCCGTTCCTGGCAAGTCTCTCCGTGTTGTATGAATTCGCTCACGAAGAAAACAGAGAAATTTTGTTTATTTCAGGAGAAGCTAACAGATGATAGGAGAGGTTTTTAATAGAAGAAAGTGTCTGGCTACCTGGCTCTTCCAGGTTGAGGGACATCGGAAAAACTTCGAGCCAGTCCCAGATGGAGCTGCAATTTCCTTTGATCTAAGTAGAAATTGTATTATGTTATTTACAATGCGTTATGGAAAACGATCTATTAAGGGAAATATACAGGTGAGATGTCGTTTGACAGTAGTAGATAACATTTGACATAAGACAAGCTGATAGTGAGGAAGATGTGGGATCCCAACTGGTAATTGCGGTATCGGTCCCCATCCGGTCTTACCACACTTTCAAACACGAGCGCCGCCAGTCAAGCCGCCGCGTTTCCTGCAGCCGCCAGCGCGCCACGAGGGCGCTGCCAACAACGTTTAAGCCGCTGCCAATGAGATGCAAGCATCCCCTTTCCGGAATTCCAACGGCAGGTCTACTTAACCCCAAACATCGGCGCACAGAGCCCTTTGCGTGTGTGTATAGTCATTGTATTGAACACTGAATTATTAACCTCTGCATCTGCATATACACTCCTGGAAATTGAAATAAGAACACCGTGAATTCATTGTCCCAGGAAGGGGAAACTTTATTGACACATTCCTGGGGTCAGATACATCACATGATCACACTGACAGAACCACAGGCACATAGACACAGGCAACAGAGCATGCACAATGTCGCCACTAGTACAGTGTATATCCACCTTTCGCAGCAATGCAGGCTGCTATTCTCCCATGGAGACGATCGTAGAGATGCTGGATGTAGTCCTGTGGAACGGCTTGCCATGCCATTTCCACCTGGCGCCTCAGTTGGACCAGCGTTCGTGCTGGACGTGCAGACCGCGTGAGACGACGCTTCATCCAGTCCCAAACATGCTCAATGGGGGACAGATCCGGAGATCTTGCTGGCCAGGGTAGTTGACTTACACCTTCTAGAGCACGTTGGGTGGCACAGGATACATGCGGACGTGCATTGTCCTGTTGGAACAGCAAGTTCCCTTGCCGGTCTAGGAATGGTAGAACGATGGGTTCGATGACGGTTTGGATGTACCGTGCACTATTCAGTGTCCCCTCAACGATCACCAGTGGTGTACGGCCAGTGTAGGAGATCGCTCCCCACACCATGATGCCGGGTGTTGGCCCTGTGTGCCTCGGTCGTATGCAGTCCTGATTGTGGCGCTCACCTGCACGGCGCCAAACACGCATACGACCATCATTGGCATCAAGGCAGAAGCGACTCTCATCGCTGAAGACGACACGTCTCCATTCGTCCCTCCATTCACGCCTGTCGCGACACCACTGGAGGCGGGCTGCACGATGTTGGGGCGTGAGCGGAAGACGGCCTAACGGTGTGCGGGACCGTAGCCCAGCTTCATAGAGACGGTTGCGAATGGTCCTCGCCGATACCCCAGGAGCAACAGTGTCCCTAATTTGCTGGGAAGTGGCGGTGCGGTCCCCTACGGCACTGCGTAGGATCCTACGGTCTTGGCGTGCATCCGTGCGTCGCTGCGGTCCGGTCCCAGGTCGACGGGCACGTGCACCTTCCGCCGACCACTGGCGACAACATCGATGTACTGTGGAGACCTCACGCCCCATGTGTTGAGCAATTCGGCGGTACGTCCACCCGGCCTCCCGCATGCCCACTATACGCCCTCGCTCCAAGTCCGTCAACTGCACATACGGTTCACGTCCACGCTGTCGCGGCATGCTACCAGTGTTAAAGACTGCGATGGAGCTCCGTATGCCACGGCAAACTGGCTGACACTGACGGCGGCGGTGCACAAATGCTGCGCAGCTAGCGCCATTCGACGGCCCACACCGCGGGTCCTGGTGTGTCCGCTGTGCCGTGCGTGTGATCATTGCTTGTACAGCCCTCTCGCAGTGTCCGGAGCAAGTATGGTGGGTCTGACACACCGGTGTCAATGTGTTCTTTTTTCCATTTCCAGGAGTGTACTTCAGAATTCAGATCAACTGTTAGCAACTGACGCTGCAATTAGAGCAAAGAAAGTTGTTTATTACGTCTACCATTTGATACTGGATGTAGAATAATTAACGTCTGAATTCTCTGTCTGCGAACCGAATCTGTTCCTCGCTTCTGTAGCCAAGGGAACCACAAAGCGTGCTAAGGAAGCTACGACAGGAATATATAAGCGCCAAAGAAACTGGTATAGGTATGCGTATTCAAATACAGAGATATCTAAACAGGAAGAATACGACACTGCGGTCGCCAACGCCTGTATAAGACAAGTGTCTGGTGCACTTATTAGGTCGGTTAATGCTGCTACAATGGCAGGTTATCAAGATTTAAGTGAGTCTGAATGTGGCGTTATAGTCGGCGCACGACCGATAGGACACAGCATCTCCGAGGTAGCGATGAAGTGGGCATTTTCCCGCACGACCATTTCACGAGTGTACCGTGAATATCAAGAACCCGGTAAAACATCAGATCTCCGACATCGCTGCGGTCGGAAAAAGATCCTGCAACAACGGGACCACGACTGAAGAGAATCGTTCAACGTGACAGAAGCGCAACCCTTTCACAAATTGCTGCAGATTTCAATGCTGGGCCATCGACAAGTGTCGGCGTGCGAACCACTCAACGAAACATCATCGATCGGATTTTCGGAGCCGAAGACCCACTTGTGTATTCTTGATGACTGCACGACACAAAGCTTTACGCCTCGCCTGGCCCGTCAACACAGACACTGGACTGTTGATGACTGGAAACATGTTGCCCGGTTCGACGAGTCTCATTTCAAATTGTATCGAGCGAAAGGATGTGTACGGGTATGGAGACAACCTCATGAATCCATGGACCCTTCATGTCAGTGGTGGAGGCTTTGTAATGGTATGGGGCGTGTGCAGTTGGAGTGATATAGGAACCCTGACACGTCTAGATACGATTCTGACAGGTGAGACATATGTAAGCAACCTGTCTGATCACCTGCATCCATTCATGTCCACTGTGCATTCCGAAGGACTTGAGCAATTCCAGCAGGACAATGTGACACCCCAAACGTCTAGAATTGCTACAGAATGGCTCCGGAAACACTCTTCTGAGTTAAAATACTTCCGGTGGTCACCAACTCCCCCGACATGAGCATTATTGAGCATACCTGGGATGCCTTGCTAGGTGCTGTTCAGAAGAGATCTCCACCCCCTCGTACTCATGCAGATTTACGGACAGCCCTGCAGGATTCGTGGTGTCAATTCGCTCCAGAAGTACTTCAGACATTAGTGGAGTCCATGCCACGCCGTGTTGCGGCACTTCTGCGTGTTTGCGGGGCCCTACACGATATTAGGCAGGTGTGCCAATTTCTTTGGCTTATATATATATATGTGTGCGTATTACTGTATAGAGTGAAATGTTGGCGATAAGGTATGAGTGCTAAAATGATGGTACGCAATGAAATTTCGTTTAATACTTTTCTGAAGGAATGCTGCATACTGTTCTCAATGTTTGCACATCGTTAAACAAAAATGGTGGTGTTGGAGAAATCGCTGGAACCTTCTAACATCTTGCCATGCACCGTACTTATAATAATTGGACGCTCTTTGTTGGCGATGCCACTGCATTGCTGCTGTTATAATGATCGGTAGATCACGGCAAAACGAAGAGTGCTATCTTGTCAGCTGGAAAATCAGTTAAAAGAACGCGAATATATTGCGACCGCGCCTCATCCTGTGGTTCAACACTCTGCAAACACCTAAAACTATTCTGAAGGAATGGAGGACGTGATTATGTCAGGTTGGTTAATGCAGACACAGTTTTAAGTTTAACAACGGACTACTGCATAACTACTGATTGAGCTCTTTTACTTGGCTTCTCTGTGACCGGTGGAAGTCGGCAGTCTTCATGCCACCCTGGAATGTTTACGGTCGCCGCCAGCATTAGCTACGTAGCAGTATCGCGCAGTGTAACAATAGGCAACCGTTGTCAATATAGTGTTGACCCGTGTGAGGTGTTGCGCGTATTTACAAAATTAGCGAAGAGGCTGTACCTGGTCCTTGTAGAGAACCACCACCAATTTCAATGCCTTTGGTGCGATGCATTAACCTGTTGCATGTTCACTCCATTTATATGCTGTAAGCTGTCTTCTCTGGGAGAAGGAGGCGGGGTTTGTCTCAGCAGCCTACGTTGCTAAGAGCCGGTCGTAAGATTCTGCCTCCAGCATCGTCCGCTGAAAGGACCAAGTAAAAATGTGCGATCAGTAAATGTTTAATGGCAACTCATCTGTTCATTACTGACATTATTCAACCTCACTACTGAAGTAGTTTTCAGTTCAATGCATGGAATAAGGTCGATCTTCTTCATTTGTGGCACTGTGCATAGAATGTGCTAATTCACAGTTTACTGTTTCAGAAACAACACGGGAAAGAATCAATAAACAACCTGAAGGAATGAGGGTGGATTTGTGTTCTCTTGAAGCGATTGTTCCTGATTCCCAGCTGTTCAGTGTATTATCAGCTGTTTCCTCACATCTTCTGCGCTGGATCTTGAAGGGAATAAAATCTTCTCTCTTTAAATTCTTAGTTCTTGCTTTTCGTCTTTTACTCAGATTCTTCAGCTGTTGCTAAATCCTAAGTCCTCTTCCACGTAAATCTTCAACACGAAATCTCAGTGAGTTATTGCAACAGTAGTGAAGCAATCATGTTCTAGAACTTCTCAGTATTCCTTGACTCTTTACGTAATTACTGCGTTCTACGCTTCCATACACAGTCTCCGTGTTCTTAAGCTCTTCCAGTGCTGCGAAGACTGTTCTGCTTTCCCCAGAATAACTAATTTTGCCACTAATTAACTCCTCATATATCCTATCACGCACATCCTCAGTCCTCATCATGACTGACTGCACCTCAGTACTTCCAAATCTCTTCTTTAAATTCAACCTTCCACTCGTTACTGTTACGAAAACACCTCCTTCTTACAAAATATAACTGGTTTTCCCTATTACTTCTGTCCATCTTAACACTTTTGGGTGTCGTCTCAGATTGATTCTACTTCACTTGTCACTTCCGAAATTCCAAATTTTTATGTGGATAAAATTTTTCCTGCTGGACCAAAGCTTCAGAATAAACAGAGGTTACGTAAAACTGTACTGACAGAAGAATATTACAAACTGTTAAAACATTTTCTCTTACACTTTAGTTTACTTGAAGACATACACTATGTGATGAAAAGTATCCGGACACCAGCAAAAACATACGTTTTTCATATTAGGTGCATTGTGCTGCCACTTACTGCCCGGTACTCCATATCAGCGACCTCAATAGTCATTAGGGATCGTGAGAGAGAATGGGGCGCTCCGCGGAACTGACGGATTTCGAACGTGGTTAGGTGATAGGTTGTCACTTGAGTCATACGTCTGTACGCGAGATTTCCACACTCCTAAACATCTCTAGGTCCACTGTTTCCCATGTGATAGTGAAATGGAAACGTGAAGGGACACGTACAGTACAAAAGCGTACTGGCCGACCTCGTCTGTTGACTGACAGACAGCCGACAGTTGAAGAGGGTCGTAATGTGTAATAGGCAGATATCTATCCAGACCATCACACAGGAATTCCAAACTGAATCAAGATCCACTGCAAGTACTATGATAGTTAGGCGGGAGATGAGAAAACTTGGATTTCATGGTCGAACGGCTGCTCATAAACCACACACATAGTGTGTAATAAACAAAGGAAATTTAAAAGAATAGCTACATTAAAATTTATAACCGTTCCTGCTAGATACTAAACTGGTGAAAGGCTGTTGTGTGACCACAGAAAGGGCTAAAATTATGTCCGTGATATCTGATTCCTCAATTTTAAGAATAACTTTGTTATTAATATTGCCTAACGTAACACAGATACATAAATAATACAATTTACAGAGTTGAACACACACTCACACACTTATTGTTTCATTCATTGCCATCACAATGAAAGAGGCAGTGCCACGCCCACTTGTTGTCAGCTTTCCGCTGTCCTGTTTACAAACATCACGTGACACGACTACCTTCAGTTGTCTACCTTCCACAGCAGGAGGTACCCCACAGGCCACGCCCTTTTTTTATCAACATTCTCCCCGTTGCTGCTTCTGGTGCTTCAGTGTACAGATAAACCAGTCTTTCCTCTTCCATAATCGAGTCCGGCACTTCCGAGTAATCACTAATATTCATCGTTGAGCTGACTGTTTTAACTGCAGCGTATCCTCCAATCTCATAGGACTCTATTCATACTCTGGTGTAAATATTACTGCACTGACTTTCTACAACAGTACACTCAGAGCAAATTAAGAAAATGAAACGATGAAAAACTTTTCTTTGCAAACAAATTCTCCTGATCATTATCTTTTCCTCATAAATGGGCACTCTTGACTGACATTTCATGCTCCTTAATTGTACATGTTTATCCAGTGTTTTATTATTTGTTGACTTCGGTGTATCCAATGGTATCGTGTCCTGTCTATGGGCACTGTCCGCGGCATCTTTCTCATCTACTTCTTTCACTTTGGTTAACAACATAATTCTGACGCTTGCTGCTGTTACTCCGTCCTTGAAAACACGTAAGTTTAATCTGCAAATTGATTTAACTCTCAATGCTGCGCTTTTATGATGTGTTGAGTCTTTTGTTGAAACTATGTCTTTGTAGATCTTCCTACAGGTATTAATATTTTCGCTATAGTTTCCCTTGCTTTACCCTGTTTCCCAGCATATTATACGTTTGTAAAGCATCGTTACTTCAGATGTCCATGCTCAATGACTAAATGGTCCCTACACACTGCCTCCCAGTTCAGTGCATTGCTACTAGAATTTATTTCTTCTGGTAGGTGTGTTCGATAGTTAAATTATGTCCTGATACTATTTTTCGTCATTATATCGCCTCTTGTTTCCTTTCCTTTCTCCTGGTACCATCTTCTTTATATCCTTCTTCTGTGCTTGTCCTGCGTCTTCTTTCTCTTTGCTGATATTTTTATTATCTTCTTCGTCTTATTTAGTAGATACTTATCTCAGCTCTTCAATTTCCTACTTCATTCTAATTTATATTTCTGCGACGGTTTTCTCTGATATACTCTGACCAACGTTGATTATGACCTGTCGTTTACTTCATTGTCTCCGCTGGTTTATCGTAACTAAATGTCCATTCACTTATTACCTTGCTATTGCCTGATCTTATTCGATTTGCTAAATGCAATTCAAATTTAAAAAGCGATCTCTCATCCTATCGGAAAATTGTCTCCATTTATGATCAGTACCCTTCTCTTCCGTTGTTCTTGGTTCTTTATTGACATCTTTTTCCGCCTCCCTACTTCTGATCCAAACACTTCGTGCTATACTTTACCAGTATCCACATCGTCTTCCGTCACAGTTGTTTCTTCTTGTGCTTCTTCACCCTTCAGAAGCCTGTCTATCTCTCGGACAACTGACAACTGCAACATTACTATTATCGTTTTCCGCAACAATATTATCTTGTACCTTCTCGACACCTTCCCCCTTTGTTCTTCTCTCCCTTATTAGCTCCAATCTTCTTTCCATTTGCTCTGCTCACATACGTTTCGGTTTTGGAATATATGGTACATCTAAATCCCATATCATTTCTCGCAACATCTCGCGTACCACTGACTCCATCCTTCTCATACTGTCTCCCCTGGTCTTTACTATAGTCTTTCCCTTTCTTTTTCTTGTTCCTTGTGTATTGTTGTGATGTCGACTTCAAATTCTTCATCCTCAAAAGTCGACTCTGTGCCCCTTCTCTCTTGTCTTCTTCACAGTGTTGATCTTCTAAACTGGTGATGTTCCATGATCTGTTGTCCCACCGACACATAATGGGACTGTTCTACCGATGGAATTCCTTAGACTCTCCTAGCAAGCTGCGTTTTCTTGACTGACGTCAGATTGGTTCTCATTATAGCTGAGCTCCGCGCTTCGCGCCACGCATGTGCACCCTGTCCTCGCGTGACGTAACCTCCATCTCTGGCTTCATGCTGTCTCTTGTTACTTTTGACGTCACTCTTTCCTGCACCCTTGGCGTCACACTGTCTGTCGAGTTCAGACCTCTTCGTCTCACGTAACATCACTTTCACCAGCGCCGCCGCTGCTTTCGTTACAATTGGTTTCGTGCACTTTGTTGCAGTGTGAGACGTCAGTGTTGCTTGTATCACGTGCGTCTTACTTGTTTCCCTCTTCATGTCTTATTACAGATGAGCTTGGAAAATATCCGGAGTAGTCTTCGCAACAACCCTGGTAAATTTTACTGAGGTGTTGCCTACCCACTGATTAGTGACGGTTACAAATTGGAAATTACTCGGTCTGTAATTACTGCTCCTGTCTACTTTTGGTTCTGATTCTCGGTAATTTCTATTGTTGTATGATATTATCTGATCATTCATATGTCCTCTTTGACATCGTTTCTATAATTTCGTGATGAGATTTTCTACCATTCCGCATTGCTCTGGCAAATGATTGTTATTAATTCGACTTTGCCTGTTCCATTCTTCTCAAAAAAAAAAAAAAAGTTCAAATGGCTCTGATCACTATGGGTCTTAACTTCTGAGATCATCAGTCCCCTAGAACTTAGAACTACTTAAACATAACTAACCTAAGGACATAACATACATCCATGCCCGTGGCAGGATTCGAACCTGCGACCGTAGCGGTCGCGCCGTTCCAGACTGCAGCGCCTAGAACCGCTCGGCCACCACGGCCGGCCATTCTTCGCATAAAACTGCCTACATCCTCCCATGGTCCATCTGCTCTCAGATTTTGTATCGTTCTAGGTAGTCTTCTCCATAGTTCTGTGAGCACAACGTTACTCAGTACCGCATACATGTGACGCAAATTTTTAAGTGTCGTCTGACAAGAAGCTGTAACACTATCTCCCCTGTATCCTGAACGCGCCATGAATTCGTATATTGCCTTGCTTGAATGTGCTTCGACCAGAACTTTTGAATAAACTCCGTGATAAATTTTTCAAATGTTTCCCACTGATTCTTTACCTTATACGTTCAATATTCACCATCTTCTTTCAGTAAAACGTTAAGTTGCACTTATTTTATCCACTTCGCTCGAATGTGCTGAAATGCTCCTTCGTTATCCTTCCACAAAATCAATAGGGTGTATAGATCGTCCTCTGTTAACTTCTAAATTGCTAAATTTGGACATTTTACAATAAAATTTAAAATCGTCATGCGTTACCCCACACATAAGACCGTTCCTCCGACCCTCCTGTAGTTGTTGACTCATTTTGTTTATCTCTTTGCATTGTTGTATTGTTAGTTGCTGATAAAACCCACCGCATGATCAGAATTTTTTTTCTAAAGATTGTCAAGCTACTCTAATCGCATTTTGATAGGTGTAAAAATAACAGCAATTCTCGTTCGCCAAGTAAAATGATCCTAACTACTAACATTTAAACGATTATCTCTCACTGATACTAATAAGCTGTACCGGACTATCTAAGACTGTTCCACAAATTCCAATTAAAGCCAGAACACGTTCTACTATAACTGACTATGGCATCAAAACCCAGTACTCTAACATCACTCTCTATAATGCATTTGTCGTACGTTCAACGTATCGTCAGAAACATTTACCAAATCAGCGCACAGCATGGTCACAACCAAACCCTCTTGACAAAAATTATTTCTGTGTATTATACTCTCTTAATCATATCTAGGTTAATATAGGATGCCTCAAATCTGTATGTATACGGGGTGGTCCAGTGATCGTGACCGGGCCAAATATCTCACGAAATAAACGTCAATGGAAAAAACTACAAAGAACGAAACTTGTCTATCTTGAAGGGGGAAACCAGATGGCGCTATGATTGACCCTCTAGATAGCGCTGCCATAGGTCAAACGGATATCAGCTGCGTTTTTTAAATAGGAACCCCCATTTTTATTACATATTCGTGTAGTACGTAAAGAAATATGAATGTTTTAGTTGAACCACTTTTTTCGCTTTGTGATAGTCACAAACATATGGCTCACAATTTTAGACGAACAGTTGGTAACAGATAGGTTTTTTTTAAATTAAAATACAGAAGATAGGCACATTTGAACATTTTATTTCGGTTGTTCCAATGCGATACATGTACATTTGTGAACTTATCATTTCTGAGAACGCATGCTGTTACAGCGTGATTACCTGTAAATACCACATTGCTGCAATAAATGATCAAAATGATGTCCGTCAACCTCAATGCATTTGGCAATACGTGTAACGACATTCCACTCAACAGCGAGTAGTTCGCCTTCCGTAATGTTCGCACATGCATTGACAATGCGCTGACGCATGTTGTCAGGCGTTGTCGTTGGATCACGATAGCAAATATCCTTCAACTTTCCCCACAGAAAGTAATCCGGGGACGTCACATGCGATGAACGTGCGGGCCATGGTATGGTGCTTCGACGACCAATCCACCTGTCATGTAATACACTATTCAATACCGCTTCAACCGCACGCGAGCTACGTGCCGGACATTCATCATGTTGGAAGTACATCGCCATTCAGTGAAACATCTTGTAATAACATCGGTAGAACATTACGTAGGAAATCAGCATACATTGCACCATTTAGATTGCCATCGCTAAAATGGGGGCCAATTATCCTTCCTACCATAATGCCGCACCATACATTAACCCGCCAAGGTCGCTGATGTTCCACTTGTCACAGCCATCGTAGATTTTCCGTTGCCCAATAGTGCATATTATGCCAGTTTACGTAACCGATGTTGGTGAATGACGCTTCATCGCTAAATAGAACGCGTGCAAAATATCTGTCATCGTCCCGTAATTTATATTGTGCCGAGTGGCAGAACTGTACACAACGTTCAGAGTCGTCGCCATGCAATTCCTGGTGCATAGAAATATGGTACGGGTGCAATCGATGTTGATGTAGCATTCTCAACACCGACGTTTTTGAGATTCCCGTTTCTCGCGCAATTTGTCTGCTACTGATGTGCGGATTATCCGCGACGGTAGGTAAAACACCTACTTGGGCATCATCATTTGTTGCAGGTCGTGGTTGACGTTTCACATGTGTCTGAACACTTCCTGTTTCCTTAAATAACGTAACTATCCGGCAAACGGTCCGGAAACTTGGATGATGTCGTCCAGGATACCGAGCAGCATACCTAGCACATGCCCGTTGGGCATTTTGATCACAATAGCCATACAATAACACGATATCGACCTTATCGCCTTTCGCCTTCAAGCTAGACGAGTTTCGTCCTTTGTAGTTTTTTCGTTTGATGCTTATTTCGCGAGATATTTGGCCCGGTCACTATCAATGGATCACCTGTAATGAAATAGTCTTCCGGCCGGTATTTCTCTTTTGTAACTTTGTAATGGGCAAAGCAGCACTCTCACACTCCCTTATAGCTTTAACACAATAACAAATACGAGTCAGTTATTATTCACTTGGAGGCCACTAGAGGACTATGTGAAGCCTGTACATCAGGTGACATTTTCTCACGCCACACTTCTTTCACCTCATTATGCGTTGTCCTTTCATTCGACCAAGTTGTTCCTGTCTTGAATTTCTTGACCTCTTGGTTCACTTTCCACTTGAGTGCTTTGTGCTAGAATGGTTGTCATTCGTAACTGAGTCCGTTATGCCAGCATCCCTTATTGTCTTTTGTGACTTCGGTAATTCACTTCAATTTCTTAATGCTTTCTGTGTACTTCAAAATCGGTTTAGCTTGTCGGTTGTCCGGTGTTCTCTTGCGATTTCCGTTAAATTTCAGTCGCTGTTTCTTCATGTTACATATTATGTTAGGTATCTGTTCCGTTGCTTGTCCGCTCTGCAATCTGTAACTTTCTTCGGTCCTATTGGGTCTTGGGATTTTACTGATGATTCTTCTCTCTACCTTCTTGATATACACTCCTGGAAATGGAAAAAAGAACACATTGACACCGGTGTGTCAGACCCACCATACTTGCTCCGGACACTGCGAGAGGGCTGTACAAGCAATGATCACACGCACGGCACAGCGGACACACCAGGAACTGCGATGTTGGCCGTCGAATGGCGCTAGCTGCGCAGCATTTGTGCACCGCCGCCGTCAGTGTCAGCCAGTTTGCCGTGGCATACGGAGCTCCATCGCAGTCTTTAACACTGGTAGCATGCCGCGACAGCGTGGACGTGAACCGTATGTGCAGTTGACGGACTTGGAGCGAGGGCGTATAGTGGGCATGCGGGAGGCCGGGTGGACGTACCGCCGAATTGCTCAACACGTGGGGCGTGAGGTCTCCACAGTACATCGATGTTGTCGCCAGTGGTCGGCGGAAGGTGCACGTGCCCGTCGACCTGGGACCGGACCGCAGCGACGCACGGATGCACGCCAAGACCGTAGGATCCTACGCAGTGCCGTAGGGGACCGCACCGCCACTTCCCAGCAAATTAGGGACACTGTTGCTCCTGGGGTATCGGCGAGGACCATTCGCAACCGTCTCCATGAAGCTGGGCTACGGTCCCGCACACCGTTAGGCCGTCTTCCGCTCACGCCCCAACATCGTGCAGCCCGCCTCCAGTGGTGTCGCGACAGCCGTGAATGGAGGGACGAATGGAGACGTGTCGTCTTCAGCGATGAGAGTCGCTTCTGCCTTGGTGCCAATGATGGTCGTATGCGTGTTTGGCGCCGTGCAGGTGAGCGCCACAATCAGGACTGCATACGATCGAGGCACACAGGGCCAACACCCGGCATCATGGTGTGGGGAGCGATCTCCTACACTGGCCGTACACCACTGGTGATCGTCGAGGGGACACTGAATAGTGCACGGTACATCCAAACCGTCATCGAACCCATCGTTCTACCATTCCTAGACCGGCAAGGGAACTTGCTGTTCCAACAGGACAATGCACGTCCGCATGTATCCCGTGCCACCCAACGTGCTCTAGAAGGTGTAAGACAACTACCCTGGTCAGCAAGATCTCCGGATCTGTCCCCCATTGAGCATGTTTGGGACTGGATGAAGCGTCGTCTCACGCGGTCTGCACGTCCAGCACGAACGCTGGTCCAACTGAGGCGCCAGGTGGAAATGGCATGGCAAGCCGTTCCACAAGACTACATCCAGCATCTCTACGATCGTCTCCATGGGAGAATAGCAGCCTGCATTGCTGCGAAAGGTGGATATACACAGTACTAGTGCCGACATTGTGCATGCTCTGTTGCCTGTGTCTATGTGCCTGTGGTTCTGTCAGTGTGATCATGTGATGTATCTGACCCCAGGAATGTGTCAATAAAGTTTCCCCTTCCTGGGACAATGAATTCACGGTGTTCTTATTTCAATTTCCAGGAGTGTATTATAAAATCACCTTTTCAATCGATAACCGTTTCCTATGTATATAAACCTTATGGCTTCATCTGATAGGAATGATTTATTGTAGGTGTTTCCAGTCTTACAGAATGCTCTACTCATCTTTTGATTTCCTTGTTCTTGAGTTCTGTCTCCTTGCCATTTCTCTGTTATCATTTCCTTCTGCAAGGTGCTAGAAATTGTGAGCTCTCATGATATCACCATATTTTTTCGTGACCTTTGTTCCTGCCTCATTTTGGTCTGATACACCATGTGATCAAAAGTATCCGGACACCTGGCTGAAAATGACGTACAAAATGGCTCTGAGCACTATGGGCTTAACATTTGAGGTCATCAGTCCCCTAGAACTTAGAACTACTTAAACCTAACTAACCTAAGGACATCGTACACGTCCATGCCTGAAGCAGGATTCGAACCTGCGACAGTAGCGGTCGCGCGGTTCCAGACTGTAGCGCCTAGAACCGCTCGGCCACCTAGGCCGGCAAAATGACTTGCAAATTCGTGGCGCCCTCCATAAGTAATGCTGGAATTCGATATGGTGTTGGCCCAAACTTAGCCTTGATGGAAGGTTCCACTCTCGCAGGCATACATTGAGTCAGGTGCTGGAAGGTTTCTTGGGTATTGGCAGCCCATTCTTCACGGAGTGCTGCATTCAAGAGAGGTATCGATGTCGGTCGGTGAGGCCTGGCATGAAGTCGGCGTTCCAAACAATCCCAAAGATGTTCTATAGGATTCAGGTCAGGCATCTATGCAGGCCAGTCCATTAGTGATAGTGTCGTGTAATCATTCCGCCACAGGCCATGCACTATGAACAGGTGCTCGATCGTGTTGAAAGATGCAATCGTCATCCCCGAATTGCTCTTCAACAGTGGGAAGCAAGAAAGTGCTTAAAACAGCAATGTTGGCCTGTGCTGTGATAGTGGCACGTAAAATAACAACGGGTGCAAGCCCATCCCCCCCCCCCCCCCCCATGAAAAACACGACCACTGACTCCGAATTTTACTGTTGGCACTACACACTCTGGCAGATGAAGTTCATCGGGCATTCGTCATACCCATACCCTGCCATCGGATCGCCACATTGTGTACCGTGATTCGTCACTTCACACAACGTTTTTCCACTGTTCAATCGTCCAATGTTTACGCTCCTTACACCAAGCGAGGCGTCGTTTGGCATTTACCGGCGTGATGTGTGGCTTATAAGCTGCCGCTCGACCATGAAATCCAAGTTTTTTCACCTCCCGCCTAACTGTCGTAGTACTTGCAGTGGATCCTGATTGAGTTTGGAATTCCTGTCTGCCTATTACACATTACGACCCTCTTCCACTGTCGGCTGTCTCTGTCAGTCAACAGAAAAGGTCAGCCCGTACGCTTTTGTGCTGTACGTGTCCCTTCACGTTTCCACTTCACTATAATATCGGAAACAGTGGACCTAGGGATGATTAGGAGTATGGTAATCTCGCGTGCAGACGAATGACACAAGTGACATCACGTTCGAAGTCCGTGAGTTCCGCGGAGCGCCCCATTCTGCTCTGTCACGATGTCTAACGACTACTGAGGTCGCTGATATGGAGTACCTGGCAGTAGGTGGCAGCACAATGCACCTAATATGAAAAACGTATGTTTTTGTTGGTGTCGGATACTTTTGATCACATAGTGTATGTATTTCGTTTCCTGGAAGGAGATCTATAATCCGACCTTTTCAGCTTTTTTTTCAGGATCTGCAGTTCCTGTGCTATCTCTCAATATTGTCAGGCCACTTGCGAGCCACAGACAGCTGACTGGTTTATAACGTCCCCTGTGTTTTCAGTTCTTTCTCACATTCCCTGACAACTTCGTCCAACAGTATATTTGATATTAGTGGCGCCGGCGAATGCGGGCTGGTTCCCCTTATTCCGCCTCGTTTACACTATGTTGGCGATTGCTGCGCAACCACTGTCTCCACGTACGCGTACAGCGTAATCACTCAGCGATGCAAGCATTTGCGGTTACACTCGTCTGGCAAGGTTCCCTCTGGGGGCCGAACCGCACAATAACCTTGTGTTCAGTGTGGGGCGGCGATGGTGTGAGTGAACTGTGGACTGCTGTAGCCTGTTGTGGGGTTGCGAACCACTGAGGGCTACGGCGAGGACGAAGCCTCTCCGTCGTTTATAGGACCCCAGGTCAATACAATACAATCCTCTTTCTTATGTAGAGGGTGTACAACTTCCAGTTTTCTGGTATTATTCCAGTCTCCCCAATGTTTTATGTGATATCTATTATTTCTCTGATGGTATTCGTCTCCTTTAGCAGTTCAGCTACGATGCCGTTATCTGCTATTGTCTTATCGTTTTTCAGTTTCATGATTTGTTTCTTCATCTCCATTCATTTTGTGCTTTCGACTTATCATTTTTGGTTGTCGATCAATTTCTGTTTTGTCACAGTTCGATTAGGCATGCTATTTTTCTGCTCTCAGTTGATTTATCACAAGTGTTATTCCACCATGGAAGTCACTTCGTTTTATTAGAAGAATTTTCTCTTTCACTTTACTGTCTCCTTTTCTACTGCTTTCCATATGGCGTCTGTCTCTTCCCCCCTGTCCCCACTCCCCACTCATCTTTGACCCTTGATGATCTTAACTTAGTCGTATCGGTCTTTGGTATCCGCCGTAGCTGGTCCCACGTCCGGATTCTCATCTTTCAAGTGGTGAGGAAGGCGGGAAGATAAAAGATTCTAACACTGGCAATTTAAGAGAACCGCTTAACACACAAGACTGTAAACTTCGGTAAGTACCGATTGTTGTAAAGCAAAACAAACAGGAAAAGAGGTCACGAAGCTCGACTCATTGGAATGGCCTTTCCAGTGAACAAGTCCTCCTATCAGTAACAGAAATGAAACCAATAAATAACGGACTGATGACGATAAGGCTCAAATGTTCTGACAAGTCTTACACGATGGTCAACGCAAGTGACCAGTAAACGAAGAGATAACAGAAAGGGAGTCGATAAATACTGAAATGTATTAGCGGAAACTACGATAAAAATTCCTAAAGGAGATGTTAAAACTTTGTTAGATGATTTAAATTCACAGTAAAGCACAGAAGAGAGGTTCAGAGGAACGATAGGACCATATTCAAGAATAGAGTCACTGATAAGAATGGTCATAGACTGGTCGAGCCATGTTACCAACACAATAAGATGGTAATGACAAATGACTTCAGGAAAGATACCAAGACCGGCCAAGTTCTTAAGAGAATAACAAATGGAGCATGTAGCAGTTGCACACAAGAACTGCAGAGAAATCGGGATTTAAAATTCATATTCGCTGCATTCAAAGATAGTATTACTCTATATTTTAATGTGTTGTGCAAAGGCGTGAGTTGTGTTGAGGGCTTTACTGTTTTGACGTCGTGAGAAAGTGAAAATTATCCTTTCCTTTCCTTTTTAAAAACGGAATAAAGTTTTCTAAACATTGATCGTACTTTAGTTCTTTTTGTTCATTAAGAATTTTATCTGAATATGAGTTTATGGATATAAATCTCGAGTTCTCCCAGAATACTCATTATAGTTCCTTTGGGTGAACGACTTAGAATTTTCATCGCATTTTCTGTTTGTTCAGCTTCGTGTTTATGGTTGCGTAAGTGCATGTAAATGAAGATCGATAACTTTGACAATTTCGCGTGTGTGCCTTAAATATAAGTGAGTTCTCCCTACCTGTTTGTCCAATGTAAAATTTGTTAAATCATCGGATGAGATTTCATAAATTACTAGGCTTGAGAGAAATGGAATTTTCATTTTCCTTACTCGTATTTTCGTTTGTTAAGTGTTATTTGTATTGGACACCATTTTCACCTTAGCCTTTTTAAGTATTTTATTGAATTTAGCTTAAATTTGGCAAGCTTAAATTTGGCCAATTTATGGTATTGTAGCGTAAGTAGACTTTTTGGAATTTTTTTGAACACTTTGTGTTTCGTGTTTTGGTTTGTATGAATTCTTCTATAGTCTGAATAACACTGTAAGGTTAAAAGCGTTCTGTTGTGCCTATGCATCGTGGTGTTTTTCTTTCTTTCTGTGTTGCATCAGGGTCAAGTGGTAATTTAGTGATTTGGTTAATGGTTATTTAAAGAATGCAAGTTTGTATGGATTTGGGTGACGGGAGTGATTGTTAATAATAATATCTGTCATGGTAGATTTCCTATACACCTCAAACCCATGGTGGTTCTTAGTATTTCTTGTTGTTAGTATTTCTTGTTATTAGCTTGTAACCTCCCCCTCACTTATCAACCTTAATGACAGTGAAAAATTAAACCGCATGCACCTAATGGAAATTTTGGAAAAGCAATCGTCACCGAAGTTAATTTGTCGGTAAAGAGGGAGGAAAGGGTTACATTTAATGAAAGGAAAAATGCAAATGAAATTGGTGGAAATTAATTTTGAGAAAAGGGTAAAATCAATAAATAAAGTAAACGTGCGGTCGTTACGTTAACAATTAATTGGCGGTAATTAGATATTTGAGATTTGGGGAAAATTACGGTCGCCAGTCCTTTGGACAACTACTATAATAACTGAAAATGAAAGATTAATGCACATATAATTAGCACTAAAAGCATGGCAACTGAAGGTTGACACGTGTTGTGTGAAAACTGAATGTTTGTCAGAAGTAATAAATTTCGCTACCCTCTGACTTAATTTAACAAAAGAATTAATAAAACCGGAAAATTGAAAGTTAATTTAGTGACTGAAATTAATAGTGAACTTTGTTTCTGAAGCACTAAGAAATTCAATAAAATAAGCTTAGTCTTGGGCTACCTCAACAATCATTTCAAAAGCTACTTGAATCTACACAATTTAGAAATAAGAGATTTAACTTTGAACTTGAATTAAATGATTACAAACAATTAACAATAGTAAAATTTAGTACGTACCAAGCTGAGCTGTAGTCACAGGTAAGCTAAAATATGGTAACAAAACTCGCACTCTTAATTTGTGCTTGTGTAACCAAAAAAATGTAGCCTACTAAGAATACTTTAACTGAACTTTGAAATTAAAGGAGTGAAATGTAATGATATTACTTTAATGCTGGCATTTTAATTTCAACGACAATCGGGTTTATTCCGGAAAAGGAAGGCACCCTGCTTGGTAATGCAATTGGGACAATGAGCAACAAAGGTTCATGCTACGTTGCTGTAATTTTGTGATTTGAACAGTTTGAAAAACTGAGGTCTGCCATACAGTTCTAAAACTTAACGGGCTTTTAGTCTTCCTTGTTGGTTGATTGAAGGTTTACAGTCGTCGATCGGGGAGGTGGCGACAGTCACTCATTGTCGGCCGTCGCTGTTGCAGAAGCTGGATGTTGGCGCGCTTTCTTCTCGACACGGTCACCAGGCGAAACGGGCTCTTGATGTGCGACAGCTAATGCTTCCCGTCCGCGACACCGTGTCAGAAACTATCTTAGCAAGTCGAGCGCAATTACATGCTGCCAAACCCCGAAAGCGTGGAAGCGTCACACAACACACCTGCTCCACCGCCCTACTCCAGCCAGACTCTGCCCCGCCCGCGCTCCATGCGACAGAGTTAACACTACCAAAGATCCTAAACACTTTGGTTCTCCACACGACCTATCGATGTAATCGTTCGATAGCATAGTTTTGCCTAGGCCAGACCCAGCGTAAAAATACAAATAATATTTACAAAACAAACCAATTATACATCGACATATATATATATATATATATATATATATATATATATATATATATATAGTAAAACAATTACAATATATAAAGACACAGAAATGTCATATCTTCAGGTAACAAAATAAGGAAAAAACTTTATAGTACAATAGATGGAAATAGGAGGATATGCATTTCCGGCGTTACAAGCTCTAGAAAGCTTATTGACTCATTTTGTACAACTTGTATTGTGAATTTTATTTTAGCTGTCTAATTTTTTGTGTGTCATTTGTATGTCATTTTCGTTACCGTTTATAACCAAAAGGGTGTCGTCTACGTATCTGCGGTAGTAGACAATTTTATCTGAAGTGGGCTCGTTTCAATTGAAATTCTTCGAGGAAGTGACGAAATTTCACGTGGGGATGAGCACATTTGTTCCAACGAGAGACCAGTCACTGGAGAACGTTTGACTTGCTTATCAATTGAGAATGTTCGTTGACGAAGCCATAACCTCACCTGCGCTTTCGTATCTTCATCACTATGCAGAGCCAAAACGCCACCTCTGCTTACACGACTTCATCCTCGAAGGTGTTGCTCAAGTTTTCGAAACAGGCGAAAATCGTATGGGGCCAAGTCTGGACTGTATGGAGGATGGTCGATGACAGTGAAATCAAGGCATCAGATTATTGCAGGTGTCGCAGCTCTCGTGTGTGATCTGGGATTGTCCTGCTGAAGGAGAGGGTGCTCCATGTGTGGGCGAACTCTCCGAATCCGGAACTCGATTACAGCACGCTATTTCTTATGCATCGACATGGTTACGTTACACATTATCATGTTACACGCTACAGTGTGGATCCCTCTAGCGGCAGAGGGCTGCAACTTGCGTAAGCGCAGCGGTAAAGTCGACCGTGTAATATGCGTGGCATGTAACACCGCCAACCGATACTGAAAGGAACATTAAAAATTTGGAGGCATTACTTTTCAGCACGCTCTTGTAATGTATTATGTTACTAAATATATCAGTAATTGTGTCTGCAATTCAACTGCCCATATCCATCCATCAAATTGTTGTTAAATTTAGTTCGCAAATTCTAAATAGTACTGAGATAGGACAATAGTATAGAAATGGAAGAGAATGTAGATCAAACAGGAAATATGATACTGCGCGAAGAGTTTGACAGAGCACTGAAAGACATAAGTCGAGACAAGGCCCCGGGAGTAGACAACATTCCATTAGAACTACTGACAGCCTTGGGAGAGCCAGTCCTGACAAAACTCTACCATCTGGTGTGCAAGATGTATGAGACAGGCGAAATACCCTCAGACTTCAAGAAGAATATAATAATTCCAATCCCAAAGAAAACAGGTGTTGACAGATGTGAAAATTACCGAACTGTCAGTTTAATAAGTAACAGCTGCAAAATACTAACGCGAATTCTTTACAGATGAACGGAAAAACTGGTAGAAGCCGACCTCGGGGAATATCAGTTTGGATTTCGGAGAAATGTTGGAACACGTGAGGCAATACTGACCTTACGACTTATCGTAGAAGAAAGATTAAGGAAAGGCAAACCTATGTTCCTAGCATTTGTAGACTTAGAAAAAGCTTTTGATAATGTTGACTGGAAAACTCTCTCTCAAATTCTAAAAGTGGCAGGGGTAAAATACAGGGAGCGAAAGACTATTTACAATTTGTACAGAAACCAGATGGCAGTTATAAGACTCGAGGGACATGAAAGGGAAGCAGTGGTTGGGAAGGGAGTGAGACAGGGTTGTAGCCTATACCTGATGTTATTCAATCTGTATATTGAGCAAGCAGTAAAGGAACCAAAAGAAAAATTCGGAGTAGGAATTAAAATCCATGGAAAAAAAATAAAAACTTTGAGGTTCGCCGATGACATTGTAATTCTGTCAGAGACAGGAAAGGACCTGGAAGAGCAGCTGAAAGGAATGGACAGTGTCTTGAAAGGAGGATATAAGATGAACATCAACAAATGCAAAACGAAGATAATGGAATGTAGTCAAATTAAACCGGGTGATGTTGAGTGAATTAGATTAGGAAATGACGCTTAAAGTAATGAATGAGTTTTTCTATTTGGAGAGCAAAATAACTGATGATGGTCGAAGTAGAGAGGATATAAAATGTAGATTGGCAATTGCGAGGAAAGCGTTTCTGAAGAAGAGAAATTTGTTAACATCGAGTATAGATTTAAGTGTCAGGAAGTCGTTTCTGAAAGTATTTGTATGGAGTGTAGCCATTTATGGAAGTGAAACATGGACGATAAATAGTTTGGACAAGAAGTGAATAGAAGCTTTTGAAATGTGGTGCTACAGAAGAATGTTGAAGATTAGATGGGTAGATCACATAACTAATGAGGAGGTATTGAATAGAATTGGACAGAAGAGTAATTTGTGGCGCAACTTGACTAGAAGAAGGGATCGGTTGGTAGGGCATATTCTGAGGCTTCAAGGGATCACTAATTTAGTATTGGAGGGCAGCGTGGAGGGTAAAAATCGTAGAGGGAGACCAAGAGATGAATACACTAAGCAGATTCAGAAGGATGTACGTTGCAGTAGTTACTTGGAGATGAAGAAGCTTGCACAGGATAGAGTAGCATTGAGAGCTGCATCTAACCAGTCTCTGGACTGAAGACCACAACAATTGAGATAGGGTGATTTCAGTAATTATATTACTTCATGTGCTTCATTAGTGGATACCTTTCTCTGGCTTGTAAGGTTGTTCTTTATTATCTCGATTGTGTCTGCCACACAAGTATACTTGTACAGAGGTTGGTTATATCGAACATTAAAATCTTTCTTCCTTTGTGGAATTTTGCGTCATATAGTGTCAGCTAATGCCCTAGATTTTTTTGCTGTGAATTGTCTATTGTTTGTATTGCTTCCGATTCTCAGCTGTTCGATGTAGTATCAGCTTCGTCCTGTTGATATATTTTGAGTTATCTCTTGAAAAAAAAAAATTCTACCTCGAAGTTGTTGGCTCTTGTTTCTCTTATTTTCTTTATATTCTTCACCTTTTACGAAATGCTCTTTGCGTTGAATTTCCGAAAAATCTTCGTTTAGAAATCTCCGTGAGTTATTGCAACAATAGCGAAGAAATCATCTATTAGAAATTTCTGAGTACTCCTCGTCTCTTTACGCATTTACTGTGTTCTACATTTCCATACACTGCCTCCATGTTCTTCGTAACTTCTCCACTTACCAGTGTTACGAAGATATTTCTGCGTTCCTGATAACAACAAAATTTTTTCTTCTGATTATCTCTGCACTTGTGCACATCCGTTCCCACACATCTCTAGTCCTGCCCTAGACTCACTGCATCTCATTACTTCGAATTCTCTTCGACAGATTTTGCCATCCGCTCTATACTGTTTAGAAAACATCGCCTTCTTACAAGATACAACTGATTTGCCGTTAGTAACCAGACATGTCACCTCTGTCAATCTTGGCGCTTCTGAGTCCCGTCTCAGATTGACACTTCATATGTCGCTTCCCCATATACAAATTTTTATATTGATAAAACGTTCTCTACTGGACCAAAGCTTCAGATAAGCAGAGATTAAATATAACTGCACTGACAGAAGAATATTACAAACTCCTACAACAATATTCTTTACATTTTCATTTACTTATACGCACGAAACAAAGGAAATTAAAAGACTAGCTAGATTAAAATTTGTAATACGAGGCCGTGCTGAAAAACAATGTTTCCGATTTTCTTACGTGAAAACTCTCAAATATTTTAAAATAAAACAAACGTTATTAACATTCTACTTATTTATTCTTCGTGTCTGTTTTTTACAGTCCGCTGCTACTAGAGGACTCCGAATTGTAGAGTATTACATGGCGGCGTGTAACGCAACTACGTCGGGGCGTGCGGGTCAGCGTGCTGTAATCGATTTTCGAAATCGAAGAGTTCGTCCACACATGAGGCACCGCCTTCTTCAACATGACAATGCCAGACCACACACGTACTTCACGACATCAACAATAATCCGTCGCCTTGTGTTCACTGTTATCGATTGTCAACTGTTTCCAAAACTTATAGAGCACCTTCGAGGACTTCACGTTGATAGTGATGAAGCGGATCAAGCAGAGGCGAGTTTGTGGCTCCGTCAACAAAATCTAACATTCTACAATAACGGTATCAACAAAATGGTCTTTCGTTGGGAGACACGTGTTCGTAGCCAAGGTGACTGCGCTGAGAAATAAATATAGGGTGGCGCACGAAATGTGTTACCAATTGTTTCTTTCACAATTTGCGGCGCCCATTAGATATCCCGCTGGGATCTCTACAGCAGTACCAGCAGAGCTTGGAAAAACAAATGAGTTACGAAATGACGTGTAATTCACGATACTGCCGCTAGGAGACTAGTAAGCAGCAATGGCTGATAATGAAAGACTGACGACACAGCAACGATCGGCAATTGTGTTACTTTTTCATGAAACGAAAAGCCTTGTTGTGACTCAGAGGCGTTTTCGACAACAGTTTTACACACGATGGGTCCCTTGCAAGAAGACCATCCACAGGTTGTACGATAAATTTGTACAGGAAGGAACTATTGGAAGCGAAGCAACCTCGGCCTAAGCCTGTTTGTTCGCCGGAGAATATTGAAGCGGTACGAGTTGCTGCACAGAGAAGTCCCGGGAAATCGTGTAGAAAGGCAGCAGTGCAACTGGGAATATCCAGACGCTCCGTTCAACGCATTCTTAAAAGTGACTTCCATATGTACCCATACAAGATGACCTGTGTACAGAAGCTCACTGAAGAACACAAGCAGCAGAGACTACTGTTTGCTCAGTGGGCGGAGGGTAGGGAAGAAACTCTCAACAACGTTTGGTTTTCAGAAGAGGGGCATTTTCATTTAGATGGTGTGGTTAACAAATAAAATGTACGCTTTTGGGCCACTGAAAACCCACAAGTGCTTCATGAACGACAGCATTATGCTCCGAGGATTACAGTGTGGGCAGCAATTTCCAGTCACGGACTTATTGGACCCTTTTTCTTTGAAGAAACTGTGAACAGCGAGCGTTATTTGAACATGCTTCGCAATAGCTTCATTCCACAGCTTCTTCCTACTGTCTTGCCCTTCAACACGCAGTGGTTCATGCAAGATGGAGCAAGGCCACATACTGCAAACACTGTGTTAGAGATTTTACACGAGCATTTCGACATGCGGATCATTTCACTAAGGTTTCCAGGTCGCTTCAATGACGGACAAAATTGGCCCCCCAATAGTCCAGACCTGAATCCATGTGACTTTTTTCTTTGGGGGTACCAAAAAGAAAAAAAATTCCCAAACGTCCACGTGATTTAATGGAGCTCAGAAGACTTATTTTTCAAGCTTGCAGTGAAATTACGGAAGACATGTGCCGTAGGTTTCAAATGGTTCAAATGGCTCTGAGCACTATGGGACTTAAATTCTGAGGTCGTCAGTCCCCTAGAACTTAGAACAACTTAACCCTAACTAACCTAAGGAAATCACACACATCCATGCGCGAGGCAGGATTCGAACCTGCCACCATAGCGGTCGCGCGGTTCCAGACTGTAGCGCCTAGAACCGTTCGGCCACCCCGGCCAGCTGCCGTAGGGTAATCACTAACTCCAGTGTTCGTTTGAAGGAAGTTAGGAAACGAAATGGTTGACATATTGAGCATATGATGAGTTAGAACAAATCTCCATGGACGGCTCTTCATTGTAGTGTATGTTCCTTTCTGATTGTATTGACAATAAAGTTTATATTCAAAAACAAAATGGTAACACATTTCGTACGCCACCCTCTATGTAGACACGAAGAATAAAGATGTAGAACGTTTATAAAGTTGGTTTTATTTAAAAAGCTTTAAGAATCTTGACATAAAAATATTAAGAGTTTTCACATAAAAGAATATTAAGTATTTCTTTTCAGCACTCCCTCGTACATTCGTGCTAGATGGTTACACTGGCGAGAGGCAAAGAGGCAGTTGTGTATTAACAGAAGGAGCTGAAAATATGCGCCTTGTAATGCCACTCCACTTACACACTTTCAATTAGAAAACTTCAGTTACATAATCAGTAATCTTCCTCGCCAGGTTTATTTAGACAGGTTGCTGAGTTGCCGACTGCACTGAAATAATCAACGCACGGCACTGTTTCAGTATTTCCGTTTTTTCTTTCTTTCTTTTTTTTCTTTTTACCTATCACTCAAATGGATCTTAGTTATTCAGATTTACCGTCCTTTCTGACAAATACACAGAAACAGCACACCTATAGGTTTATGTACAAGATTAACTTCTGATTTCAAAATGTGCAGTTAAGGCAGTTTTGAGCTCACTGGTATGTTAGCACTCCCATAAGATCTTTTAGAAATAAATTTAGAAGTAGTTCATCCGATTTGCTACAAGCAGCGTGATGGGCGGGCACGGGCACCTATTCTCCATGGTGCACCTCTGGAACAGCCTGAGTCTTAAACCTCCAACAGTCATACTTGTTTTGTAAATAAAACTGCCTTTTTCCGCTGCCACTTGATTTATTTTTCCCAGATGCGTTTCGCCTTTTTCTTGCTCTAAGGCATCATCAGTGGCATGATTTGCTGTGATCTGCATTTCCTCTCACCTGGTCTGGAGGTCGCACTACCACTTAATTAACAACACATAAGCACACTTTTGAGTTCCGACCTTTTCCACATTGTTCACCGTGTTTCTCCTTCTTTTTTTGTGGTGTGCTATTATTCGTCTGCCACTCGATGTAACTACTTCTTCGCACACTGTGCTTTTAACACCTTAAATATTTACGTTGTTGAAAGCACAGTGTCCGAAGAAATAGTTATATCGAGTGGCAGACGAATAATAGCACACCAGTCGCTCGGGGTAGCCGCGCGGTTTGAGGAGCCTTGTCGCGGCTTGCGCAGTTGCACCCGTCGGAGGTTCGAGTCCTCCCTCGGGCATGGGTGTGTGTGTTGACCTTAGTGTAAGTTAGTTTAAGTTAGATTAAGTAGTGTGTAAGCCTAGGGATCGACGACCTCAGCAGTTTGGTCCAATGGGAACTTACCACAAATTTCCATAATAATGGTACACCTCAAAAAAGGAGGAGAAACATGATAAAGAGCGTGGAAAAGGTTGGAACTAAAAATTGTGCTTGTATGTCGGTAATAAGGTGGTAGTGTCTTTTACTTCATATTCACATTAACTGTCTTTTTCAACAGGAACTGCGGAGGCATTGTTTAACAAGTAACTTCAAGTACTGAACTAAAACTCCATTCATCATGTAATACTTCACAGTAAGATGTTAGTGTAAATGGTATCTGTTTTTGTTAAAAGTCTTACAACTCTTGCATGCATCACACATTTTTTCTTCTTACAGTAATAACAAATATTATATTTTATTTCTTTATGTTTGTCTTATTAGCTGTAGTCCGCCTCGGTAGCTGAGTGGGTAGCGCGACAGTATGTCAATCCTAAGGGCCCGGGTTTGATTTCCGGCTGGGTCGGAGATTTTCTCCGCTCAGGGACTGGGTGTTGCGTTGTCTTCATCATCATATCATTCCCATCGATACGCAAGTCAATGAAGTGGCGTCAGCTAAAAAGACTTGCACCAGGCTATCGGTCTACCCGACGGGAGGCCCTAGCCACACGACATTAGTTGTGAAATGGAACTAGCAATGTTTACAAGTATTGCTCTTTGTTGGTATTCTTAGTGAGATTTAATGATAAATCCGTCATGGGATGAAGCAAAAGAAGAGAACAGTAAAGCTTTGTGTTTGGACGACTGTGCTATAACGTGAAGCAATATGGACAAACTGAGACCTTCGGTGCTGGATGGCATATTTGATGATTTTTTAAGTGGAAAATACAGACTATGTTAATTAATTTGGGGGGACGTAAATGAAGTCTACATGATGTGGTAATCATCCGTGGGATACGAACGAAATACAGGTCAGTGGCAGAGCAGCATGTTGACGACGTAATCGTAAGACTGGACGTAAATAAAAAACAGTGCTAATGGAAGTCCCCATAGCACACAGCGCTTCACTTTAATGAAGAAGTAGAGGGCAGTTATGGTTTGTAAGGGAAAGAACAACTAGATCCTACTTCTGAAAAAGTCGACGAACTTACCACAGAAATCACCAATTGTCAACGAACACAGATAGGGATTCTGACAATATTTTACCGGTTCAGTTTTCTAAAACCGAAGAATTCCAAGCTTTGAAATGGCTCTGAGCACTATGGGACTTAACATCTGTGGTCATCAGTCCCCTAGAACCTAGAACTACTTAAACCTAACCAACTCAAGGACACTACAAACATCCATGCCCGAGGCAGGATTCGAACCAGCGACCGTAGTGGTCACGCGGTTCCAGACTGGAGCGCCTAGAACCGCACAGTCACACCGGCCGGCTCCAAGCTTTGAAATGATTTACAGATGGTGAGACAAAAGTCAGTTAACGATAGAAAAGGGAAGTAAATATGATACGTGACCAGCTCACAAATATCGAAAGAAAACTTATTTCAGTCGACAATGTTAACGATTTTGGTCACTATCTCTAATATTCATTAATACCAACGCAGATTTTTCTCATAGGTGCTGTCTACCTCATGAAACTGTGTGACAGATTCATTTAAATAATTTTTTTAGTAATTTCAACCACCGAACTAAAACTGAATTCATCGCGTAATGCTTCGTAGTGAGATGCTAATACAAATGGTATTTGTTTTGGTTAATTTCTTTCAGCACTTGCAATATTCATATTTGGCTTCTTAGAGTAATAAAAAGTGCTCTACCATCTGAGCTACCCAAGCACGACTCACGCCCCGTCCTCACAGCTTTACTTCTGCCAGTAGCACGTCTCCTACCTTCCAAACTTTACTGAAGCTCTCCTGCGAACCTTGCAGAACTAGCACTCCTGAAAGGAGGGATATTGCGGAGACATGGCTTAGCCACAGCCTAGGGGATGTTTCCAGAATTAGATTTTCACTCTGCAGCGGAGTGTGCGCTGATATGAAACTTCCTGGCAGATTAAAACTGTGTGCCCGACCGAGACTCGAACTCGGGACCGAGCCTCGGTCCGGAACACAGTTTTAATCTGCCAGGAAGTTTCAAGAAATATTCTGCTTTATTTTTTTTGGTGTTTTGTCTCATTAGGTGCAAAATGGTAATAGCAATTGCTCTTTCTCTGGTGTGCTTAATGAGATTTTTCCGTGGTTTATACAACATTTTATTCGAGGTGCTACTGAAATACACATTTCGTAAAACGAGCGCCGTTAATCCAGTTAGATTTGACCAATCACGGTAGAGTATAGTTCTATTGGTAGTGGACTGTGCGGGTGATCCCGGTGGAGGTTCGAGTCTTCCCTCGGGCATGGGTGTGGGTGTTTGTCCTTAGGATAATTTAGGTTATGTAGTGTGTAAGCTTAGGGACTGATGACCTTAGCAGTTAAGTCCCATAAGATTTCACACACATTTGAACATTTTTTTTCTATTGGCAGAGTGTTTAGATTGCGAGAAAGCTTTAAACTCAGACGTTTGGTGTTGAATAAAAATTGTTTGCGTATGAGAACTCACCAAACTGCAGTATTCCAGAGCCATTAAGGGATATTGTCAGTTACAGTATGCTGTGAGACCAACATTCAATAAATTATGGTCACATTCGAATTTTATTAAGTTTTGCAGTTCTTCCAAGATTAAAACCAACCGACGTTTACTAGTTTTATTAGTAAGCGGTCAGGTTTATTTCCAATTTTTTCAACGTTATTCGACAGCTTTCACTTTTATTTAACACACAAATAAAAATTTCTTTAGTTTTTTTAGCGTGGACACGGTCATTACTGATATGAAGGTTAAATGGTGCATCCATTTTTCTTTATAGTTATATAACATCAGAAATGGGAGAATCGGAAATGATTTACATCTGCAACTGTTAATTAAGATCGTAAATGGGTAGTGGTATAAATAACCATACTCATTGTAACGTATTACTATCTTTACGGTGTTTCTCATCGAGCCATATACCTGATCTCGCATTTCTAGCTGCTTCTCTCACACAAATAATCATAAAAATTCAGAAATTCAGGGTCGCCACCAGCACAAGTCCTTCCTAACCATTTAGAAAAAAACGGAACTAGAGAATTATTAGTTTAACTACTTTAATAATTTAATTACAAGTATGCAAATTTCTTTAAGTAGCCAGATAAATAGCAGTCCATGTCGTGCATGAAGCAACTTGATTAATTCAGGATTGGAAATCGGAGTAAATGGATGAGATCAACACTACAGAATTTATCTTTCACGTAGATTGTTTATTGCATCTAAGTATTTGGCTGCACATCCTAACTACACATAACTGGTGCCTGACTAGAAATATTTAAGTAATATTTGCGTGAGAATGTAACAGAGCGCAATTTAACTACAGCAAGAAGAAATACAGAAAACGGCGATGGGAAACAATGATACTATCATCTCCTTTGCATTCATACCATAAAAATATCTCAGTGAGATTCGCATTACGATTCTACGCATGCACTATTCTGGACAGAGGTTTAACCAATGCACGAGGTTGTGCCATAATTATTCAACATACTGCGTTTGCTGCTTGCAAACGGCCGAACTAAAGCACGTGGTGCATTCCGAGTGCTGCTTTGTAGAAAGCGCACGAAAGAACAGATATTCTTGCAGAAATTATAGCTCATTAAACAAGAAAATTGTTAAAATAAAGCTATTGCGGTGCCGTGGTGGATCAGAAGGGTACGGTTGAAGTGATCCTAACCAGCTTTTCCTAATCAGATTTACCGTTTGAAATTCAACTTCATCGTTGTTCAAAATGAACAAAGTAACTTCCACACTTTTAACTCAAATACTCAAAAATCGCCTATTTAAAGCAATACAATTATGGCACATTCGGAAAAATAACTCGCTTCACACGCTTCAGTTAACCTGAAGTTCTTAAGTTTTTCAACAGTTAAACATAACCAAGTCCTATCTCAACCTGCTTCCTATCACCTGCAACCCCCCTTAAGAGCTACGATCCGTACTCACCAAGCGTTCACCGAAGAGTGCCGCTTTCTCTTTCGAGATTACCAAGCTCCCCGTGCAGCGGAAGCTACCAGAGGGGTAGCCCTCCGTCACCAACCTGTAACATTATGTGATTGCCTTATCATTTTAAATCATTCACTCATCGAGCAGTCGCACGGCAACAGCTACAGTTAGCATATAATGTTGCGAGAATGTAAAAGGTGAACGACCTGTGACGTAACTTGTTTATTGTCGAAGCGCCGTCAGAGAAGCAGTGAGTTATTGACTTTGAAAACCGCGGGGCGAAAAACGGACAGAAGAAGAACACTTTTACACTTTTTTTTTTTTGATGTACGAGATATTCTCGATGAACAGTTACTCATTCTTCTCTTGTCTCTTGTAACTTGAGTCAGACGCGCATGTCTTGCCGCCGTATTATTATCGTTAAAAATACACTCCTGGAAATGGAAAAAAGAACACATTGACACCGGTGTGTCAGACCCACCATACTTGCTCCGGACACTGCGAGAGGGCTGTACAAGCAATGATCACACGCACGGCACAGCGGACACACCAGGAACCGCGGTGTTGGCCGTCGAATGGCGCTAGCTGCGCAGCATTTGTGCACCGCCGCCGTCAGTGTCAGCCAGTTTGCCGTGGCATACGGAGCTCCATCGCAGTCTTTAACACTGGTAGCATGCCGCGACAGCGTGGACGTGAACCGTATGTGCAGTTGACGGACTTTGAGCGAGGGCGTATAGTGGGCATGCGGGAGGCCGGGTGGACGTACCTCCGAATTGCTCAACACGTGGGGCGTGAGGTCTCCACAGTACATCGATGTTGTCGCCAGTGGTCGGCGGAAGGTGCACGTGCCCGTCGACCTGGGACCGGACCGCAGCGACGCACGGATGCACGCCAAGACCGTAGGATCCTACGCAGTGCCGTAGGGGACCGCACCGCCACTTCCCAGCAAATTAGGGACACTGTTGCTCCTGGGGTATCGGCGAGGACCATTCGCAACCGTCTCCATGAAGCTGGGCTACGGTCCCGCACACCGTTAGGCCGTCTTCCGCTCACGCCCCAACATCGTGCAGCCCGCCTCCAGTGGTGTCGCGACAGCCGTGAATGGAGGGACGAATGGAGACGTGTCGTCTTCAGCGATGAGAGTCGCTTCTGCCTTGGTGCCAATGATGGTCGTATGCGTGTTTGGCGCCGTGCAGGTGAGCGCCACAATCAGGACTGCATACGACCGAGGCACACAGGGCCAACACCCGGCATCATGGTGTGGGGAGCGATCTCCTACACCGGCCGTACACCACTGGTGATCGTCGAGGGGACACTGAATAGTGCACGGTACATCCAAACCGTCATCGAACCCATCGTTCTACCATTCGTAGACCGGCAAGGGAACTTGCTGTTCCAACAGGACAATGCACGTCCGCATGTATCCCGTGCCACCCAACGTGCTCTAGAAGGTGTAAGTCAACTACCCTGGCCAGCAAGATCTCCGGATCTGTCCCCCATTGAGCATGTTTGGGACTGGATGGAGCGTCGTCTCACGCGGTCTGCACGTCCAGCACGAACGCTGGTCCAACTGAGGCGCCAGGTGGAAATGGCATGGCAAGCCGTTCCACAGGACTACATCCAGCATCTCTACGATCGTCTCCATGGGAGAATAGCAGCCTGCATTGCTGCGAAAGGTGGATATACACTGTACTAGTGCCGACATTGTGCATGCTCTGTTGCCTGTGTCTATGTGCCTGTGGTTCTGTCAGTGTGATCATGTGATGTATCTGACCCCAGGAATGTGTCAATAAAGTTTCCCCTTCCTGGGACAATGAATTCACGGTGTTCTTATTTCAATTTCCAGGAGTGTAATACTGTTTTAGTGTAAAGTAAATGTGTAATACTAAAAGTGCCTAGCAGTAGATTTATTGTGCGACGTGTATGTGAAAACGTCAAAGGAATTGTTTTCATTACGAGAAGTGCCAGTCAAAACGGCATCCATGTTAAATCCTTCATTGCAGTGTAAGTTCGTCTATTAATTGCCATAAATTCAGAGTTAAATGGAACTAGTGTATGGACTATTTATTTAATATAGAATCTATGTCTCACTCATTCATGAAGTTATTTAATTTTCTTTATGTTTCTGCCAAATAGAGAGTTCACAGTCACGAATTCTTTCGTCGAAATCGGACGGAAGTTGTATGCGGCGAAATATTTTCTCCGCGCCATATTCTACTGGTAAATGCATGATAAACTACGGTCCCTTAGGAAATTCATGTTGAGCTATCCAAAAATAATTATATTTTGAATAGGCATTTACTCTCCTCTGCAATGCAACTTCCGACTGATCAGACGATCAAACAAGAAACAGCCGCACACGGTCGGCGTTCGCAAATATGTTTCCACCGCTGATTATAGCTATATGTTACAGCACAAAAGTAAACATATTGTTATAATTAGCGACTACGAACGGGGACATTTATAACTGTATGTTTATGTATACACATTACGTAAACATATCGTTATAAACCTCACACACAAAACCAGCCTTCGACACAGCCTTCGACTAAGATGGGTAAACCTGTCTGTTCAGGTACTGCAAACCTAAGTTGATTATCCTGTGCTCTCCTTCGAACGAGAAGCAACATCGTCTGCTGCCAGCTGACGATGACCAACTCAGCGTTTCCCACAAAACAAAACCGAAACCCCACATTAAAACACACATATAATATTCAATAGGACTTATTTGAGTGCTCAGTCTTTCTGGAAGAGTTCATGAATTGAGCTAAAATCAGGTAGTAAAGTGAATAAATTGTACCGAATTCGACAAGAGTCTTGTGAAACGACTTCACAGAGACGTTTCAGCATACCAGATACGTGGGTAACTACGGACTACAAAAAGCTATTATGAATGTCCAAGAAACCGGCAGAGGGAGTATATGCCGTCCTAAAAGGCGAAGAGCACAGATATGATTACAAGAAATGATGCGTTCCTCCCACAATGACTCCACAATGAGCCAATCTTTTTTCTTAATTAAATGCTTTTAATGTCTCTATAAGAGCTTGACATTGATCTCACCATCTGTGAGAGAAGGACCTTTTCTGTTTGGGCTGGTTGAAGCCTTGAGTTAAAATTGCTGGACTTCTACATTGACGGGTTCACCACTTGCTAAGGAATTTCTCACACGCAAAGCGTCTTTGTTGGAAAGTCGTTCAAAGGCGGAATGCAGTTAAAAGCCGACAGTCCGACGCTGGCGGAAATTTTCCCTTTCATGGTCCAGATGCCGCCAGACACCTAATCCTGTCTCGGCGCCGCCCACTGATTGGATATTCAGGACGCGATCGACACGAAGCAACGCTGCCTCTGAATCGACTGCAGGAGCTGTCACGTCCATCCGACCCATAATTCTTCCGCTCTCTGTACCTGATTAATCTCGTCCTGCTGACACTCCTGCGATTCATTCAGTACTGGAGGATTTTCTGTCCAATGCGTTAGCTTTAGCGTTTACGGTAAGATAGAAATACAGAGAGAGAGAGAGAGAGAGAGAGAGAGAGAGAGAGAGAGAGTGAGAGAGAGAGAGAATGTTTTGAACAAAATAATTTACTTCGATCAAAGCACGTGGCTCTCTTTCTAATTGAAACTCGTCAGATGACTATGCGCAGTGTCCTTTTTCCTACGCTGTTTCCAAGGGCTGTTGCCCTGTCTATTCAGAGGACTGCCGATAAAGCAGTTACAACAACGTTTATGTTATACATTTCAAAACAATTTTGTCGTGGGCACCGACTATGTTTCATCAAAGTTTTCTAAAACATTAAAATTCGTCATATATGATTTGCCAACTACAAAGTCATGGTGCCATCTCTCTACATCTACATCTACATTTATACTCCGCAAGCCACCCAACGGTGTGTGGCGGAGTGCACTTTACGTGCCACTGTCATTACCTCCCTTTTCTGTTCCAGTCGCGTATGGTTCGCTGGAGGAACGACTGCCGGAAAGCCTCCGTGCGCGCTCGAATCTCTCCAATTTTACATTTCTGATCTCCTCGGGAGTTATAAGCAGGGGGAAGCAATATATTCGATACCTCATCCAGAAACGCACCCTCTCGAAACCTGGACAGCAAGCTACACCGCGATGCAGAGCGCCTCTCTTGCAGAATCTGCCACGTGAGTTTGCTAAACATCTCCGAACGCTATCACGCTTACCAAATAACCCTGTGACGAAACGCGGCGCTCTTCTTTGGATCTTCTCTATCTCTTCCGTCAACCCGATCTGGTACGGATCCCAGACTGATGAGTAATACTCAAGTATAGGTCGAACGAGTGTTTTGTAATCCGCCTCCTTTGTTTTCCCAATGAATCTCATCCTGGTACCCGTCTTACCAACAATTAACTTTATATGATCATTCCACTTCAAATCGTTCCGCACGCATACTCCTAGATATTTTACAGAAGTAACTGCTACCAGTGTTTGTTCCGCTATCACATAATCATACAATAAAGGATTCTTCTTTCTATGTATTCGCAATACAATTGTCTTTGTTAAGGGTAAGTTGCCTCTCCCTGCACCAAGTGCCTATCCGCTGCAGATCTTCCTGCATTTCGCTACAATTTTCTAATGCTGCAACTTCTCTGTGTACTACAGCATCATCCGCGAAAAGCCGCATTGGAACTTCCGGCACTATCTACTAGGTCATTTATATATATTGTGAAAAGCAATGGTCCCATAACACTCCCCTGTGGCACGCCAGAGGTTACTTTAACGTCTGTGGACGTCTCTCCATTGAGAACAACATGCTGTGTTCTGTTTGCTAAATACTCTTCAATCCAGCCACACAGCTGGTCTGATATTTCGTAGGCCCTTACTTTATCAGGCGACAGTGCGGAACTGTATCGAACGCCTTCCGGAAGTCAAGGAAAATAGCATCTACCTGGGAGCCTGTATCTAATATTTTCTGGGTCTCATGAACAAATAAAGCGAGTAGGGTTCTAACACGATCGCTGTTACCGGAATCCATGTTGATTCCTACAGAGTAGATTCTGTGTTTCCAGAAACATGATACGCGAGCAAAAAACATGTTCTAAAATTCTACAACAGATCGACGTCAAAGATATAGGTCAATAGTTTTGCGCATCTGCTCGACGACCCTTCTTGAAGAATGGGACTACCTGTGCTCTTTTCCAATCATTTGGAACCTTCCGTTCCTCTAGAGACTTGCGGTACACGGCTGTTAGAAGGGGGGCAAGTTCTTTCGCGCACTCTGTGTAGAATGAATTGGTATCCCGTCAGGTCCAGTGGACTTTCCTCTGTTGAGTGATTCCGGTTGCTTTTCTATTCCTTGGACACTTATTTGATGTCAGCCGTTTTTTTTTAGTTTGTGCGAGGATTTAGAGAAGGAACTGCAGTGCTGTGAAACAGCTTTGGAAAAAGGTGTTTAGTATTTCAACTTTACGCGTGTCATCCTCTGTTTCAATGCCATCATCATCCCGGAGTGTCTGGATATGCTGTTTCGAGCCGCTTACTGATTTAACGTAAGACCAGAACTTCCTAGGATTTTCTGTCAAGTCGGTACATAGAATTTTACTTTCGAATTCACTGAACGCTTCACGCATAGCCCTCCTTACGGTAACTTTGACATCGTTTAGCTACTGTTTGTCTGAGATGTTTTGGCTGCGTTTAAACTTGCAGTGAAGCTCTCTTTGCTTTCGCAGTAGTTTCCTAACTTTGTTGTTGAACCACGGTGGGCTTTTCGCGTCCCTCACAGTTTTACTCGGCTACGAAAGAGGTTTCTGGAGAATTACAATCATACATACTGAACAAAGTACTATGCTAGGCTCGTTGCGGATTGGCAACATTTAACTCCATTATACCTTCTTGAAATCAATGCAGCTTTCGAGAAAGTAACCTTGGACGCGTTACTTACGAAAGTGGAATACTGAGAAGTCTCCGCTAAAGTACAGTTATCATTTCTGTATTTAGATTTTAAAAATTTTGCAGAAATGGATGTTCTGTGCCTGTCTGAATGCAGTTTAATTGCAGGGGTAGAGAAAATAAATATAAGTGGTTATTGTCTAGGAGAGTTACTGTTAAGAAAAGAGGAGTGGTCGCATATGTTAAAAAAGATTACAGGAAACGGAAAATATGGAGTAGAGTTTATGTGGTCCAGAACCAAAAGCCTAATCAATAAAGGATATTTCTCTCGTAACTGTACACGTAAAAATCCCTAGGGAAAATTTCAGCTCTTACGAAAAAGCTAGGTTCATTGTTGAGCAACCTATCGAACAGGAAGAAAAAGTATATAGTTTGTGTGGATTTGAAACAAGTTTTTTTAATTGAGTCTTACCGAAAAACGTAATTGGAAACATGATTTGCCTGTCACAATCTGATTTCAGCAGTGTGTAGAGCAAGATAACAAGACCCTGACTGACACGACTTTCAAGGGGAGTGTTCATGCTGAAAAGAGTCATCTTTACCACTTCTTTAATGTACTTTCTGACCATGATGAAAAACTATTGAAAATGAGTGTTATAACGCCACAAAAATGAGAGACATGTTAATACAAGACAGGGAACTTAATGCTACTGACGTAGAGTGATTCTGGTGTAAATACAGCGCGTGAAATAATATGAAGAATATAGGTAAAAATTTTAATGTGAAATTCAGTGCATTTAGTAGTAATTTTATGTTAATATTTGAAAGTCAGTTCTCTAAAATGTCTAGAATTTCGATTAAAAGACCAAGTAAACCATGAAGGATTTTAGACATTTTTTACAAGAAAAGGCCAGTTGCTAGTACAAGAAAAGATGCTATAGTATTTGTATTCTACAAGAACTGAAGCATATGTTAAGAAATGTTACACAGTTCAGTAACTCGAATTTCATAAGGGGCACAATGTTAATAATATGACTAAAGCTACGTAAAATATGGCCAGTGCACAAGATTCTACTGAAATTAAATCTAATGACTGTAGCATGGTTAATAATATAAAAACTGAAAATACTTTTAATACACTCTTTCTAAATCTAACATTAAGAATGGTATCAAATAGCTCACTAGAAAAACCAGGTAGATATACTAAAAAAAATAATTTCAAACTTTCGAGTGACAAAAGTAGCATCGATAATGTCCGCTAAAGTGCAAAGAAATACAAAAGTTACCAAAAACAAGAATTCATGAGGTGCTGACAGGTTTTTTCTAACGAACTAAGTCATGTCTTTCAGGATACATGTTGTGTATACCTAACACAGAATTTTCCTTGCCATATTAAAACATTGGAAATGCGAAAAAAAACTCGTACAAGAAGCAGATGACCATATTGTATAGCTGGAACAGTACTACATAAATGCCGAATAGGTCACTTAAGAAAGCGTCAGCAGCAGACAAATGAATGACTTTAATATTAGGCGTTTCAGAATAACCTGTCAACGATCTGTACAGATGAAATGGTGATACTGAAATCCCTGAGCTAGCAGGACAGAGCGGATGAGGTTATATTTGTAGAAAGGGGCCAAAATAAGTTACTGTCAGTTACACTCAACATATAAACTTTATTTGTTAAAACACACAATCACACAAGCAAGAATGTAAAACTCTTAAGGTTTTAACAAAAGACCGCCTTTGATTTAATTTAGATCGGCTGAAGGCCACATCGAAAATCCAAGGCCCAAGGCCCAAGGCCCAAGGAAGGAATTGAGGTACAGGAGTTCTTCAGGAGGTTTCACTTCTTTAGAAAAAAAAAAACTTTTTATCTTCAATATAAATAGGCTGAAAGCTTAAGCTTAAATTTTTCCCATAGAAGTCGGCTTAAGGCCACATATTAATCAGGAACAGTGTTACGGCTTAAGGCCGAGACAAAGATTTTCAATGTTTAATCTAGAAAGGTTGAAAACTCGGCTGAAGACCGCATATCAACAAAACAATTTAACGGCTTAAGGCCTAGGAAGAAGAGGTTTCAATATGAAAAGGCTGAAGGCCTTATCTTAAAATATTTTGTGTAAAACTCGGCTGAAGGCCTCATTTTAAGGAATAACAATCTAATGACTTAAGGGCAAGACAAGGATTTTTAATTTTTAATTGAAGAAATATTAAAACTCGGCTGGAGGCCACACACCATGCAGAAAACAATTTTAAAGCTTAAGGCCTAAAGGAAAGAGCTTCTAAATTTCCACTAAAATAGAAGACTTTATCCTAAAATGCTTCACATAAAACTCGGCTGAAGGCTACATACGAAACACAAACAATCACATGGCTTAAAGTCCAGACAAAGAAATTTCCAATTTTTAATTTGAGCTGGAAAACTCGGCTGAAAGCCACATACAAACTAGAAAATGTTTCTTATGACTTAAGGCCTAGACAAAATTTTTCAACTTTTGATTTGAAAAGACTGAAAACTCGCCTGAAGGCCACATACCAATCTGAAACAAATTTATGGCTTAAGGCCTAGGCACGAGGAATTTTCAATTTTAATTTTGAAAGGCTGATACTCGGCTGAAGGCCACATACCAAAGAAGAAACAATTTTTTATGGCTTAAGGCCTAGGAAGAAAAGCCTTGCAATTTTAATTAGCTAAAACTCGGCTGAATGCCACACAGAGTTCTTAAGACTAAAAAGGAAATCACTATTTAAAATACAAGGAGCGGCGCTCAGAAGGTTCCAAGGGTCGGCCTGGGAAGGTAACACTAACGCACATTTAGGTGAGACAGGCAGCCAGACTGACAACCTCTTAATCGGAAGGCAACCCAACCGAAAGCCAGCCGACGAACCAACCAACAAGATCAGTTCTGCTCCACCTGACGAGCAAAACGACAACAAGATGTCAATAGCACAACGTTCTGGATACTGGTGCCCAATCCAGCCAAGTCAGAATAAACGCCCAAAACTACCAACAACACCTCAGCTGTCGAACTACACGCCGTGCTGGACAGCATCAACACGACAAGGAAAATACACTGCCGAAAACTATGTCAACGACCAGGGCAGGTAACCGGAATGTCAACGGCCACAAGGCAGAAGATACCGATGGTACACTTCATTAATGAAGGAATGATTAAAGTAAGTTAAACACCACACAGGAAGATGGTTGCAATTCTAGCCGACTTCGATGCACACACGTTGTTGCTCACTGGAATCTCCTAGAAAGCAACAACCAGGATCAAACGAAGAGATGTGATAGCAGTTGAGGCTCGATGGTAGGTTAAGCGAGCATTCAACTTCAGTGTCCGGGATCGGTAGGCGACGAACTTCGTAACCCTCACAAGAGGGACCTCAGAACTGCAACAGTGGCTCCGGCCTGACTACGAGCCACAGAGACTTCCTCGCTGCTCTCCCCCAACCGACCGACTGCCCAACACGCGGAAACGGTCAAAACATCAAATACTCGTCGGAGATGAGATTACCTACCGAATGACCAACCAACGGTCGTTGCCGCTCCAGTCTTCTTCAGTTGGACAGTAAATGTGTGTCGCCAACGGCCGCAGCGGCCGGCAAGTACTGGCTGTCCGCACCTCACTGGCGCTCCGTGACGAACGCTCCTTCGTCCCTAACAACTGCTCCATGCGCGACTGCACTGCTGGTCTGTCTCCACCTGACTTTCCGACACACGACGACCCGGAAATACTATTGGTCGCTCCAGAGATGGTACGACAGTGCACCAGTGTGCGATTTGTGCTTTTACCAGTGGGGGGGGATGTCTTAGGGGGTTAGTATAATTATATATGTTACTAGCTTGGACCGTGGCGTTACCCATGGATAAACAGTTATTTATAAATAGATGTTAATGCCGAAACTCACTATTCACGCGTATGCACTATCAGAAAAGCCACTTTGTGAGATGTTTTAGTAAACCTTCAAATCTAGATCTCTCCTGAGTTGATCAGGAACCATCGCGTCTCAGTTTTTCAAAGAGATGGGCAAGAGAACTGCGACTTTCAAGAAAAGCTCGAAAAGCATTAAATGAGGAAGCAACCCAACGTACGCGAAAAATATGGCCTAGTTTTAATAGCTGCGAGGATAATTCTTGTGAAACACTTTGTAGTAGTCTGATTTTTGGGACTTCGAGAAAACACAGAATATAAGGAACCTAAAAAAACCTTTATATGGTATACATCTGCTACATCATTCATAACATCGTGGACAGCTAATTTCATTTTGTGGTTCATACAATGAACGACAGTTAAATCCTTATGTAAATGACTACGCAGTAGAGCGGCTACGCCTTTGTAAGGTGCAAGCATTGTTGAGCCACCATCTGTTGCGACACCTACAAGGTGGTTTTTTAGTTCATCATTTGTGTTGCCATACTTTTCAAGAGCTGCTAACAGTGTGCTGAAAATGCATTCTCCTGTCCCACTTTCTCATTCAACAATGTCAAAAAAATAATCGCAAGCAACTCCCTCAAAGGACAAACTTACATACATTATTAAACAAGTTTTATTGGAAACCGTTGTACTTTCGTCCATCATGATACAAGCTCGCAAGTAAACGGATGACGCACCTTAGACGAAAGCAACAATGACAACATGTTAATGATGATTTAGTTCTAAACATTTTGAAATGCTTAACTACTACATGCATGGAGAGCTGCATCAAATCTGTCTCTGGACAGAAGACAACATCAATAACTACCAGATAACACTTTTTCAAAATTAATAAGCAAACATATTAATAGTATTAATAGTAAGACTGTATTAAAAACTTTCAGTGTTCGGCTCCACAAATTTAAATTATATGTAAAGTTTTACTCCAGTGCGTGGGAAACAAACATCCCAGGCTGGGATGCATAAACTAAAACCAGAGGAGGGGATGGTCTGATGCAGAGAGGGGGAAATCCCCCCCCCCATCCCCCCCCCCTCTGCAAATCGCACACTGCCGTGCACTATCGATATGCGCTGCTGTTGCCACTCACAGGAAAGTAAGGCAGGAAGTTAGTGATGCCAGTAAATGGAATAAGAAAACGAGGTGGCAGTACCGTAATTGAAAATGACAAACAATAAATGGAATGAACACGAGCCGTGCATGGCTCAAATATATGACACATACATTAATGTCAGAGGCAGATAAAATGTACTAACGTTAAATATCTTCACAAGAAATACGATAAGAACTCAAATAATTTTCATAGCGTGTAGGCTTTCACGGCTGGCGTCTTCAGTAATTAAAACTTCCGGGCTAAGAGGCCGTGGTCCAATAGTAGAAATACTTCTCCCTGACGTTCCGTTGCCAGCTGCGGGCAACATCATCTGAGGTGAGTCTACGACTGGCTGCTAGGCCGTGGAGGTCCTGTTTATATAGAGCGCGTAGAGGGCGCCACCACTCGTCACGTGTTGTCAACAGTAAAACTATCTCTGGCTGGCGTCATTACTCTCGATCGAAGGTAATCGATTGTCACATCTTTGGTACAGAGTCGATCGCCATATCTTATCTAACTTCAAGCCTTCTTCTTTCCTGGATCCCCTACTCAAGAGCTGGCTAGACATCTTGCCACCTTGTTACAACCGTTTATTGGAAAAAATGGTCATCATATTAAAAACTCTATGCACTTCATCGAAAAATTGAAGGAAATTACCGTCAGCCCCAGTGATATTCTTGTCAGCTTTGATGTGGTGTCTCTGTTCACCATGGTTCGTGTCAACGAAGCTCTTGCTTGCATATCTGACGTATTTCCTACTGATATAGTAGTTTTGTTTAGATATTGCCTTTCCACGACTTACTTTCAGTACAATAACGACTTCTATGAACAAATTAATGGAGTGGCAATGGGTAGCCCTCTAAGTCCAGCCGTTGCTAATATTTTTGTGGAATTTTTTGAACAGCAAGCACTGCAATCAGCCAGAAAAAGGCCTTTGAAGTGGTATCGGTATGTGGACGACACTTTTGCCATATGGAATCACGGTGAAGAAGAACTGAACCGTTTCTTGAAGCATTTGAATAGCATTAATTCAAAAATACAATTCACTATGGAGAAAGAAAGTAATGGACAGATTAATTTTTTGGACGTCTCAGTAATTAAACGAGCAGATGGGACTCTGAGTCACAAAGTCTACAGAAAAGATACGCATAGCGATCGTTATCTTCACAAGGATTCAAACCATCATCCCAGGCAGAAGAGAGGTATTATCAAGACATTGGTGGACAGGGCTAATAAAATCTGTGAGCCAGCTTATTTGCAAGAGGAACTAAACCACTTGCGAACCGCTTTACAGAAAAATGGGTACGCTGGCAAGGAGATAGATAGAGCACTCCATCCCAGAAGAAAAATGTCCGAAAACGTGCAACAACAAAAACCATCGGTGGGAAAAGTTTTTCTTCCATTCATCCACAATATTACTGACCGTATCGGGAAAGTGCTGGCCAAGTTCAGAGTTGAAACAATCTTCAGACCCACCAAGAAGATTAGTGAATGCTTAAGATCGGCGAAAGATGCACGACACCCTTTAGCTACTCCTGGTGTGTATAAGATTCCGTGTGGTTGTGGGAAGGTTTACATTGGAACCACAAAAAGAAGTATCAGTACTCGCCTAACTGAACATAAAAGGAACTGTCGACTGGGACACACGGACAAATCAGCTGTAGCGGAACATGTTTTTGAAACGGGTGACCATGAAATAAAATTTAGTGATACGAGCGTGCTAGCTAAGACATCGCATTATTATGCACGTATGTATAGAGGCTGTAGAGATTTTTAAACACCACAATAATTTTAACAGGAAAGAAGAAGGCTTGAAGTTAGATACGATATGGCGATCGACTCTGTACCAAAGATGTGACAATCGATTACCTTCGATCGAGAGTAATGACGCCAACCAGAGATAGCTTTACTGTTGACAACACGTGACGAGTGGTGGCGCCCTCTAAGCGCTCTATATAAACAGGACCTCCACGGCCTAGCAGCCAGTCGTAGACTCACCTCAGATGATGTTGCCCGCAGCTGGCAACGAAACGTCAGGGAGAAGTATTTCTACTATTGGACCACGGCCTCTTAGCCCGGAAGTTTTAATTACTCAAATAATTTTGTCCAATTTCCTTTCTGCATTCTTTTAAAGAAGAAAGTATTGAAGAAAGCGTTTTACCTGAGGGTAGTATCAAACTTCAGTGTAAACAATCTATTCAGCATGTCACAATTTTTGCTCCAGAAAGTTGACTCCACTGAGTGTGGTATTTATACATCACATCAGCAAAAGATAAGCAAACTGTTGAACAATAATTGTTGTTGTTTTTGTGGTCTTCAGTCCTGAGACTGGTTTGATGCAGCTCTCCATGCTACTCTATCCTGTGCAAGCTTCTTCATCTCACAGTACCTACTGCAACCTACATCCTTCTGAATCTGCTTTGTGTATTCATCTCTTGGTCTCCCTTTACGATTTTTACCCTCCACGCTGCCCTCCAATACTAAATTGGTGATCCCTTGATGCCTCAGAACATGTCCTACCAACCGATCCCTTCTTCTAGTCAAGTTGTGCCACAAACTTCTCTTCTCCCCAATCCTATTCAGCACCTCCTCATTGAACAATAATAATTATTTTCTCAAAATCAATTCAGTCGAACGTCAATAATCACTGCAAATCGAAGAACCCACCCACATATGCACCCCTAATGTTGCAAAATGTTGTATGTAGTGCAGCTGTCTCAGCATTTCTGAAGTCCAGTGCAGTTATATTACACTGAGGTGACAAAAATCATAGGATAGCGATATGCACACATACAGATGGCGGTAATGTCGTGTACACATCGTATAAAAGATTAAATGGCAGTGCATTGGCGGAGCTGTCATTTATAGTCAGATGATTCATGCGAACAGGTTTCCAGTATAATAATGGCCACATGACTGGAATTAAGATACTTTGAACACGGAATGGTTGTTGGAGCTAACCACATGGGACATTCCGTTCACAGCGCAGAGTGGCCGCACGGTTTGAGGCATCATGTCATGGATTGCGCGGCCCCTCCCGCTGTAGGTTCGAGTCCTCCCTCGGGCATGAATGAGTGTGTTAATAGCACAAGTAAGTTTTCGTTAGTTTATTTAGTGTGTTGTGTGAAGACCTCAGCAGTTTGGTCCCTTAGGAATTCACACGAACATTCCATTTCAGAAATCGTTAGGGAACTCAATATTCCAAGATCCACACCGTCAAGACTGTGCTGAGAATACCAAATTTCAGGCTTTACCTATCACCACAGACAACGAAGGGGCCAACAGACTTCACTTAACGACCGACAGCAGCGGCGTTTACGTAGAGTTATCAGAGCTAACACTGCATGAAATAGGTGCAGAAATCAATGTGAGATGTACGACAGACGTATCCGTTAGAACAGTGCGGCGAGATTTGGCGTTAATGGGCTATGGAAGCAGGCGGCCGACGTGAGTGCCTTGGCTAACAACACGACATCACCTGCAGCGCCTCTCCTGGGCTCGTGACCATATGAGCTGAACCATAGAGGAGTAGTAAACCTTTGCCTGAGTCCCGATTTCAGTTGATAAGAGCCGATTGTAGGTTTCGAGTGTGTGCAGAAAAATGGTTCAAATGGCTCTGAGCACTATGGGACTCAACTGCTGTGGTCATCAGTCCCCTAGAACTTAGAACTACTTAAACCTAACTAACCTAAGGACATCACACACATCCATGCCCGAGGCAGGATTCGAACCTGCGACCGTAGCAGTCCCACGGTTCCGGACTGCGCGCCTAGAACCGCGAGACCACCGCGGCCGGCAGTGTGTGCAGACCCACAAAGCCATGGGCCCAGGTTGTCAACAAGGTACTGTGGAAGCTGGCGTTGTCTTCAAATGGGTCCTTTGGTCCAACTGAACCGACCATTGACTGGAAATGTTTACATTCTGCTGTAAGATGGGAGAATAAATGAAGGTCAATTTCGCACCGTACATAAGAGTTTTGTACATTGTAATGAGAAGGTGAATGTGACACCTAACTTACTTCAGTGGTATTGAGCAGATTTGCCTGTAAGTATGTAATGCAAAAGGGCTGACTCTCAATTAACGGTGTTAACACACCACTCCTATATAATGCATGTCAATGAGCAGAAGGTGAAACAAGCAGCGAGAGGAAACGGTTTGTGTGGAAGCAAGCGTGGGCAGATGCAGAGGCCACTCCCCAGGAGGCACAACAGAAAGCTCTTAAGGGAGCGTGTCCCGGAGCGAGAGTCAGTGACCGGACATGTGATGCATACAGCAGGGCGAAAAATGGGCCACCAGAAGTAGGACAGAAAGAAGCTATAGAAAACTGTGTTTCGGAATGCCAAAAGGATACGAACAAAACCAGTGACGCATTCGAACACGTGAACTGCATATGGTACACACGTGATAGACACATGTAACATTTTAGGCGTCTGGAGCAGGCACAAAACGTCCGATTGATGGAACCACACCAGGAAGGAGTAATGTGCCGAGATTTCGACGCAGTTCAATGGTAGGACACTTGCGATTGGTAGAGAGAGTTGCCACAAAATAAGAGGAATGCTCCTATTGGTCGAAAAAAGCCATGATGTGGAGAATAAAAGAACCCAGTTGGGGAGAGAGTTAGGCTGTGGGAAAGACGAGAGCGAAAATTTTGGGGACTCTTCTCTGAACTGGCGTCAAGTGTAGATTGGAGCTTATAACACTCTGTACAACGCAGAGGAGAAATTTGTGTGAACACTGCATTCACAGCCGGCTGTGGTGGCCGAGGGGTTCTAGGCGCTCAGTCCGGAACCGCGCGACTGCTATGGTCGCAGGTTCGAATCCTGCTTCGGGCATGGGTGTGTGTGTTGTCCTTAGGTTAGTTAGGTTTAAGTAGTTCTAAGTTCTAGGCGACTGATGACCACAGATGTTAAGTCCCATAGTGCTCAGAGCCATTTGAACCATTTGAACTGCATTCACAGCGGCTGACCTCCAGCTAGAAATTAGCTGTAGCATTGTTGAGCTCCAACTGTGGAGAAGCGAACCAGCCAGTTAGTTAATTGTTCTTGTGAGAACTGAGAGAGCATTATAATATGCACACTGCTACAGCCATGTTCGTGTACGAGGTGTGGCTAGAAAAAAACCGGACTAGTACTGGTGAAACAATAAAACGAATGCAAAAAGGCTGAAAGTCGCGTGGCCTGTCACGTGACTCTCGCTCCGCCTACTGCTCGAGTTTCATCTGCCTCCTGCACTCAGTCTGCCCGTGGCGTCTGTTTTAAGTAGTTGACGTTTTGTCTGTGCGTCGGAAAATGTTGAGTGTACAGAAAGAACAGCGTGTTAACATCAAATTTTGTTTCAAACTAGGAAAATATGCAAGTGAAACGTTTGTAATGTTACAACAAGTGTACGGCGATGATTGCTTATCGCGAACACAATTGTTTGAGTGGTTTAAACGATTTAAAGATGGCCGCGAAGACACCAGTGATGACACTCGCACTGGCAGACCATTGTCAGCAAAAACTGATGCAAACATTGAAAAAATCGGTAAACTTGTTCGACACTTTCCTTGTCAACTCCTGTTAACTCAGACACTGCTCTGATTGTTAAACGGCGATCTTGTCGAACAAGTTTACCGATTTTTTCAATGTTTGCATCAGTTTTTGCTGACAATGGTCTGCCAGTGCGAGTGTCATCACTGGTGTCTTCGCGGCCATCTTTAAATCGTTTAAACCACTCAAACACTTGTGTTCGCGATAAACAATCATCTCCGTACACTTGTTGTAACAATACAAACGTTTCACTTGCAGATTTTCCTAGTTTGAAACAAAATTTGATGTTAACACGCTGTTCTTTCTGTACACTCAACATTTTCCGACGCACAGACAAAACGTCAACTACTTAAAACAGACGCCACGGGCAGACTGAGTGCAGGAGGCAGATGAAACTCGAGCAGTAGGCGGAGCGAGAGTCACGTGACAGGCCACGCGACTTTCAGCCTTATTGCATTCGTTTTATTGTTTCACCAGTACTAGTCCGGTTTTTTTCTAGCCACACCTCGTATATCGCCATAGTCTAGAGACTAGGGATGAGTTCATGTTTTCTCGCATATCGAGAAACATAGGGAGAGTTTCTGCTGAAAAGTTCAGCAAAGGTTTAATTAGATTTTATAGGAATTTCAGTGGGCCAGAGCAGCCATGCAGATGACAACTCATCGCAGCTAAGGTAAATAGTGCGTGCAGATGCGTAAACTTCTTGGTTCACCACCTTGCATCCACTGTAAACTCGAGCGACCTGGGTAATCTTTTGCTCGACTTGTCACAATAATAACCTTCCTCTGTAGACGTGATTGTCATCTTAAAAATAGTACCAAACTTTGAACCGTAATTAGATGATTTATCGTAGTACTGGCCAGCATCATAACGTAATCGTAAGAACAACGTTGTAAAGAAACTTCTAGTTAACATTTAATATTGTTGTTTAGGATTATTTAACTTTCTGTGAGAGAAAATTTAATAGTGTTATGTTTAGGATTAGTTCACTTTCAGAGGTCTAGATATGTCATTTTGACAACTGTCTTAACATTGTCACATTGCAAACTGTGTAAAAGCCTGTATTGCTGTGACAAAATTGCAATACTAAATGATGTCATTACAGCTTACACAGTTGTGTTCAGTCATAGTATAAGAAACCACCTAACCATAACCTTACAACAGGCAACCCTGCCAGGATGGCAGTTGGTCTGCCTGGACGGCAGTTAGTCAAATTAGAAAGGGAAATTAAAATTTTTTAATTGAAAAAAACATATTTTGTGGCGAGGTTACCCAATGTATGGAAATGTATAGTGGTCATAATACAGTAAATGTGTCATCCAGAGTGTATGAAAGGTGCGTTAATAAATGAGATAAGGTTTATTTTGTTGTAAACATAGCTTGTACATGACCTTGCTGGCGCACCCGAAGATTTTCACGGCGTTGTTGAGTTGGATTGAAATTCTACAAACCGTGAACAGCGTTGATAATGATGTGTACATAGTCTAAGAAACTTTCTATGATATTTTGGAAACGTGTAAGATCATTTAACTTGATGTTGACGAGAGATCAAGCTCGCGCAGTTCGAGACGAGCGGAGATGGCGGAAGACCGGAGATTATTGCAGATAAGGCAAAATGAAGATCTTGACAAGATAGGGATTGATGTACAACAAAAAGTATCGAGAGCGAGTCACGGAACGGAACGTAGTGATAGTGCAGAGGGAATGGTGGTAGTTTTACGATTGCTATCACAGTCTGAGAATTCACAAAAACATACAGATGACGGAGCTAGTGGGTCAGAAGTAGGATCAGAGGACGAACAACTTTATTACGTTGAACCGAATATTGTCATTCTAAATCATACGGGACAGTTTTCAACAGAAAGAATGTGTGTAACTGCGTCCGCACTATGTGCGGAAGTCGGTGAGACGCCACGTGAAACGCGCGAACGGTAAATTTACATCAAATAGTGACAGGTGAGGATGGCGAAGAATCAGTTAGTGTGTTCGCAATATTGAAGCAACTCACTATGGTCGTAAAGCAGACAAATGCAGGATTAGCAGACTTAAAACTTGAAACAAATGCAGGGTTAGCAGACTTGAAAACTGAAACGGCGGATCTAAAGACCGAAATGGCGAATTTTAAATGGGGTTATCGGCAACCAATGCTGCCGTAAATGGTCTCAAAATTGAAACTTATGCTGGGTTCGAAAAAGTCCGCGAAGATCAACAAAAACTACGAACGAAAGTTAATGAACAGTTTACTGAAATCCGGAGAGAGGCGAAAGACTCGCGTGAGCTTATACAATCGTTAATGGCTGACCAGAAAAAGATGCGTTCTGACATTGACCACGTGAAGGATCAGTGTCTAATGTTAACCAAAGAGTCAACAACTTAGCACGTAAGACGTCTGTTAAGGCGCAACAAATCGTGGAAGAGCTCAATGTCAGAAAACGTGTCACGCGAGCCGCATTAAAAAGATTCAATACACGCATTGAAAACATAGTCTCGAAAAATCAGAAACATTATGAACAGCTTCGTACAGAACTGAAACAGCCTATCAAGAGCCGTACAGAAAGTAGTAGTGAGGCAACGGAATCGGTAGTCTCATCCGACATAGTGATGGACAGAAATCCAAAAGTAAACAAGTCAGTTGTGCAGTCTTCTGTAGCAGTAGCGGAAACACAAAAACGTCATGAAATTCCAGTCGTATATCCACAAGAGGCTGCGTTAATAATTACCGAAATGAAACAGAAGCAAAAGGGAAAAGAACAGTTAACACAGGTGAGCGAAGCAGGTAATGTGGGGTCACAGCTGACAATGGAGCGAGAAACAGTAAACGTGCGCATTCCTACAGAGCGCCAGCCGACCCTCCGAAAGTAAGCGGGTGACGCGAGAACAGAGCAAGTTACGGCGACACATGTACCAGTTCCGCAATTCCAAGTTACAGTACAACAGATTATAGACAGAAAGTCAATATGAGTCAAACAGGAAGGCAAAACACTGAACCAGTAACGGGAAATTTAACCGAATCTTTCAGTCCGATACACGAGGAACGGTACAGTTCGGATAACTGTACACCACTGCGTAGATACTATGCAAAATAGGACGTAAATCTGTCATCTCAGGACTCAAATATAGTAGGACGAACAGGAGAAAACATGACGCAGTTGAAGGGAATGGATAATGTTGAGAAACCACAAACGTTGTATGATAGAATAGAAAAATTTGACAATGATCACTTCTTGACAGCCAGAAAATTCCAACATTACAGAGAAGGAGGGAACGGCATACACCCACGCACGTTTGTAAATCAATTCCAAATAGGTTTGCCAGAGCATTGGGCACTTAGACATAAACTTGACTTCATTTGTGTGCATATGGACAGCGCAAGAGCGGAAACCATGCAAAGAGTAGCTGCAAACTGGCAATCATTTGAGCAATTTAAATCCGCGTTCTTGGAGCGATATTGGTACACGGAAACCCAAAACAGAATAAAGTATGAGTTGTTAGAGAAAGAGTTATTCGAAAATTCAGGAGAAAAGAAACCGGTTAGATTTTTCGAAGAAATGACAAAAAAGAATCAGTGTTTAGATAATCCATACAGTGACGGGGAACTGATACGAATGTGCGCAATGAAGTTACTGTCACGTTATCAGCAGTCGTTGGCTGGTAGAGCAGGAGGTGATATACAAGCATTTAAAGGGATGCTAAGAGAACTGGAATTCATTTTTCGTGAAGATGACGCGAAGAAACAACGTGCAGCCAGAGAAAACAATGGTAAGGGGAATAACACAAACCGATCAGGCTTTAATAATAATTACAATGGCGATGATAACGTAGGAAAACGTAACCGTTTTGGGTTAAAATGGTTCAAATGGCTCTAAGCACTACGGGACTTAACACCTGAGGTCATCAGTCCCCTAGACTTAGAACTACTTAAAACTAACTAACATAAGGACATCACACACATCCATGTCCGAGGTAGGATTCGAACCTGCGACCATAGGACCAGCGCGGTTCCGGACTGAAGCGCCTAGAACCGCTCGGTCACAGCGGAGGGCTAATCTTTTTGGGAGGAGTGGCATTTGCACATAACAATAACAACTATGATTTTGGAAACGCACAGAGGACGGGCAATAATTATGGTTTTGGTGGACCGCGGAATTACAATAGTGGATTTGTCCTAGAAACTATGGTGGTAACTATGATTCGAGATATAAACACCGTGCAAACGAGGCAGGAAGGTTTAGAGGTTTTCAACAACAAAATACAGGCTACTCAGGTGTAAATGGAATAGACAGAACGCAGAACGGTTGGGAAAATCAGGTTTCAGCAGGACAAAAAACTCGAAATGAACGGGTACGGGAAATCGAGTTGAGGCCACCAAACCCAGGTAAAAGACAGAATTGACGAGATGAACAGTATGAAGACCAGTCAAAAATGATTCAGTCGCAAAAAGAAGTTAATTATATAATTAAACATGTAAATAGACTTAGTTTTAATCAGCAAGAATCAGAAGTAGATTTACTGGGAGATCGGATACAAATACCCGAATGCTGGGACTCAATTGACTGGGAATCGACCAATGAGGAGGAACAGGAGTTATTAACGGTGAATGTAAACAGTAGCAGAAGAACTGAAGATAACAAAATTGTAAAAGATGTAGCTCATTTATATGAAACGGAGAGAGAAATAGTATGCAAAGAGGGTAATGTACCATACGTACATTATGACTGATATGAAAGCAGGAGATATTGTAATAGGGGAGGAACTTTATAAATGACAGTTTCCTCAAATTCAGTACATATCCATAACGTAATCGTAAGAATAATGTTGTAAAGAAACTTCTAGTTAACATTTAATATTGTTGTGTTTAGGATTATTTAACTTTCTGTGAGAGAAAATTTAATACCGTTATGTTTAGGATTTGTATTGTATTGTATGTTAACCGGGGACCTAGAAACGACGGAGAGGCTCCGTCGCCGCAGCCGCAGTGGTCCACAACCCCACGACGACTGCCGCAGTCCACTTCACCCCTCAGCCGCTCCACATCGAACCCAGGGTTATTGTGCGGTTCGGCCCCCGGTGGACCCCCGCAGGGAACGTCTCACACCAGACGAGTGTAACCCCTATGTTTGCGTGATAGAGTAATGGTGGTATAAGCGTACGTGGAGAACTTGTTTGCGCAGCAATCGCCGACAAAGTGTAACTGAGGCGGAATAAGGGGAACCAGCCCGCATTCGTCGAGGCAGATGGAAAACCGCCTAAAAACCATCCACAGACTGGCCGGCTCACCGGACCTCAACAGAAATCCGCCGAGCGGATTCGTGCCGGGGACCAGGCGCTCCTTCCCACCCGGAAAGCCGTGCGTTAGACAGCACGGCCAACCGGGCGGGCCAATGTTTAGGATTAGTTCACTTTCGGAGGTCGAGATGTGTCATTTTGACAACTGTATTAACATTGTCACATTGTAAACTGTGTAAAAGCGTGTATTGCCTGTGACGAAATTGCAATATTAAACGATGCCATTACAGCTTACACAGTTCAGTCATAGAATAAGAAACCACCTAACCATAACCTTGCACGACTACTGGAAAACCATTTGCAGCCTAATAACTATGAAATTTTTATGGATGATAATCCGCCATGTCACTGGGCTAAAACTGTTCACGTTGGTTTTAAGAACATTCGGAACAATTCGAGTGAGTGATTTGTCGACCGAGATCGCCAGACATGAATCCCACCGAATATTTATGGGGCATAATCGAGAGGTCTGTTTGTGGACAAAATCCTTCACCGGCAACAGTTACGCAATTATGGACGGCAATAGAGACAGCATGGCTCAATATTTGTGTAAGGGACTTCCAAAGTACTTGTTGAGTACATGCCACGTCGAGTTACTGCATCGCGCCGGACACGATATTAGGTGGTATCCCATGACTTTTGTCAATTCAGTGTATAATGAACTACAGAGAGAGAGAGAAAAATATATGTCAAAGATCAACAACTAGTGGCAATGTTGACAATGCTACAAAACACCATACACCCTTAGAAGTTCACAAATAAACAGTGAACAGTGGTGTAGAAAATTGTGCCGTACGCACGTCAAAAATGCACGGTTCTGCAGAGCAGCGTAAAATTAGACCACAACTCTCAGTGTAACGAAGAAAGGAACCAGTAGCGTGCTAGCAGACGGCATTTAGGTGAAAAACCAAGCAGAAACCGCCGTAAGTAAAAACCATCAATTTGTTAACGAACTGTTTTTAGGTCTAGAAAACAATTCAAATTGTAAATATCTTTAATTATATACTACTGATGATGCTTTACTTCAACAAAACGAAACACGTTTGGTGAGAAATACTCGCATTTTATTGTAGTTCAAATGTCGGAACAAAAATACCCTCAGAAACCGTAAAGCTAGTACTGACAATAAGGCCACACATATGAAGACTTTTTAGATAAAAATGTATACTAAGTGCTCAATGACAGTTGCCTCTTCAGTAGTCGTGCGAATTTGACGCCAGACGGTACATAACACTGCAGTTGAAACGTCCCCTTTGAAAACTTATAAATGACTGTGCTAGTAAACCTCTTAAGTTATTTGATTTACAAACAGCTGAGCAAAACTCAACGTACTCAAACAATTTTCTCTTGACTTATTCTGATCATCACTAAACTGATACACAATATTTTTAGCGCAACGCAATCTGACTCTCAATAATCCCTACTAAAGAACGGCCCTGAGTAACAATAACCTATACCTTTCATGAATCACTTACCTCACAAAAACCTTCGTTACTCGAACTACTGCAATACAGCGAGCGCCAATACTGCCAGCTAAATACAAGAATCTAACTACTGAAGACACTAACTACTGACAGGCATAGTTAGCAAATGAAAGATTTTGATAGAGAACAAACAATGTATTTACCTTAATAATGTTCAAAATTCATTTTATGACATCCATCTTTACAAATTTCCTTTTTTTGGCGGGCACACGTCCAGATCGTGCTCACATAGTAATCTCTCGTAACTCTGGCATCTCTCTCTCTACATCCACCAGTGCTGGCGGCTCACCTCCAACTGCACAACGCTACGCGCCGTTCACATCCAACTGGCCAACACTACAGTAGCGAATATTCCAACAATGCCAACCAGCCATAGACCGCACACAGCACAGTCAGTGATTTTCATACAGAGCGCTACGAGGCGTCACCAACATAGAAACCTAAACAACCTAGTTACACAGTTAAGTAAGAAGTCCATGAGTGTTTCCCTTTTAGTTCCACTACGTACATTGTCTGAATATGTGGTCGTCTAGAGGTCGTGCGATCACAACGGAGCCAGCCACCGAACATCCGAGACTCGTTGTTGTCGACGCAAGAGAATCCTCTCATTCTCATATGAGCCCCACCGCAAACGGCAACTTGTCTTGTATTACACGTCAAAGAGCAGCAGCGGTCTGGAGAACGGCTCTGAAGGCTGTCGACGGGGTTGCGTGCACGTTGGACCCTGCTCCCAGTAGTCTTTACGAAAGGTGGTACTCGAGGGATCGAGATTCAAAATGACTTCCTAATGCCTCCAGTGTACTGCGCTGTCTATTTGACGTCGTTGCTTTTTCATCGGGTGATGGCCCAAAAGTTTAGTCGTCACAGTGGAGGAGGTACTATAACAGCCCCCCCCCCCACCCCCTGCTTCCCGGTATTTGCGAAATTACAAGTTAACAATGACCGTGAATTATGAATTTTGTCCCGTGTCGGGATAAGGCATCCGAATCCGAAGTAAATAATGATTATTACGCGGGAAACAGGAGACGTTATAACTTGATCGTTATTGAATGAGTAATTTCATTCAATAACGATCGGTAAATGAAATAATGGAAATGATTTGGAAATAAATTTTGCTAGTAGAAATTCTGCTGAAAGAAATGATTAAGTTGTAAAAGCAATTAAAAAATCGGTCGCCAGCTCAACTGGTGAGCGACAGTACTGTTAAGTACGTGAATAATCGTCTCAAAAATAAAGTTTACCTGTTTGTAGCGCAGCAGGTGGTACGGGAACTTTTACGTAAGTGCTGTGTCAGGCTCAGTAGTCATATAAAATAATGTCATAACAATCTAACTACACTTAAACATTAATGGTTAACTTTCAATAAGTATTTTGATAATTATTTTGTTCATAATTTGTCAGCTAAGTGCAATGCTGACAACACAGATAATTATCTATCGAGATTTTGAAAAATGGACTGTCATTCTGTCTTTAAAATTAGGTACTTTGCACAGTTTAATCTACTGATAATGAAATATATTGCCAATAATTGATTAACTATGTTTTGAATGATAATAAATCATTAACTGGGCGATTGTCAGGTGGAATGAGCTTTACAGTTTCATGAAATATCCTTGAACTAACTTCAGCTGAATATTATTTGAAATAAATCTTAATAAACAAATTTATTACTTCAGTCTATTATTAAGTTACTACGGTTGGCGCAAGCTTATTAAGTGCAACAATTAACTACGATAATCAATCGTTCAAAACAATCTGAAATTTACTCTTCACCATCTATGCAGATAATTTGATAATTAACATATTTTCTCTTAATAATAGCGTGACACACTCGGTTCAATAAGGTAAAGATCGGAAGGAACCTACTTGGTGTTACTGTCGGGTGGAATGTAACTGCAACACTTCCATTATAAAGTGCTTGTTATTAATCGTTCAACAGAGAAAAGCACAGTCACTGGCAAGCCTTCTACAATTTTATCCTACGAAAATTACGTAGATCTTACTTCCCTCGTTGTCGGTGGATCGACGGAAATCCACGGCGGCGACACAATGTGGCAGCGGGCTTTTACTGTTGCGACTTGGGCCCACAGTGCGCTTCACATTCAAGCCCTCGTTTCTTCAGCACTATGCCCATTAATCCATAATAACTTGCCCGGCCATCTACATCTACATCTACATTCATACTCCGCAAGCCACCCAACGGTGTGTGGCGGAGGGCACTTTACGTGCCACTGTCATTACCTCCCTTTCCTGTTCCAGTCGCGTATGGTTCGCGGGAAGAACGACTGTCTGAAAGCCTCCGTGCGCGCTCTAATCTCTCTAATTTTACATTCGTGATCTCCTCGGGAGGTATAAGTAGGGGGAAGCAATATACTCGATACCTCATCCAGAAACGCATCCTCTCGAAACCTGGCGAGCAAGCTACACCGCGATGCAGAGCGCCTCTCTTGCAGAGTCTGCCACTTGAGTTTATTAAACATCTCCGTAACGCTATCACGGTTACCAAATAACCCTGTGACGAAACGCGCCGCTCTTCTTTGGATCTTCTCTATCTCCTCCGTCAACCCGATCTGGTACGGATCCCACACTGATGAGCAATACTCAAGTATAGGTCGAACGAGTGTTTTGTAAGCCACCTCCTTTGTTGCTGGACTACATTTTCTAAGCACTCTCCCAATGAATCTCAACCTGGTACCCGCCTTACCAACAATTAATTTTATATGATCATTCCACTTCAAATCGTTCCGCACGCATACTCCCAGATATTTTACAGAAGTAACTGCTACCAGTGTTTGTTCCGCTATCATATAATCATACAATAAAGGATCCTTCTTTCTATGTATTCGCAATACATTACATTTGTCTATGTTAAGGGTCAGTTGCCACTCCCTGCACCAAGTGCCTATCCGATGCAGATCTTCCTGCATTTCGCTACAATTTTCTAATGCTGCAACTTCTCTGTATACTACAGCATCATCCGCGAAAAGCCGCATGAAACTTCCGACACTATCTACTAGGTCATTTATATATATTGTGAAAAGCAATGGTCCCATAACACTCCCCTGTGGCACGCCAGAGGTTACCTTAACGTCTGTAGACGTCTCTCCATTGATAACAACATGCTGTGTTCTGTTTGCTAAAAAATCTTCAATCCAGCCAACAGCTGGTCTGATATTCCGTAGGCTCTTACTTTGTTTATCAGGCGACAGTGCGGAACTGTATCGAACGCCTTCCGGAAGTCAAGAAAAATAGCATCTACCTGGGAGCCTGTATCTAATATTTTCTGGGTCTCATGAACAAATAACGCGAGTTGGGTCTCACACGATCGCTGTTTCCGGAATCCATGTTGATTCCTACATAGTAGATTCTGGGTTTCCAAAAACGACATGATACTCGAGCAAAAAACATGTTCTAAAATTCTACAACAGATCGACGTCAGAGATATAGGTCTATAGTTTTGCGCATCTGCTCGACGACCCTTCTTGAAGACTGGGACTACCTGTGCTCTTTTCCAATCATTTGGAACCCTCCGTTCCTCTAGAGACTTGCGGTACACGGCTGTTAGAAGGGGGGCAAGTTCTTTCGCGTACTCTGTGTAGAATCGAATTGGTATCCCGTCAGGTCCAGTGGACTTTCCTCTGTTGAGTGATTCCAGTTGCTTTTCTATTCCTTGGACACTTATTTCGATGTCAGCCATTTTTTCGTTTGTGCGAGGATTTAGAAAAGGAACTGCAGTGCGGTCTTCCTCTGTTTCAATGCCATCATCATGCCGGAGTGTCTGGATATGCTGTTTCGAGCCACTTACTGATTTAACGTAAGACCAGAACTTCCTAGGATTTTCTGTCAAGTCAAAAAATGGCTCTGAGCACTATGGGACTCAACTGCTGAGGTCATTAGTCCCCTAGAACTTAGAACTACTTAAACCTAACTAACCTAAGGACATCACAAACATCCATGCCCGAGGCAGGATTCGAACCTGCGACCGTAGCGGTCAAGTCTGTACATAGAATTTTACTTTCGCCAAGTCTGTACATAGAATTTTACGGCTTCTAGATATGCCGACCATTACTTTCCCGTCGTACTTAGATCCACACACTAGCCGTTAGATGTAACACAGCTAGGAATAGCAGCATTCGACTGTACGTCTTACTCCGAGCACGGCGTCACTGCTACTACTGACAAAACAATCTCTCTGACTTCAACGTTAACTAAATATGCCCCGACTTGCCAGTGTTAAATACTACATAATTTAAACATGGTATTTACAATACATATTTACACTAGACAATACATCGTATACAAACAGTTTCATGTGTTAACTAAGCGAAAAAATTCATAGCAAGGACTGCGTTGTAGCGTCACAGTACCAGTGGACACGCTTTGAGGACACGCTAAGAGGCAAGGATTCTTTCTGCGCAGAGCCGCCGCTTGCTGTGCCTTCCAGAAGAAGCGACTATTGTCGCAGAGTCTGGCCAGCTGCGGATTCCCAACGTCCGGGCAGCATTAATCTTTGTTTAGGAGCGGCGCAGCGCCTCGGCCCGCCTCGCTGCGCCGGAACGCGCCTCTGGACGCATGATTTATGTTCCGGAGCCGCCACAAAGAGCCCTCCGCTCACACCTTACAGCTGGGAGCCCCGCCTTACGCGGAAATCATCTACGCATTTCCGCTTGAAGTATTCGTGCGTTCTGTACAGAAGTTCGTCATATAAGGATGCGTACCATCCTGACACTGCTTGACTTTAGCAAGGCTTTTGATACAGTTGACTTTGATATATTACTAATTAAAATGAAACAGCTGAATTTCTCAAACAGCGCAATACACTGGTTCGACAGCTACCTCAAAAACAGAAGTCAACAAGTCATTTGTGGGTCGGAAAAGTCATCATGGAAAAACGTGCGCTCTGGAGTTCCCCAAGGCTCCGTCCTTGGTCATTACTCTTCTCACTGTACATTAATGATATTTCTTCAGTGATTCACTCCTGCAACTACCATCTATATGCCGACGACATCCAACTGTACATAAGTGCAAGCCCCAAGAACATTGCTGACGCAGTAGCGAGTATGAACGCAGATCTTTGCTCTGTTTCTCGATGGGCACAGAACCTAGGTCTGAAACTAAACCCCAAGAAATCCCAGGTCATACTTATATCTCATCCAAAGTTAATCAGCCGGTACTTTCGCGAAACAGTCCCTCAAATACTCCTCAATGGTACCCAACTACCATACCAAAAAACAGTAAAAGATCTTGGAATAATCTTGGATGAACACCTAACCTGGGGAGAACAAACAGTCACAGCTTGCCGAAAATCGCTCTCCTCCCTACATGCAATTCAAAAATTTAGAAAAATATTTCCAACCCATGTTAAACAAAAATTATCCAAACAGTAGTCTTGCCTAATCTTTACTACTGTGATGTAGTTCAACACGGCACAAATAGTGAAAATTCGAGATGCCTCGAGCTAGTGATGAATGCTTGCGTTAGATACGTGTGCAATATACGGTTGTATGATCATATCAGTCTTTCATACTCCCAGCTAGGTTGGATACGCCCACATAAGGCACGCGATCTCCACACGATGTGCTTACTTCATCGATTTCTTAGCCACTGGTGCCCCCAATACTTATCTTCTCACATTAAACACTGAAAGGTGGCTACACTGAGCCACAGCGCCAGAGATCGCTAGAGAGCATTGTTCCGCCGCCTCCACGGGCAGTCATTATTGAGATGTGCTAGAAGTCAGTGCTTGGGGAGAGCTCGTAGTAGTCAGTTCGTGTTGAGATGTGCTTGCTGAGATGTGATACTGAAAAATTCTTGTTGAGATGTTGTAATAGCGAATCGGTGTGGAGATATATTGTAATTATGAGAGTGATTTTGGTCAATATATGAAGGTAACGAAACTTGATTTATTTTTCATTATTTCCATGTTTTAAATAATGTGTCATAACAGGTTCAGTCAACAAAGCATCTGGCTTGTGTTCTTGGATTAGAGTGTAATTCTGGTTTTCTTGAGTAATTATGGTATTTTTATTTTCTTTAATTAATTCAGTATGAATGATATTTAAAATTTCTTGTGTTATTGAAGAAGAACCGTGCCAGATGCGTACGTTGAGTCATACTTCCACACACAGAACAGTTACTCTTGTGCTTGTTGTTGCGTTGGTTTTATAGTTGCTGGGGGCTTAATTAATTAACTGTGTTAATGAAAATTTCCATTTCATTCTTTGTTATTGTTCTAAGCAGTCAGATTGCGTAATAATAATAGTCAGGGCCAACCGTTACGAGACTTCGTAATCGGACAGACAGCTACTAAAGCAAAAAAAAATTAAAAATATTTGCATTTCATATAATTAAGCCCCCATGCACGTGGCGACCACTGCTTCGGATCGTCCCTTGGAATTCTTCTGATTGTAGAAATAGTAGACAGTAGGATTGCTGTAGTAATTTGTAATTTAGTAATTGTAGTCTATATTGCATGTGTAGATTTGGTAATTGGCATTTTTCTAATGGTATTCTTTAAAATTTAATTTTTGTTGTCTTGTCTATGGGTTTGACAATTTAGTGCAATTATTTCAATTGTTCGATGATCGTGATTGAGGGAAGCATTTCGTGTGAATGATATTGTTGGAGATATAGTGTCATTGTGTGTAATTTTTTTATAGTGACGAGTTTTGTATATTTTGTAAATGATCACGCGATCAATGAAAAAGGCAAAAATGATGGATAGTCAGAATGACGAAATTGTTGACATGGCGAACTCGCCAACACAAGAGAACAGTATGTTGAATAATGAAGTGGAAAACAATGTAATAAGTCGGGAAAATAGTCCGGAACCATTTCAAAATTTTTCTCAATCAGAAAATTCACAGAATCCGAGATTAACGACAGAAGATTCTGGAATAGTATCGAATTCAGATAGCTTTACAGCTATGATGAAGGAAACTGGTTTCGCGGGAAATGTTAGGAGCGAAAGGAATTTCGAAGAAGTTAATATGGAGCAGTTGATGAGTGTAATATTAAATTTTCGATCTGAATTTAAAACTGAGATGGGAACAATGGGAACACGGTTAGACTCACAGGGATCACAAATAGGAACAATTAAAACTGAGATAGGAACAATTAGAACTGAGATGGGAACAATGGAAACACGGTTAGATTCACGAATAGGGACTTGTTTCAAAAACATGAAAGATGAATTAAAGAAAGAAATCAGAGAAGAAGTACAACCGATTTTGAATGCTCACAATAATAGATTAATTGCAGTAGAGATTAGACAAAGGGAACAGGATAGAGAACAGGAAGAAAGAGATCGCATGATAGTACAAAAATTTTCAGAATTAAATTTACAACGTGCACACGATAAGGAAGAAATATTTGAGAGAATCGAGGAATCCGTACCAAATGACAGAATAAATAATCTAACACAACAATATGAACAGTTAACTACCAAATGTGTCAACACTGAAACCCGAGTCGCGACACTTACGGAAGACGTAAATAAACAGAAAGAAAAAATAGGTGACTTATCGGAAAGAGTTGAGGAGATTTCAGATAAATTGACAAGTCTTAGTTTAAATGGGGATAGAGATTCAGATGATACAGCTCCATTACCATTTGCAGAAACCGAAGAGTACCAGAACATAAATAAGCATGTTGAAAATCAGGGAAAATTTAATGAACGCGTTAAAAGGGAAGTTGAGGCATTACGAAAGCAAGTCAAACAAATTGAAGGCGAAATCGTAGGAAAAGACAGCAGAAGAAATTTAGAATCACAGATAGCAGAGGGGTTTGAAGAAAGTAATTTATTTCATTTACGGGACACAACAAGAGAGCGCCAGGCGCGCGAACTTGACAATAATCGACATTCAAACTGGGACAGACGCGGTAGGTCTTTGTCGCCACGAGGCGAAAACTTTGACTATAAACACTTTTTGACTGTTCGGAAATTTAAGATCTTCCGCAATTCTAAAAATGACATACATCCATGTGCATGGTTAGATCAATTTATATATGCACTCCCACCAAATTGGCCACTAAGTCACAAACTGGAATTTATGTGTGGATATTTAGAAAACGAACCGGCGACGCGGATGCGTGCACTCATTAGAGATTGTAATAATCTGAATGATTTTTATCATGCATTTCTATCGGCATATTGGTCCGAAAACACGCAAGACAGAGTCAGACACAGTCTTATTATGCAGCGTAATTTCAAACAGTCTGAATTCCGCACGCCAGCAGAATATTTTGAAGACATGATTCGAAAGAATCAGTTCCTTTCCAACCCTTACAGTCCGACTGAATTAATTCGCATTTGTTTAACTAAGCTGCCACAATCCATAAGACAAATTGCTTTAGCCGGAAGATGTAAAGACGACATTGAGACTTTTAAGACTTTGCTACAAGAACTTGAGTATGACAACGACGACGGGACTTCTTGTAATTTTTTCAGTAGCAGTAATTACAATACATTTTCAGAGAAAAGGGATAGTGATCGGAACGGACGTTATTTGGGTAACTTTGAGAATGACAGACGTAACAGACAGGACAATAGATACCAGCCTTATGACAATAACAGACGTTCTAACAGAAATTACACAGACAATTATAATAACGGTAATTCCTACCGGAATGATCAACCATACGGAAACAGTAATCTGTATCATCAAGATAGAAATTATTCATACAATAACAGAAATTCTTACTACAGAAATAACCAGGGTAGTAGATACAACAATAATTTCAGAAGTGACAGTCGAAATTACACAAGAAGTAGTTATGCAGACAGACAGGAAAACAGAAATTTTAATAACAGACACAACCAAGAATTTGCATCTAACAGACAGGAAGGACCTAATTGGCATCCTCCACGTGACAGAACTTCAGAGAGACAAGTGCAATTAGTAGAAATTGATCCGCGAAATGACGCGAATAATCAAAGACGTGACGCAAACAATCGACAATGACTAGCAGCTTCGGCTTCTGGCAGCAATATAGACGGTTCAGAAAGTAATGACACTTCGACTTTACACTACGTACGACTGGAAGACATGAGAGACATTTTGTTAAACGAAAAGGAAACTAATGTAGACGCATTTTTACATCCTGTTATTGAAGTATGTGTGGGTAAGAATAAGTTCACTGCAGTTTTAGATTCTGGGAGCCCATTGAACGTCATTAGTGAATCAGTTTTTCGTATATGTGAAAGAACTATTGCCTGTCCCGTGTTACCTATTTCTAAAACTACAATTCGAGGAGCGATTTCTGGAAAAGGTGTGGAAGTTAAACAACAGACCAACCTAAATTTCATTTGTCAAGGATACGAATTTTCTGCTAATTTTATTATTGTTCCATTACTCAGTACACAGATTATTTTAGGTATGGAGTTTCTTAACGCACATAAGGCAATTTTGAACTTTAAAGAAGGAAGTGTGAATTTGACTGTTGCCGGAATGCTGAAATGTTTGAAATTTTTCGAGTGTTTAGCAAGATCTGAATCAGATACAAAATGTTTAAGGTTTCTTACTTCTGATGCTTTTGTTGAGCATTATGACGACAGTGTGTTTATTCATGACAATGACAATAGATACAGGGACGCGATGGATGATGTAATTAATAGCGAAGAATTAATTAATGAAAAGGTTAAGAAAGCTGAAGTGCCAGATGACGTTGCAAGAGAAGAGCTGCACCATATTTTGACTTCACATGCTACAGTGTTTAGTCATCACACAGGAACTATACAAGGCTTACAATATTTATTTAAAGTAAAAGAACACACACCATTTCGCGGAAAAACGTACGCTATTCCTTTGGCTTACAGAGACAAGGTTAAGAATGAACTTCAATACATGTTAGATCAGGGCATTGTTGAGCCAGCAGTCAGTCCTTATACCAGCCCATTACACGTTGTTCTTAAAAAGGATGGGTCAATTCGTTTGGTTCTGGATTCCAGACAGATAAATAATATTATTATTCCTGAAACTGACCGTCCACAAAATTTAGATGAACTTCTTCAACATTTCCATGGAATTAAAGTTTTATCCACGATTGATATGCGCGCAAGTTTTTTGGCAAATAGAACTCCACCCTGATTGTAGAAAATATACTGCTTTTTTAGCCTTTGGTAACTGTTACCAGTTTCGGAAATTACCGTTTGGACTTACTGTATCTTCAGCAGCATTCATTCGTAGCTTAAATGAAATTTTACCTGTTTATCTTCGTGACAATATTACTTCATATGTTGACGATATTCTTATTGCTAAACGTTCTTGGAGTGAGCATAACAAAATTTTGGATTCATTATTACGTATTTTTGCACGAGTTGGCATGACAGTGAACTTGGAAAAATCTGAATTTGGTCGTTCTCAGGTGAAATTTCTCGGTCACATTATTTCTACAGAAGGTATTCTCCCTGATCCAGAGAAACTAGACGCTATTCATAATTATGCTGTTCCTACCACAAAACGTGATGTACGTAGTTTCCTTGGTGTCTGTAATTTTCTTAGACGCTTTGTTAGATTGGACAATTTGGCCACACCTCGTTTATGTGAATTATCTGGAAAAAATTCTAATTGGTGTTGGGATGAGGAAGCTCAGTCAGAATTTGAACAACTTCGTGATGCTTTAGTTGCTGCCCCACTTCTTTCACATCCGGATTTATCTAAAGATTTTTGTTTGGCGACGGACTCATCTTACAAAGGCCTAGGTGCACATTTATTTCAAGAGATAGAAGAAAACGGCGTTGTAGTACAGAAAACTGTTGCCTTTGGAAGCCGTGTTCTCTCTAAATCAGAGAAGAATTATTCGATTACGGAACTTGAAGCTTTGGCTGTTGTATGGGCCTTCACAAAATTTCGCACATTTTTGTTTGGCAGACATACTAAGGTTTACACCGATCATCGAGCTCTGGAATTTCTTATGTCGACAAAATTAACTCATGGCAGATTGTCACGATGGGCGTTGTACCTACAGGAATTTGATTTTAGTATTGTTTACATACAGGGATCTTCAAATATTGTTGCTGATGCTTTATCACGTGCACCTATGGGTTTGAAACAAAGTGCCGAAGAGGACGGCAAAGAAAACCATTATTGTTTGATGTACATTCAAGGTGTTGCGTTTGAGAACTTTATTTCGTCTTCGCTCCAGGACATCGCTAAGGAGCAAAATAAGGATCCAATCTGGAAGGACATTAAGGAGAAGTGGAGGAGAAAGGAAAGCGTAGCGATCAGACAGTATTATTTAGTTCGCAATGATATTCTTTTCAAACGAAAATCGGTCGACAACTCTGTTTGGTTAGTTTGTATTCCTGATGAGTGGGTCAACAAATTGATTTGGTACACACATTTCAGTTATGCGCACTTTGGTCCCAGAAAATGCTTTCATAAATTACGAGAAAATTGCTACTTCAGTAATATGGAAAAACGTATTCGATCTGTTCTTGCCAAATGCAAATTATGTCAAAAGGCTAAGCCGCCAACAGTTTCTCACAGAGCACCGTTGTTTCCTATCATTCCAGCGAAATTAAAGGAGATGGCTGCAGTCGATTTGTTCGGTCCAGTGGTTCGTTCTACTAATGGTTTTGCGTATATTTTCGTAGCAGTGGAATTAACATCAAAATATGTGTGTTTTACACCTTTACGCAAAGCAACAGCTCGTTCAGTATCTAATGCTTTCATCAAACATTTTCTTAAGGAAGTTGGTCATGTTGATAAGGTTATATCAGATAATGGATCACAGTTTCGCTCTAAAATTTGGCTTCGTACTCTACGGCGTCGTAAAATTAAACCAATTTTCATTTCACTTTTTCACCCTCAATCTAATCCTTCAGAGAGATGGATGAAGGAAATCAATAAATTGTGTCGTCTTTATTGTCATCAGAATCACAGAACGTGGGATCAGTATCTTCATCTTTTTCAAAACATTCTGAATGAACTTCCTAATGATTCAACTTCTTTACCGCCTATACTGATATTAAAAAATAAAGCACCGATAAATCGCATTTCTGAAATCGTTTCTTTTCCGCCTTCACGGAAACTGCGGCATTCTGAAGTTGTCAACCTGGCTCTACAAAATATTGCATCTGCGGCTGCTAGAAGAGAGAAATCAGCTAAACGTCCTGGTCGTTTAAAAATCTTGTCAGTTGGTCAGAAGGTGTTAATTAAATCTCATCGTTTGTCTCATAAAGGAAAAGGCTTATGTCGCAAATTTTTTCTGCTTTATAACGGTCCATATAGAGTTCGCAAAATTATTCATGATAACACTGTTGAAATAGAAACTCTTAAAACTCGGCGCTCTAAGGGAATACATCACATATCTAACGTAAAATTTTTTGTGGAATGACATACTTGTGAGAAACCAACAGTTTACGTAAACATGGAGAGAGTACAAGGATACCGCGCTGTGTTTGGCGGCGGCACATACTCAAAGCAACAGTCAGTCTGCGCGCCGCACAAGGCAGTCATTGACCGCAAACAATTACCTTCCTACGTCATGCGCCTACAGCTGATCGAGCGCTCAGTGCGAATGCACTGACAGACGTAAACAAATACACAGTCTAATTTCTCCGACTAAATTCTGTATAAAGCTATAAGGACTTCATAAATTATGTTATTAACGTTCAGTATTTTTCAGGATACGGTTGTCTAAAGTATTTAAGACCTTCAGGTAAATTCGGTGCGTGTCCGACGTTAAGACGACTTGCTATCGAGAAAATTTCAGGAAGAATGGAATTTCGAAAAAAAAAAAAGTAATAAATTAAAAAGGGTAACTATTAATTGAGTTTATTATTCAGGTAACATAATTCCACTTAGGTACGTACTTTAGACGTAATTTGCTGCTTGCGATTACGTGACTCATACTTTGTGCTAATTTCATGTTCTATGAATTTACTTGTGAAGCGACGTGCTTGCGCACATTAACTGATTTTGACAATGATTGACTAATGAACAGGGTTGTTATTTGTATATATTATGCATCGGTTGGCTGCTATGCTTTTTCACTAATGATATATTTTTTTATTATGTGCCTGCTGTGCTTATTTATTTAAATTATAATTGTCACCTGATTAATTGTGCTAATGTGGTTAGATATGTAAGTTATACTTTATGATTTATCTACTTGCGCCTTCATGGGTACTTATTAAGATTACATATGAGCATTTATTTGCTTATGTCGATGTGATGCTAATGACCTGTTTATTGTGTAAGGCATGTTTGCTGCTGTGCGTATGGATTGCATATTTACACATTTCTGTTTTGTTGTCATAACTACTCTTCAATTTAGTATATAGAAATGCTGATATACTGTGTACGTACATAGAGTTTAGGTCACACTATTGTATTAATTATAGATTGTTCGCTTGGCAGAGCCTCGTTGTAAGAATTGTGCTGCATCCACTTGTTGACATTCTGTTCTCTACTGGTATATTTACTCGCTATTGCATGTTTTGCTTACGCTCAGTGCCTTATATTTTTAAGATAAGAAAATGAACTGCAGTAATTCGACGAACGACATTAGTACAAGAAAGTCATAGAAGTCACATGAGCTGAGGTTTTATGGAAGCTGTATAAATTTATGCTGACAGGAAGGAAGCTAACGACATGACATACCAAAACTAGGTTTAGACCATTGACAGTATTACACTGCATTTTTCGTGAGCAATTGAAATAGGAAGTGACACTTGACACAAAAAATACTCCACATGTTTGCTTCTGCTATGATTCTTGAAGTGGTGTACACACTGTGAAATATTATGATCATTCACACTCCGTAATCGTACTTAATTACTGAGAGTTATTCGAACTAAAGTCTGTTAGAGGTCATGTATGCATTTCTTTTATTTAATGATGGACAAGGAACCAAAATGTATCTTATAATTTATAATGAGTAGAAAATTTGGGTCAGATGGATTACACAGAGGTTGTGTGTGGACACTGTGTCTTCGGATTGTATGGGATGATGAATTGAAGTTGCACTAGGATTTTGTCTGTACTTGTTCGAGGAGACTGACTAGAGGAAAGAGTTGTTATGGAAGTGAAATGAAATTGGTGCTGAGGTTTATATGTATCGACGTATTATTGAGGTATTGAGATTAGGTGAAGTTGATGATTATTGGAGTTTTGGTGGATAAGAGGTAAAGTAAATGAGGAGCATATTGTTTTGTTGGTTTATATGGAACAAGGAGGATGAAGATGGCAGACTAGAACACTAAAGTGGAAGGAAGATTGGCTATACACACACTTGTTAAATCACTAAGCAGTATATACTTTTTTTTGAGAGAGGAAGCATGTGCATATCTTGGCTCACTGACAGTTGTTCAGCAACCGTACATTTTGATCTGGCTTGGCAAACATTGGTCTTGACATGATGACTATGACGTTGACTTAACTATTATTGACTGTTATACATTGCTGCCACTACTACTTGATACACATGATGAACATAAAATTTTGACAGAATTGCATTTACACAGTTAACACTATTCAATTACACAGTAGCACTAATGTGGATGAAAGAAGAGTGAGTGTGTTTTGTGTGTTTTCCTTTTATAATCCCAGAGAAGTGATCCCAACCTATCTCCTAAATATTATTTCACTTGTTTGTTGTGGCTTGCACTGACACCCATAAATATTATAGGTTAACTGTTATTGTGTACTGTAATAGTTAATGTGACAATTACCTGATATCATTTGTGTGTTTATTATGATTTGTATGTTTAGTGTAAGAGCATTGATAATAATTTGTTAAAGAAATTGTATGTGCATTCAAACTATTGTTCATGACTGAACTGTCTCAGTAGTTATGGTGAATAGTATGGACTGTTACTTGCACTTTTTCTACATGATTGGTGCCACAAGGACATGTTTAATTTCTGCTGATGAACTGTGTGATCAGTGATTGTAAAAAAATTATGGACTGTTACTTGTACCTTCTCTACATGATTGGTGCCACTAGGACATGTTTAATTTCTGCTTATAAACTCTGATGAACAGTGTGATCAGTGATACTAGATTTTATGGAACTGCTTCTGCTGAGAAATGTGACTTGTTGCTGTGTGTACCTACTCAACATTGCTGGGTGCCACTGATGGATTGCTTCTACTGAAATGAAGTCACCTGTTGCTGTGTGCACCTGATCAACATTGCTGGTGCCACTAATGGACTGCTTCTACTGAAATGGTGTTACTTGTTGGTGTCTGCACCTACTCAACATTGCTGGGTGCCACTGATGGACTGTTTCTACTGAAAAGATGTCACCTGTTGATGTCTGCACCTGCTCAACATTGCTGGGTGCCACTGATGGATTGCTTCTACTGAAATGAAGTCACCTGTTGCTGTGTGCACCTGATCAACATTGCTGGTGCCACTAATGGACTGCTTCTACTGAAATGGTGTTACTTGTTGGTGTCTGCACCTACTCAACATTGCTGGGTGCCACTGATGGACTGCTTCTACTGAAAAGATGTCACCTGTTGATGTCTGCACCTGCTCAACATTGCTGGGTGCCACTGATGGATTGCTTCTACTGAAATGAAGTCACCTGTTGCTGTGTGCACCTGATCAACATTGCTGGTGCCACTAATGGACTGCTTCTACTGAAATGGTGTTACTTGTTGGTGTCTGCACCTACTCAACATTGCTGGGTGCCACTGATGGATTGCTTCTACTGAAATGAAGTCACCTGTTGCTGTGTGCACCTGATCAACATTGCGGGTGCCACTGATGGACTGCTTCTATTGAAAAAATGTTACTTATTGGTATTTGCACCTGTTGACCATTGCTGGGTGCTACTGCTGGAACTGTCAACTGCTTATTCTTGGGCTATGGAAAGCGTTTATGTGAATATTTGTATAAACTGATTTTTGTGTATTACTGTTTGTGAAAAGTTAAGAGACTCTTACCTGCACATATTCGTCATTGCTGACGCTATTGATTGAACTGTTTAACCACATAATACTTGTGTAAACTGTTATGTAAAGTCACATGTATGACAGAATTTGTATTGCTTACTGTATTCTATATAATAAGTTATTGAAAGGTCAGTGCAAAGCCAAAATTTTATTTAGTTATATGATGTTTACGTATTAATATTATCTTTTATTTTTGTCTGTATTTTTTTGACGAATTTGGTGGTATTTTCACCACCAATGCTGGCAAAAATACCATCAAATTCTAGCCGTGGAGGAAGGGCATATGAAAGGTGGCTACACTGAGCCACAGCGCCAGAGATCGCTAGAGAGCATTGTTCCGCCGCCTCCACGGGCAGTCATTATTGAGATGTGCTAGAAGTCAGTGCTTGGGGAGAGCTCGTAGTAGTCAGTTCGTGTTGAGATGTGCTTGCTGAGATGTGATACTGAAAAATTCTTGTTGAGATGTTGTAATAGCGAATCGGTGTGGAGATATATTGTAATTATGAGGGTGATTTTGGTCAATATATGAAGGTAACGAAACTTGATTTATTTTTCATTATTTCCATGTTTTAAATAATGTGTCATAACAGGTTCAGTCAACAAAGCATCTGGCTTGTGTTCTTGGATTAGAGTGTAATTCTGGTTTTCTTGAGTAATTATGGTATTTTTATTTTCTTTAATTAATTCAGTATGAATGATATTTAAAATTTCTTGTGTTATTGAAGAAGAACCGTGCCAGATGCGTACGTTGAGTCATACTTCCACACACAGAACAGTTACTCTTGTGCTTGTTGTTGCGTTGGTTTTATAGTTGCTGGGGGCTTAATTAATTAACTGTGTTAATGAAAATTTCCATTTCATTCTTTGTTATTGTTCTAAGCAGTCAGATTGCGTAATAATAATAGTCAGGGCCAACCGTTACGAGACTTCGTAATCGGACAGACAGCTACTAAAGCAAAAAAAAATTAAAATTATTTGCATTAATATTTTTGTTAAGCCCCCATGCAACACCTATCATCATTCCACAACCGCAATACCAGATCGGATACGTCTAGCATCTTGGCTGTACCTTTACATAACACAAAATCTTTCTCCGTGTCATTCTCCATCTCAGCCATACGACTGTGGAACGCGCTCCCCTGTGATCTGCGTCTTATCCAGAACCACTCAACATTCAAGAGGGAACTCAAAACTTACATATTAGGGACGGTATAGCCACCATTGTTGTGCCCCTTTCATCTCTTTCTTTCTCCTCTCCATCATAGCTTCGAATTTTACCATTCTATTTCTCTTTCTCTAACCTTTCTACCTCTTCTATATCCTCTTCTATATCTCTTTCACCCCATTCTATCGTCTTATGTCTCTGCTCGATGAGAATAACTCACAAGCTGCAATAACATAACGAGAAAATTCCCAACTAGCAATAGGACTGACATTCATAAAAGAAAAATACACTCCTGGAAATTGAAATAAGAACACCGTGAATTCATTGTCCCAGGAAGGGGAAACTTTATTGACACATTCCTGGGGTCAGATACATCACATGATCACACTGACAGAACCACAGGCACATAGACACAGGCAACAGAGCATGCACAATGTCGGCACTAGTACAGTGTATATCCACCTTTCGCAGCAATGCAGGCTGCTATTCTCCCATGGAGACGATCGTAGAGATGCTGGATGTAGTCCTGTGGAACGGCTTGCCATGCCATTTCCACCTGGCGCCTCAGTTGGACCAGCGTTCGTGCTGGACGTGCAGACCGCGTGAGACGACGCTTCATCCAGTCCCAAACATGCTCAATGGGGGACAGATCCGGAGATCTTGCTGGCCAGGGTAGTTGACTTACACCTTCTAGAGCACGTTGGGTGGCACGGGATACATGCGGACGTGCATTGTCCTGTTGGAACAGCAAGTTCCCTTGCCGGTCTAGGAATGGTAGAACGATGGGTTCGATGACGGTTTGGATGTACCGTGCACTATTCAGTGTCCCCTCGACGATCACCAGTGGTGTACGGCCAGTGTAGGAGATCGCTCCCCACACCATGATGCCGGGTGTTGGCCCTGTGTGCCTCGGTCGTATGCAGTCCTGATTGTGGCGCTCACCTGCACGGCGCCAAACACGCATACGACCATTATTGGCACCAAGGCAGAAGCGACTCTCATCGCTGAAGACGACACGTCTCCATTCGTCCCTCCATTCACGCCTGTCGCGACACCACTGGAGGCGGGCTGCACGATGTTGGGGCGTGAGCGGAAGACGGCCTAACGGTGTGCGGGACCGTAGCCCAGCTTCATGGAGACGGTTGCGAATGGTCCTCGCCGATACCCCAGGAGCAACAGTGTCCCTAATTTGCTGGGAAGTGGCGGTGCGGTCCCCTACGGCACTGCATAGGATCTTACGGTCTTGGCGTGCATCCGTGCGTCGCTGCGGTCCGGTCCCAGGTCGACGGGCACGTGCACCTTCCGCCGACCACTGGCGACAACATCGATGTACTGTGGAGACCTCACGCCCCACGTGTTGAGCAATTCGGCGGTACGTCCACCCGGCCTCCCGCATGCCCACTACACGCCCTCATTCAAAGTCCGTCAACTGCACATACGGTTCACGTCCACGCTGTCGCGGCATGCTACCAGTGTTAAAGACTGCGATGGAGCTCCGTATTCCACGGCAAACTGGCTGACACTGACGGCGGCGGTGCACAAATGCTGCGCAGCTAGCGCCATTCGACGGCCAACACCGCGGTTCCTGGTGTGTCCGCTGTGCCGTGCGTGTGATCATTGCTTGTACAGCCCTCTCGCAGTGTCCGGAGCAAGTATGGTGGGTCTGACACACCGGTGTCAATGTGTTCTTTTTTCCATTTCCAGGAGTGTATGTTTACTTTCATATACATAGTCATTACTATTATTATTATTATTCTTGATTGTTATAATTATTTTTTATTGTTATAATTATCATTGTACTACTGTTATTATCTCTATATTTTTTCTTTAACATTAATACTGTATAACACGTTATATGTTCTTAATGTTCTGTAGAAACTGAAATTCGTTCAATCTGAGTATGCCTGGTTAGGTGTAAGATAGGGCCTGAAGGCCCTAATCTTGCCAGGTAAAATAAATGCATAAATAAATAAAATAAAATAAATAAATGCAGCTTAGGAACGCACCGTTAAAACCGAGAAGAGCCTCATGTTTGAATTTGTTTCTCTTGACATTTCATCTGCATCACACCCCACCGCATTCTCTACTCTGTGTGGCTCCATAGGAAAATGTGCCAGAGTTTGAAAAATTTTGGTCACCAGTACTGTGGCGATTGACAGAAACGTTGAAATACCGGGTGATCAAAAAGTCAGTATAACTTTGAAAACGTAATAAGCCACGGAATAATGTAGATAGAGAGGTACAAATTGACACACATGCTTGGAATGACATGGGGTTTTATTACTACAACAACAACAACAAAAAAAAAAACAAGTTCACAAAATGTCCGACAGATGGCGCTGGACAGCAAAACGTCAGTGACTGCTACCGTGAAGGGTGAGAGGTATGCCGATATGTCACAGAATCGCATCATCCCCAGACTGGCTGATAAACACCAGCTGCAACGTACGATGTTTATGCAGGATGGCGCTCCTCCCTATATTGCTAGACGCGTGAAAGATCTCTTGCGCACGTCGTTTGGTGATGATCATGTGCTCAGCCGCCACTTTCGTCATGCTTGGCCTCCCAGGTCCCCAGACCTCAGTCCGTACGATTATTGGCTTTGGGGTTACCTGAAGTCGCAAGTGTATCGTGATCGACTGACATCTCTAGGGATGCTGAAAGACAACATCCGACGCCAATGCCTCACCATAACTCCGGACATGCTTTACAGTGCTGTCCACAACATTATTCCTCGACTACAGCTATTGATGAGGAATGATGGTGCACATATTGAGCATTTCCTGTAAAGAACATCATCTTTGCTTTGTCTTACTTTGTTATGCTAATTATTGGTATTCTGATCATATGAAGCGCCATCTATCGGACATATTTTGAACTTTTGTATTTTTTTGGTTCTAATAAAACCCCATGTCATTCCAAGCATGTGTGTCAATTTGTACCTCTCTATCTACATTATTCCGTGATTTATTCAGTTTTAAAATTTATACTGACTTTTTGATCACCGGGTACATTCCATCGCACAACAAGATGGTTTCTCAAACAGGGGCATTCTAATTACTACGCACTTTCCGACTCAGCGTTGAAATATTAAAAGTTTTGGATGGTGGCGTTGTCTAGGGGCTGGGATACGTAGTTGCCGCGTAGTTGCCACATAACACGCCAAATACTGCTGAGTCTTCAGTATACGATAAGAATACACACATGAATCGAATGGTGGAAGGTTTCTGTCACTCGGCAATTGCGAATTATGAATGTAACATATAAATTTATAAATGAAAGTGTAGTGGACTGACAAGGCAGCCAGTCCACAGAGACGGGTAGCCGAAAGGGCACACGTACACACACGCCGATTGGCGCGAAGTCTGGAACAGGATACGTGATGAATGTGATAAAGAAAAGAACGTAGCTACTAGAACACTTAACTTTTATATCGTCCTTTGGTATACAGCATTCTTGATGATACAAGTGAGACTCTTTAGATTCATGAAGTAACTAATGGCGCCTTGCTAGGTCGTAGCCATGGACTTAGCTGAAGGCTATTCTAACTGTCTCTCGGCAAATGAGAGAAAGGCTTCGTCAGTGTAGTCGCTAGCAACGTCGTCGTACAACTGGGGCGAGTGCTAGTCAGTCTCTCGAGACCTGCCTTGTGGTGGCGCTCGGTCTGCGATCTTGACAGTGGCGACACGCGGGTCCGACATGTACTAACGGACCGCGGCCGATTTAAGCTACCACGTAGCAAGTGTGGTGTCTGGCGGTGACACCACAGAAAGATTGCAATTAAATAAAATCTGCAGGTACTATCTTAACTATCTTAATGACTTTAAATGATGAATACAATAGTAGAAGTACTTTTGAGAGTGCGGTATATTTCTGCTAAACACTTATTGGTGTCGATGGTCCAGCAATTAAATAAAATATAAGTTGAATAACAGGGAAACAATACATTCCTACTTCACATAATTGGTTATGAACAACAACATAGCTCGCGAGATATTCACTTCTGAACACATACTACGTCTTCACTGCAGAAGACACAGAAATCACACAAGAGCACAGGTCGGCACTCCGAAATATTTCTATCTTCTGCGAGCACGCGCAAACTGCTCCACTGTCCAAGTCTTTCCGTAGACTGTGCCTCCGCCGTGCCGTCGCGTCCAGCAATTCCGTGTCCTCTGCCGTCCTGTTCCATCGCACTCCTAGGACTACCTCGTCTGCTCTCCGGAAACGATGCTCCTCCCCAACCTCCATACGTCTCTCTTAGTAACGAGCGCTGTGATTGGCTAGAGCGCTCCCTCCATGTCTCCTTCCCGACGTACACTGACAAACTTATTTAATCACAAAAGAAATACTGGATTTACATTTAAGTACTTGAAATTATATAAATATTCCTACAGCTGGACCATGAATACGCTCTAACACACATTATTAAATACACAAATAATTGCTGGCCGGTGTGGCCGAGCGGTTCTAGGCGCTTCAGCCTGGAACCGCCCGACCGCTACGGTCGCAGGTTCGAATCCTGCCTCGGGCATGGATGTGTGTGTTGTCCTTAGGTTAGTTAGGTTTAAGTAGTTCTAAGTTCTGGGGAACTGATGACCTCAGATGTTAAGTCCCACAGTGCTCAGAGCCATTTGAACCACATACAATTAAATAAACATACATCAAAAGAAAAGAAGCAAAAGGTAGGCCAGGAGCCTAATGTGTCTGTGCTTTCTAACACACAGTAAATATTTAACCAATTTATTCATGAATAGTATATATCGGATATAAACAAAGACACAGACGAATAAATATATTCAAATGGCTCTGAGCACTATGGGACTTAACTTCTGAGGTCATCAGTCCCCTAGAACTTAGAACTACTTAAAACTAACTAACCTAAGGACATCACACACATCCATGCCCGAGGCAGGATTCGAACCTGCGACCGTAGCGATAGCGCGGTTCCAGACTGTAGCGCCTAGAACCGCTCGGCCACCCCGGTCGGTAATAAATATATTTACAAGCATGCTTCTACCGTTTTTCCGTGTAACTGTGGAGTACTTACGGCCTGACGCGATCGATAGTAATCGGCCACTTTGACCTCCAACAACAAATGTACTATTAAAGTTACATGCCAGTAATTCATACCAATTTAGGTCTACACTAATAGCTTTCTAAAGACGCGTAGATCGACGAAATCGGATGAACCGTTTAGATTTTGGAAATTCGTTGCTGGGTGTTACTTGTCTAATTTACAGTCAGATATTAAACTTTAAACTAATCAAGATATTGAAAATCTGATCACACCGTCAGAATCGTCGTGCAAATAATGGTAATATAAATGTTTCTTTTTGAGGTGTCATGATTCATCTGGCTACTATTAATTTCTGTACGAACTGTGAAATGTCTGCCATTAAGACTTCACAAAGTCCGCCATCTTTGGCACTCGCGGCGTGTCTCCTTCATCAACATAACGTCACCATGGAATTCCCAGCCATGTGGCTGGACCCCTCCTGCTTCGGCTAGAGAGCGTGTATAGGGAGAGAGTGGCCAACCGGACGATCCGGCGGCCATTTTTCTGCCACACTGCGGGCGGGACTCTTGAATGGCCAGTAGTGGAGTAGTGGAGTACACACTCACCGAATCAAAAGCACAAGACAATATGGCGAAATCATTCGTTAAATGCCTTTGGTTATAAGAATAATGTGAATAATAATTTTCACACAGCCAATTTACAGGTCTGTTTTCAAATTTAACTGTGTATATTGCAAGTTGTTTTATGTGTAGTAAAAAGCAAAAACGACTTACTTCGCATAGATAAGAGTTCTTGGTTGGTTTCCACAAGGCTCCTGTTTGATTTATGTCAGCGCTGTTGACTGCGACTGCCCACTGCTTTCGTCTTTCTTCATTGCGTGGAAATGCTAACATGCGAAATCCACCTTCGCCTCTATTGGAACAGCCGGCCTAAGTGGCCGTGCGGTTAAAGGCGCTGCAGTCTGGAACCGCAAGACCGCTACGGTCGCAGGTTCGAATCCTGCCTCGGGCATGGGTGTTTGTGACGTCCTTAGGTTAGTTAGGTTTAACTAGTTCTAAGTTCTAGGGGTCTAATGACCTCAGCAGTTGAGTCCCATAGTGCTCAGAGCCATTTGAACCATTTTTTTCTATTGGAACAACCAAATACAGCACAACCTGGCAACGTTTACGAATGTCTGCAGAACGAATTACAGATGTCAAAAACAATACTGTACAATTACTAACGTGTTTACTTCAAACATGTAGGCCTACCGACTTCATCACAAAACGCTTCATTATTTCAACTCGTATTTAAGATCGCAAACGCTAATTACCTACTAAAAACGATATACAACTAAATCGAACATGCATGCACAACGCATAACAAGTCTCTCAATAATTCAAATACCTTTCAATCGTTTCCAAAAGTCCTCTGAACTTCAATTCAACTCAAAAGCACGGAGAACATGGGAAGCGCGAGAGACGTTTGGCGCCATTTTTCTGCCAAAGCTAATCAGCCAATCACGGGAAACTTCACCTATGGCCACTCTCTCTGTATACAGGCTCTCTCTAGCTTCGGCCAGCGTCTGGCACCACGAGGTCGGCCTGCCGAGCTGCCCGCGCCCACCAAGCGGCCCGTGCAGCCACTGCTTCCTCCGAACTTAAGAATATTTTCAGGGCGCGACGACTCGCCCGTTACCTCACATGTTTCATACGAATGCACGGTTTCATAGCGATACACAATGATAAAATTTTCTCAGACTTCCAGCTCGGTCAAATGGTTTAAAATCCACGAGCTTTTCGGCCCAGCAATCCTCGGCTATAGTCAACAACTGACAACGTTCGAGCAGTACTCGGTCGAAAGCTCGTGGATTTTAAACCATTTGACGCTGCTGAAGGACCCAGATATTCTTACCCGTTCTGTATTAGTCTCGAAAACTAAACATCCATTACTTGGTACAGAGCACGCTCTTTCTCTTTCCTTATGAATCTTACAATCCCCTCACTCAAAATGTAACGAGTGTTAGAATCAAAAGTAATAGACAGAAGGAACTGAAGAATGTGAAATATATTACACTGCTAGCAATCCAGCTACCAGCTGCTTTTTTTTCTTTATTGTTATTTTTAAACTTGTTTACAGGCAGGCCAGCAGCAGCATACTACGCCGCTCTTTGGCCTCAGAGAAAAACAAAAGATACAAATGAAGACATTGAGAGAAAAAAACATGGTGGACATATAAACGGAGACAAACACTTTTTAAAATACATGGAGCCGTTCACGGGCGTAGAGTCCAAGATAAAATTTGTTCAGACACTTGGACACAGATAGAGACGAAAATGGTCACACGTGAACGTAGGTGCACAAAACGAATAACACTGAACCACTTAAGCACAAAACTACGGCACACACAGAACACGAGGCGTTGATCTCCGGCGCGCGAATGTTCACTAACCGTGTACGAGTCCTGGGATCTGCCAAGAGAGGAGGAGGGGCACCAGCTGCAAAGTTAGTTTTATTATAACTGTTGCCGTTTGACATTGAGGGGCTAGAACCTGCCGGTATTCATGACATGGTTATACTCTTACTGAAATCTGTGTACTAACAGGTTATTAAAATTGTCCTACTACAAGGATCACATATACAGGATGGTCCATCGATAGTGACCGGGCCAAATATCTCACTAAATAAGCATTAAACGTAAAAACCACAAAGAACGAAACTCCTCTAGCTTGAAGGAGCGCTATAGTTGGCCCGCTAGATGGCGCTGCCATAGGTCAAACGGATATCAACCGCGTTTTTTAAAAATAGGAACCCCCATTTTTATTACATATTTGTGTAGTACGTAAAGAAATATGAATGTTTTAGTTGGACCACTTTTTTCGCTTTGTGATAGCTGACGCTGTAATAGTCACAAACGTATAAGTACGTGGTATCACGTAATATTCCGCCAGTGCAGACGGTATTTGCTTCGTGATACATTACCCGTGTTAAAACGGACCGTTTACCAATTGCGGAAAAGGTCTATATGGTGTTGATGTATGGCTATTGTGATCAAAATGTCCAACGAGCGTGTGTTATGTATGCTACTCGGTATCCTGGACGACATCATCCAAGTGTCCGCACCGTTCGCCGGATAGTTAAATTTATTTAAGGAAACAGGAAGTGTTCAGCCACATGTGAAACGTCAACCACGACCTGCAACAAATAATGATGCCCACGTAGGTGTTTTAGCTGCTGTCGCGGCTAACCCGCACATCAGTAGCAGAAAAACTACGCGACAATCGAGAATCTCAAAAACGTCGGTGTTGAGAATGCTATATCAACATCTATTGTACCCGTACCATATTTCTATGCACCAGGAATTGCATGGCGACGACTTTGAACGTCGTGTACAGTTCTGCACTGGGCACAAGAGAAATTACGGGACGATGACAGATTTTTTGCACGCTTTCTATTTAGCGACGAAGCATCATTCACCAACAGCGGTAACGTAAAGCGGCATAATATGCACTATTGGGCAACGGAAAATCCACGATGGCTGCGACAAGTGGAACATCAGCTACCTTGGCGGGTTAATGTATTGTGCGGCATTATGGTAGGAAGGATAATTGGCACCCATTTTATCGATGGCAAACTAAAGGTGCAGTGTATGCCTATATCCTACGTAATGTTCTACCGATGTTACGACAAGATGTTTCACTGCATGACAGATTGGCGATGTACTTCCAACATGATGGATGTCCGGCACATAGCTCGCGTGCGGTTGAAGCGGTATTGAATAGCATATTTCATGACAGGTGGATTGGTCGTCGAAGCACCACACCATGGCCCGCATGTTCACCAGATCTGACGTTCCAGGATTTCTTTCTGTGGGGAAAGTTGAAGGATATTTGGTATCGTGATCCTCCGACAACGCCTGACAACATGCGTCAGCGAATTGTCAATGCATGTGCGAACATTACGGAAGGCGAACTACTCGCTGTTGAGAGGAATGTCGTTAGACGTATTGCCAAATTCATTGAGGGGTTGATGGACATCATTTTGAGCATTTATTGCATTAATGTGGTATTTACAGGTAATCACGCTGTAACAGCATGCGTTCTCAGAAATGATAAGTTCACAAAGGTACATGTATCACATTGGAACAAGCGAAATAAAATGTTCAAACGTACCTACGTTCTGTATTTTAATTTAAAAAACCTACCTGTTACCAACCGTTCGTCTAAAATTGTGAGCCATATGTTTGCGACTATTACACCGCCATCTATTTCAAAGCGAGAAAGTGGTCCTACTAAAACATTCATATTTCTTTACGTACTACACGAATATGCAATAAAAATGGGTGTTCCTATTTAAAAAAACGCATTTGATATCCGTATGACCTATGGCAGCGCCATCTAGAGGGCCAACCATAGCGCCATCTGCTTTCCCCCTTCAAGCTAGACGAGTTTCGTTCTTTGTAGTTTTTACGTTTGACACTTATTTCGCCGGCCGCGGTGGTCTAGCGGTTCTAGGCGCCCAGTCCGGAACCGCGCGGCTGCTACGGTCGCAGGTTCGAATCCTGCCTCGGGCATGGATGTGTGTGATGTCCTTAGGTTAGTTAGGTTTAAGTAGTTCTAAGTTCTAGGGGACTGATGACCACAGATGTTAAGTCCCATAGTGCTCAGAGCCATTTGAACCATTTTTTGAACACTTATTTCCTGAGATATTTGGCCCTGTCACGATCAATGTTTCATAATTCTTAATATAGGCTTCTATGTTATTTAGTGGGGGTTTAGTTGATAAAGTTTTGACAGGGAACCCATGTCCAGAAATGTAGAGTTTGGATGTAAAATAAGTTTGAAGATTGGATTACTTTCAAATTTCCCGCATCACCCCACGGACTCAGCAGAGACAACGAGCTCGGGCCTGTATGCATTACACCGTCTGCTCCACGTGGCAACTCTACTCTTAGTTGCCAAAGGTGTATCTGCAACACAGGCTTTCATTCAACACGGCCCACAAACCCTGCTGTGCGTCCATGGAGCACTAAAGTCAGCCCTCCTAGTTTCGAAACCACCAGTTTCTGGCACCTGTTTTACAGTCAAAGCACAAGCGATACGTGGTGGACTGAGGAAATCCAGAAAACGTTCGCCATAAATGCTTTGTGCAGCTCTACCATTACGTATTGCACGGTGCGGCGGAGATTTCAAAGTGATCCGATCTTCAAATTTATTTTATATCCAAACGGTACATTTCCGGACTTGCGTTCTTTATCAAAACTTTATCTACTAACTTCCAAGTCACATTAATACCCTCAGAAGCCTATAAAGCTATAAAGAGTTGTAAAACACCCTATATAACTTAACCGTGGTGCGTTGCTGATTTTCCCATATCATTATACTGAGCGTTATCAATCAAGAGAATAATATTTACATATGTTTTCGTCGTATTTTGGATAGAAAGACTGATTTACTAATTTTCTGGGTGAAAGTGAAACAGCGGATGTAGAACCGATAGTTCTCAAAATGAGCAGCGTGGAAAGACAAAGGATCTCGCGAGTCAGGATAATTTTGTGCTCAATGTCAACGTGCACTCTTACGTGGTCGTATATTACACTACATTAATACTGGTGCGGATGAACTTCTACGTTACGATATTGCTAAGCAATGGTCCGTGACTAATCCAACAACTTTTTGCAGTGTTAAGAAATCTACACTGATGAGCCAGAACATTATGACCACCTGTTTAATAGCTTGTTTGTCCATCTTTGGAAAGAAATACATCACTGAAACTGCGTAAGAGAGATCCGATAGTTTGTTGGTAGATTTGTGGAAGTATGTGGCATTAGATGTCTACGCACAGGTCACGTAATTCTCGTTAATAATGGGGCGCTGAGTCTACATATACACCTACATCTACAGTTATACTCCGCAAGCCACCCAACGGTGTGTGGCGGAGGGCACTTTACATGCTACTGTCATTACCTCCCTTTCCTGTTCCACTCGCGTATGGTTCGCGGGAAGATCGACTGCCGGAAAGCCTCCGTGCGCGCTCGTATCTCTCCTCAGGAGATATAAGTAGGGGGGAGCAATACATTCGATACCTCATCCAGAAACGCACCCTCTCGAAACCTGTACGGCAAGCTACACCGCGATGCAGAGCGCCTCTCTTGAAGAGTCTGCCACTTGATTTGTAAAACACCGATGGTGCCCGATAGCTACTTAGATGGATTCTATAGGATTTACACCAGTCAATTTGGTCGCCCGGACATCGACGTGCGTTCACTATAATGCTCCTTAAACCACTGTAGCATAGTTCTGACTCCGAGACACGGACAATTATCCTGCTGAAAAATGACATCGCCCGTAGGTGAAGACATCAAGCATGGTGGGATGTGGGTGGTTCTCAGCTGTCAGCGTGTCTTCGATTACTACCACAGGTCCCATGCAAGTGCAGGAGAATGTCTCCCATAGCGTAATACCGCTTCCCACCAGACTGAGTCTGTAACCCATTACTAATCGACCTATCCCGCTTGCGATATAAAATCTGACCGTGGATCGCGTGTATACCTAATGGAATTTTTCTAATTGGATAAGGCTATCTTTCCAGAAGAAGTAATACCGATAAGTAGGGGGAAAGTGTACAACCGATCTTTCCGATAGAAAAGCCTACTAAAAATAAAAAAGTAATTAAACCGAACAGGGCTACAATTTGGAAAAATGAAAGTTACTTTGTGCATTCACTCACGAACAACACTGGACAGAAAAGGCGTACCACTGATCATGAATCCAAAAGTTACACACTAATGAACGAAAGGAAATAATTACGGCCGCCAGCCCACTAGGGCAATTTACATCCAAAATCCTGTACAAGATGATGGGAAAGAAAAACATGTATTATTAAACACTGACGTAGCAACTGAAGGCATCCACTTAAACTGTATGTTAGTATTGAACTTCGTTACGTGAACAATGACTTTCAGAGACCTCAACATAACGCCACCAAAGAAATTTAGAGAAAGGCAAGCACTTCTTACTTTGCAGTTACTTAATTTTCAAATTGGATCTCATATTACTGTCTGAACAACTGAGCCTTTATTACTGACTTGAACAGAATTTAATATTAGAATACGTACCAAACCAAACAGCCATGTGCTCCAAGCTATATGTAAAATAAATAAAACTTCCGCACTCTTAATTTGTGCATTTTATTTAGATTTGGATTTTTTCCAGTGATAGATTCTCAAACTTCGGTTAGCATACAAGGAAGAAAGGGAACAAGGATCCTGCTTGGTAATAATGTCTGGGGGCAATGAGGACACAATCACCCTGAGTTTAACTGATTATTATTTAAATAAATCTTATCAATGAAATCACATTCAGTTGTGCTGCTGGGTTAGCCGTTAATACTTTCTACCAATGAACAGACCTACTTCAGTGCTGTGCGCGTGACGAAACTCGGAGCCGACGATGAATCTGTGTTGCTGGAACTGCTGCTGTTGTTGAAGACGGTAGCATCTTGTGGGGCCACGGCTAATTACAGGAACGGGCAATCGTAATTGATACAGCCTCTTCCGCCCGTCCACTGTCCTTCCTCTTGCTACATCTACATCTAAATTTATACTCCGCAAGCCACCCAACGGTGTGTGGCGGAGGGCCTTTACGTGTCACTGTCATTACCTCCCTTTTCTGTTCCAGTCGCGTATGGTTCGCGGGAAGAACGACTGCCGGAAAGCCTCCGTGCTACTAGTCATCTGGCCGGCGTGCGTACATGATGCCGCCGAATTGGTATTCTCTACTGTCAGAGCGTTAACACCACACTTCTGCACACTACAAGCGCTGGAACCCCTCTCCTGCTCTCTCCGCGCGGTCTGCGCAACAACCCCCTACCCAAAGATTTTACAACGCACAAGCACTGCTATTATCGTTGCTAGTCGATGCAAATAACAATTCCTTTGGATTTTTCCCAGAGCTTATAAGTTTCACAGTAAAACACAGATAATTACAGTAAAACGTCAACAGACCTAAATGTACACATACTTATTAAAAGAAAGCATTTAAATTACAAATATTTACATACAATTAAAAAAATTATATATCGGTAGCAGGTGCCATGCATCTTGCAATTTCGGTGTTACAAGTCTTTGGAGTGCTCCACATTAAGAGCCACTGTTCACCTCGATGACGGCATTTGTGGAGACGACCATCGACCTGGCGTAGCAAAAATGTGATTCACCCGAAGAGCCGACACTTTTCCATTGATCGGTGGTCGAATCGTGATGGTCCCGTGCTCACGGCAATCGTAATTGGCGATGTCGTTGGGTCAACATGTGAATAGGTAGGGTGATCCACCACAGATGATCACCATCTATCCTACTTTACAAAGCAAACAAGCTTCCGAACCCTACGTTCTGTGAAAAGGCGTGGATGTCCAACCATTTAGCGCCTAGTGGTAGTTTCAGTGTCCTACCTCTTTCTGTAGCTGCTCACGACAGTAGCACGTGAACATTCGACCAGCTTCGCCGTTCTCGAGAAACTCGTTCACAGACTTTGAGCAATAATAATCCGCCCTTTGTGAAAGTCGCTTATCTTTATGGAATCCCCCATTTGCAGCCCATACATTCGATATTGTTGATCAAAAATGGTTCAAATGGCTCTGAGCACTATGGGACTCAACTGCTGAGGTCATTAGTCCCCTAGAACTTAGAACTAGTTAAACCGAACTAACCTAAGGACATCACAAACATCCATGCCCGAGGCAGGATTCGAACCTGCGACCGTAGCGGTCTTGCGGTTCCAGACTGCAGCGCCTTTAACCGCACGGCCACTTCGGCCGGCCGATATTGTTGATCCCCCGTCCATGTCTGCTCCGCTTACGTACTTGTTACCGCATCACGTGCCCGCAACCCTACCAGGAGACATCCAACGTCGCCGTGGGCAGTGCTCATAATGTTTTGGCTTATCAGTGCACGTATTTCAGAAGCAGTTTACGTAAGCGGAGCTTCGTATAACACGACCGAACTAAGACCTGAAGACTTCCAATTAGATGTAATCAATAACATTTATTGGAGACATTGTTTGCAAGTATACAGTTGGTGAATGGATTACATTATTTAGGCAAGATATTCACAGAGTACCTCCTGTGCTTACAGGTTGTGGGCTGCTTACCTGTAGAACAGATTCGTATGCTGTGTTCGACCGATGTGAATGGTCTTGACGGTAACGGTGTGTTGGCACACGGTCAGCACGGATTCGGGGAATATTGCTCTTGTGAAGCACAGCTTGCTCTTTACTGGTACGTGGTGGTCGGTGCTGTCGATTGGGAATCTCAACCTGATTCAATATTTCTGAATTTCCGGAAGGCTTTTGACACCATTCCTCACAAGAGACTGATAATCGAGTTGTAAGCCTAAGGAGCGCCGCTTGTTTGTGATTACCTGATTCATAAGAATGATATTCTCCGAATCCGTGCTGACTGCGTGTCAGCACATAGTTACCGTTTTGGCAATTGAAAATGCACCATCACAGTACATGGCTCTATTCTACAGATAAACAGCCCAAAGTTGCGTTGCAGACACTGTGTGAATATCTTGACTGAATAATGTAATTTATTCATTTACTGGACAATAGCAAACAATGGCCTCAAAATAAATGTTATTATAGCTGATTGGAAGTCTTCAAATCGTATTATGTCTCCAAACGGGGAGGAGTGTGAGGTCATCCACATTAGTCAAAGAGGGAATCCGTTGGATTTCGGTTGCACGGCTGATGGTTCAGATTTAGAGGCTCTCAATTCGACTAGATACCTGGGAATTGCAATTGCGATCGGCTTGGGTCGGGGCGATCACATGGATAGGGTTGTGGGAAGGGAGAACCAAGGACTGTGTTTTGTTGCTAGAGCACTTAGAAGATGCAAACGTTGTACTGGGGCGACTGCCTAGACTGCGCTTGTCTGTCCTCTGCTGGGGTATTGCTATGCTCTGTGGCATCCTTACCAGATAGGTTTGACGGAGGACACTGAAAACGTTCAAAGAAGGGCAGATCGTTTTTTACCACGATATAGAGCTGAGTGTCACGGATCTGATGAAAGAGTTGGGATGGTGATCCTTGAGACAAAAGCTTTTTCGTTGTGGCGAAATATTTTCACGAAATTTCATTAGAAACTTTCTCCTCTGAATTTTAAAATATTTTACTGTCGCCAACCCTTATAGAGCTTAGTGATCATCACTGTAAAGTAAGAGAAGTCAACGCTTATACAGAACATTTTCGTTTCCGAGCGCATAGTTGGAGGGTGGGGCGGTTGTCAAATGGAATGAAGATGGTTCGAGGAGCCCTCTGCTAGTCACTTAAGTGTGAATTGCAGAGTAGTTATATAGGTGTAGATGAACCAACTACATTAATTTACAGGCCTCACGAATTTATAGGTCATAAGAGGGATATTTATAAGGTTGCTGTTCGATCAAGCAACACAAATGATAGCGCAGCAGCATATAGTGCAACATATACAATGCGCCGCATCCCCAACCCTCCTTCCCCTCAAAGAAAACCACTAACGAATTTGAAGAGTATTACACCATGAAGCGCCCTTTTGGTACTTACCAAATTAAGCAGAGATGTTGATCAGATGACAGATACAATGATCAAACTTGCATTCTATTCGGAATTGATCTTCACCATCAACATTAGTATGAGGCGTAACTCTTATGGCCACGCATAAACTCTTTCAATCGTTGCACGAGAAAGAAATTGTTGGCATGCCACAAACACATGCTGTTTGAGTTCATGCCGACTGGCTAGCTTCTCACAGCATTCAAGACATGGTCTATAGGTGAGAAATAAGGGGACCGAGCCAGTGGACCAAGGTTCCATACATTCCTCAAAGCGCTTGTAGTGAGAACTGCAGTGCGGGGTCTTGTACTATCCTGCTGGAATATGGCATTTGGTACTCTCATGGAGACGGGTATGACAATAGGGTTTATCGCATTAGCCTACCATCGAAAAATACTAAATCAGTCCTTTCATATGCAATAGCTTATCACATCATCTATGGATGGACACAATGGCGTCGACCTGGTCCCACAAACATAAGCAATACTTATTGCTTGTGCCATCGTTGGTACGACGTCATAGGTAAGTGATGCATAGGTACCCGAGATCTCAAACCAGCTTACTGTAGTCATCGATACACTCTTCTTGTAAACTCTGCCAGAATTTCAGCTATTGTCATTCTTCAAAGCCAGTGGAACAATCCCACGATCTTTGGTGGTGTAGTCCGCTGGAAGGACCCGTGCTTACTCTTCACGTCACACTCTCCTGAATCCATTTAATCACCTCTCTTCCTGCATTCATGGCGCTACATCCAACTCTCAGTGCGATAAGTAGGTGTGATGCTCCCATGTTCCTCATGCGAATATTTTGTCGTTTCTCAGAGACTGAAACACAGTGATAAGCTGCACGTGCACATCCTCGGCCATTCTCTGCTGCAATCTCCACCTGAAAAGTCCCGGTAACGTCAGACACGACCAATAGCCATCTTACCGTTCGTCATCTGTGCAGGTGTTTTTCTGTATTGGAAATACTGATGTTTTGCTCGCATAACAACGAAATTTTATTCAACATTCCGCAGAGGCATGCGTATACCGGAGTATCAATTTAGCCTCGTTCGCTCAAAATGTGCAACCCCTGTTGCTGTCAATGTCTCTAGTCCGCTAACCCCTAGTTTTCAACTTATACACACAAGTTAAGTCTTTATTTATGGACGGAGAAGTTGAGTTCTGAGATTTCACGTAAGAATTAATTCAGGTCTTGTAGTAGATAGGCGTCACCCGATCTGAACGAAGACGAAGATGGAACCGCAGCAAACTCAAGGCGTTCCCGTCGCCCAGGGAGGCAAAATGCGGCAGAGGTATCGAGGGACGCTTCAGCGAACAGCATCAACGCTACGCAAAGCAGGAGTGGAGACCCAGCAGGTGGCAACTGCCTGCTGCAGCGCCAACAGCGGCATCGACCGACGTCCGGGGCGGCCACTGATCCACTCTGCTTATCTTTCTTCAGCACCGGAGGTGCCAGAAAGATTGCATGTCGTGTAGCAACGTAAAACGAAATCACCGTCTGCTTTAAGCCAGTTTCTCAAAACTTCTCCAATAGTGAAGATGTGCATCTTCCAGATCAGGGGTGCTCAACCCGTCGATCGCGATCGACCAGTCGATCGCCATGGCTCTCAAAACCTTTGACCTAAATGTGTTTAAATGAGCTGTTTTCGTGAAATATCGGTTTGTTGATGATGAGTGTTTCTCACGGTATTTGTAAGCGGCGAGTGTTCATCAGAGACAAGGGTATCGTAAGGAGTGGAAGCGTGATAGGATGTCTATTATCCTCTATATACATACCTGAATTGTCGGACGGGGTGGGTAGCAATCTGCGGTTGTTTAATAATGGTGCTATGTTTTAAGGTAAGGTGTTGAGCGACTGTAGGACAATACGAGATGAATGGTTCAAATGGCTCTGAGCACTATGGGACTTAACTTCTGAGGTCATCAGTCCCCTAGAACTTAGAACTAATTAAACCTAACTAACCTAAGGACATCACACAAATCCATGCCCGAGGCAGGATTCGAACCTGCGACCGTAGCGGTCGCGCGGTTCCAGACTGAAGTGCCTAGAACCACTCAGCCGCACCGGCCGGCAATACGAGATGACTTAGACAAAACTTCTAGACGGGGTGATGAATGGCAGCTACCTCTGAATGTAGAAAAATGTAAATTAATGCGGATGAATAGGAAAAACAAACCCCCAATGTTCGGATACAGCAGTAGTAGTGCCCTGCTTGACACAATCACGTCGTTTAAATTTCTGGGCGTAACTTTGCCAAGCGATATGAAACGGAATGAGCACGTGGGAATTGTGGTAGGAAAGGCGAATGGTCGTCTTCGGTTTACTGGGAGAACTCTAGGAAAGTGTGGTTCATCTGTAAAGAAGATCTCATATAGGATGCTAGAGCGACTTATTCTTGAGTACTGCTTGAGTGTTTGGGATCCTTACCAGATACGATTAAAAGAGGACATTGAAGCAATTCAGAGGCGGGCTGCTACATTTGTTACCGGTAGGTTCGAACAACACTTAAGTGTTACGGGGATGCTTCAGCAACTCAAATGGGAATCCCTGGAGAAAAGGCGACATTCTTTTCGAGGAACGCTATTGAGAAAATTTAGGAAGCTGGCATTTGACTGCAGAGCGATCGTGTTGCCTCCAACGTACAGTGCACGTTAGGATATGAGAAATTTGGGCTATACGGAAGCGTATAGAAAGTTATTTTTTCCTCGTTCTGTTTGCGAGTGGAACAGCAGAGGAAATGACTAGCAATGGTACGAGGTACCCTCCGTTACGAGCCGTAAGGTAGATTGTGGAGTAAGGATGTACACTACTGACCATTGAAATTGCTACACCAAGAAGAAATGCAGATGATAAACGGGTATTCATCGGATAAATATATTATACTAGAACTGACATCTGATTACATTTTCACGCAATTTGGGTGCATAGATCCTGAGACAAATTAGTACCCAGAACAACCACCTCTGGCCGTAATAACGGCCTTGATACGACTGGGCATTGAGTCAAACAGAGCTTGGATGGCGTGTACAGGTACAGCTGCCCATGCAGCTTCAGCACGATACCACAATTCATCAAGAGTAGTGACTGGCGTATTGCGGCGAGCCAGTTGCCAGTTGCTCGGCCACCATTGACCAGACATTTTCAATTGGTGAGAGATCTGGAGAATGTGCTGGCTAGGGCAGCAGTCGAACATTTTCCGTATCCAGAAAGGCCCGTACAGGACCTGCAACATGCGGTCGTGCATTATCCTGCTGAAATGTCGGGTTTCGCAGGGATCGAATGAAGGGTAGAGCCAGGGGTCGTAACACATCTGGAATGTAACGTCCACTGATCAAAGTGCCGTCAATGCGAACAAGAGGTGACCGAAACGTGTAACCAATGGCACCCCATACCATCACACCAGCTGATACGCCAGTATGGCGGTGACGAATACACTCTTTCGATGTGCGTTCACCGCGATGTCGCCAAACAGGGATGCGACCATCATGAAGCTGTAAACAGAACCTGGATTCATCCGAAAAAATGACATTTTGCCATTCGTGCACCCAGGTTCGTCGTTGAGTACACCATCGCAGGCGCTCCTGTCTGTGATGCAGCGTCAAGGGTAACCGCAGCCACGATCTCCGAGCTGACCGTGCATGCTGCTGCAAACGTCGTCGAACTGTTCGTGCAGATGGTTGTTGTCTTGCAAACGTCCCCATCTGTTGACTCAGGGATCGAGACGTGGCTGCACGATCCGTAACAGCCATGCGGATAAGTTGCCTGTCATATCGACTGCTAGTGATACGAGGCCGTTGGGATCCGGCATGGCGTTCCGTATTACCCTCCTGAACTCAGCGATTCCGTATTCTGTGAACAGTAATTGGATCTTGACCAACGCGAGCAGCATTGTCGCGATACGATAAACCACAATCGCGATAGGCTACAACCCGACCTTTATCAAAGTCGGAAACGTGATGTTACATATTTCTCCTTCTTACACGAGGCATCACAATAACGTTTCACCAGGCAACACCGGTCAACTGCTGTTTGTTTATGAGAAATCGGTTGGAAACTTTCCTCATATCAGCACGTTGTAGGCGTCGCCACCGGCGCCAATCTTGTGTGAATGCTCTGAAAAGCTAATAATTTGCATATCACAGCATCTTCTTCCTGTCGGTTAAATTTCACGTCTGTATCACGTCATCTTCGTGGAGTAGCAATTGTAATGGCCAGTAGTGTAGATGTAGATGTAGATCTGACAACACTCTCTTCTCCTCTTTCGTCTCCATCTCACTTTCACAGTCTTCATGGGTGCCGCCAAGCAGCAGTCTATCCTCTTGCATGGTGAGATTACTGCTCGCGAACTGTAACTCGGCGCGTTGAGAGCCGGACATGGAGTGAGTGGAGAGTGCATTCAGGGTTTGCCACAGACCTCCGTTTGCGAGCTTTCACGAAGCAACAATGTGCACGTCGGAGGTAATGATAAGTTAAATACTTCGTGTTATCGAAACTGAGATTCTGTCTATATCGATATGTCAAATAAGCGCCTCATCACTCATTTTCTAAAGAATCGCGATAAAAATGGCTCGAAAATATTCGATACAGCGACAGCACAGCTGAGTGACAATGCAGTCAACGCTAGCGAATAGAGCTTCTGTTCAAAACTAGGTGCAGCGCGTTGACCTTAACAGACTTCTTTTCAATAGGGACACCCCAACGAAAATTGAATTAACTCGAAGAATTGTTTTGATCAGCTTTCTGCAAGTTCAGAAGTTGAGAGGGACGAAGACTCAGTTTTGTGCGTATTAAACACCCATATAACTCCTTGGCTTCTCCGAAATTGTACCAAATGCTTAATATCTCTGTTCGCATCTCTCAGTATATCCAACGGTACCTCACTTTCATATTCAATGACCTTCCAAAACCCATCATTGAAATTCGATCCTCAAATCAATCATTACATGATGACGACAGACACATCTTTGTCATATTCCAACAAGGTGTAGTTCTCACTCAGTAACGTGTTTGTGAAAAGATGAGTGCAGCCAAACACAGAATCACTTTGATGGTGATAGGAAGAAGAGTTTTTTGTACAGTGCACAAAAGTAGGTTCCTATGTTTGACACGTAACACCTAAAAAGGGAAATATTGACCGTGATTTTCGAACAGTTCACAAAGATTTCAAACCGGAAGCAGCTGTTCGCCGTTAGTTAAGGAGGAACCGACTTTCTGATCTTAAAAGTAAATTACAGTCAGAGCATTCTTAAAGCCTGTATAAACAAGTCTTGTATCAAACATAGCACCATTTCGTGTGTCGGAAGTGCTGGTGAAACATGCGAATCCATTCGACGATGACACAGTTGTTAAGGAGGTTTTCTGGCAGCTAGCGAGTCCTTCTTTTCCACGTAGAAAAACAAATCAGAGATAGTATCAGTCAACAGAGACATGCCTCTGTCAAGACCTTTTATAGCAAGAAAACTAGAATTAATAGCCTAAAATATGAAAGGTGGACTGATAACAGATTTGCAGTCCTACTTGTGTAACTCACCCAGTTCATGGAGTCGATTAACTTCAAGTTAACATTTTCCTAAGATTGATATTTCCGGATTTCAGCGTAAAAGAACGCTTCCTTACAATTTTGATCTTCAAAGATGCCAAATGAGGAGAAAATTTTTAGAATGCATCCAAATGCTTCACTTCTGAATACGATTGATGGTGATGGTGATGATGATGATAGTAAACACAAAGTATTTGTCACCCTGTGTGCGAATGAAGTATACTTCCTGTTTTTCTTTAAGTATCGTTGTATTGTGCATAAGCAAGTGGACAAGTTTTGAAAATGGTACATATTATGAGTATTACCACAAAAATTGTGAATTCAAAATTCTCACAATCGCTACAGAGCTGAAAGTTTAGAATGCTATTGGAAGAATTGGATAGCCACCATGGAGAACTGCTATTGCACATTGCAGTTTAATGGCTGAGTAGAAGTACGGTTTTAAACAGATTTAAAGAACTTCTACCAGCGGTAATCTTTCGTATCCGAAAGGGAGGAAGATTACTCACAGCTAAATGATTTGAACTGATTTTTGGATATGACATTTGAAACTGAACTGACAGCTAAACTTAATGAGTTAAACAAATAATTCAAGAAAAAACGAAACCGTCATCTTACGTCTTTATATCTTCCATAAAGTATTTCATGCAAAAACTTAATCTATGGACTACACAGTTACAGAAATTAAATGTGAAACACTTTCCTCAAATATAGTCAGAACTGTCAGATCAAAAAGAGCAATGGATCGAGAAGCTTCAAAGAAGTATACAGTCAGCCTGTCAACACTGAAGACTGTATTTGAATACGGATTTTCAGATTTCATAGCAATGGAACCTGTTCTACCATTATTAGCGCAATCTTTCCGAAAAGTGGCTGTGGAATCTGTCTCAAGTAAAATGAGTACTGTTTTCTCTTGTAATGAGATTATACTTGCAGAGGAAATAATTCGACTTCAAAATGATATTTCTTTAAATATAGATAACTTTCGGAAATTAGTGAGTGTAAAAGTCTACCCTAACAGTGGAAAAGTGGAATCGTATTTTTGATCGTTTTTTCGGATGACTTATCGGCGTAAGGCAGCAGTCTGATCCATGAACATTGTCAAATATAAGCGTAAAAATAAACTGACTGATCCTTCTCTGTCAGACTGTATACGATTGGCTCTGAAAAATTATTCACCAAATTTTAATAAACTTGGCAATGACATGCAAAGCCAAGTATACCATTAGTACTTTTGAACATTTATAATGATGTATATTTTAATTTTTTCTTATATTTAATGTCTTGAAAACTGTGTGGTAGGACAACAACTTTTGTGTAATTGAAATGATTAATCCTGGCTATGGTATTGTTTTGTGCTTAAACCTTTTTGAATTTTTAAGTCAGCTGATTCCTAAATGTATTAAATAGCATGTGTGAGATCTCAAGCCCAAAAAAATTGAGCGGTCATGTTCTAGATCGCTGAGTAGATTTTGTTGTTTAGTTAGTATTTGCTTCTTCAAATGTCTGATTTGTTGAGTAGTGTACGTCGCAACTGTAAGAAGGACTTCCAATATGGAGGCAGCACTCATTAAACGTCAAGCTGGCTTGAAACTTAATACGTGTTTGGACACGCTAATGACTAGCATTTTAGTGCACCCGCACAGAGCAGTTAGGAGTTACATTTACATTCAGTATACAAGGAAATTCTACGTTGCGGGTTTCTCAGTCAGGAGTTTCATTTGAATGTTGGCTGTTTGTGAGAAGATAGTGTTACGCCTCAATACGAAGGACATGGGCGGAGCATCACGTGCTGGACTGCGGTTTCCCAGTCTCCTATACTGCTGGGTTGAGACGTGTGTCATAGCATTTACCAACATCATCATTAACCAGGCGAAACCTGACAGTCCAGAATCAAAACGTGGACCTCCAATAAACATTTACTGCACAATACACAAATTATAGTGACCTCAAAGGCCGCCATTAAAAGAAAATACGAAACAACATGACAGAAATCTGTCATATTTAATACTCACATTACCGATTTAGCAATTTCACAGTTAAAAGAAGTAGCCTAAAAGTTTCAGAACAATGGCAGCATTTAAAACAACTTATAAAACACTCATTGCGATTTGAGATTTCAGAACAATGGCAGCATTTAAAACAACTACAAAACACTCATTTCGATTTCAGATCCAGTTTGTTCCTTCCCAAAATCGACCTCACGCAGTAATTAATAATTCAATAACAGCACGCTACTTATAACGTGAGTCGTACTTGGAAGCTGTACTATGGCTCTGTCGTCTGCCAGAACGGTCCGAAATTTCACCGGCGCACAGAACAAACAACAAATGTGAAGCACCAACAAGGACGTTTGTATATGTATATTAATGGCTTCTTTTTTAAAAAACAATGTGGGGCATTACTTATTGAACCATCGTCGTATAAAGAGCCACGTAAGCTACGGAATATTTTTGTTCCACCTAGTTATCCTGGTGTCTGTTACTGAAAAATGAACGATATTTACAGCAAAACTGAAACTCGCAATGCCTGATTTAGGTTTTTCTCAGAAATTGTTGATGTATTACGTGAAACAGAGCGATGTTGCAGTAAAAATAAAAAAAAAGACAGTAGAGATTTATCATATAACAGTAGAAAAAAGCAATTTCCTCAAAAGATAAAATTAAAAAAAAAACGAAAATATATCAAACATAGCGTCAGTATTTTATCGAGCTTATATAAAAGATGTTTCTGTTATTAATAAACAACTTTCGAACTTATCGATGATAACAGGAAACTCTTGCCTTTGATCAGGAAGAAGAACATTCTAATGCATATAAAATAACAAAAATAATTATATAGATTTTCTGTGGTTGTGCATGTAAACTGTTCTTGCATCAAAAGTAACTGCTTTGCTTACATGAAAGCCCAGATGTTACTCGATTAAATAATTTTTATTAGTTATAAAATGCATTTTTTTAATTCTATAAGGATACAAAATAGAGAATGGACTAATAGTCAATGACGTGCCGAACTGATTACGTGCAAAACAAGCAAAAACGGAAAACAAAGGAAGTCGTCGTCTCCCAGTGTCCCTCTCACGTATACATTTATGTTTATTTCCCTACAATTGCTGCCAATGCTACCTAGAATCCAGCCCCAGATATTTTCAACGGGTAAGTGATCTGTGGAGCGTGGTGGATAACACCGCACTGGGACACTTCTACCGAGGTAGTGCAGAACCACATGAGTAACATGTGCTCTTATTGTAGCTCACTAAATGATAACTACAAACACAAAGCGAAGATATGGTGTCGTCACTGGACTTAATATCGGGCAGTTATACAAAGTAATTGGAGTACAGCTACGCACGGAGGTCCAGTGTGAGGTGTAATTATCGTATTGCGGCGAAACTTGGTAGACATTATAATGCGTAAATGCGGAACCGATTTAAGCTGGGAAAAACAATTAGGTGCAATTTTTGCCACCAGGTGAAAATCTGGCGCTATGAATTGGAGAAAAACATATAGAAATGGTTCCATATGTAATGCATCAGGAACGAGGTGTGGGAAGAAAAGGTCAAACAAGTGAGAAGGCATAATGTTGATTTCATTATTAACCATCGCTAACACAATTTTTTTCAATATGAGCACCAGAGACATCAACGAGATGATTTACCGCGCCATTGCACCTGGTTTCCAAAATTGGAACTATTTTTTCAGCTTGAATCGGTTCCACATTAATGAATTAGCATATCTACCAAGTTTCGCTGTCATACGATAATTGAAGTCAACACTGGACCTCCATGAATAGGTCTACTTTAAAAATAACCAACCGGTACATCAAAAAAGGTAAAAATCATCATACCAGGTGCTGTCCACATATGATTGGCTGGTTGATTTCGTGGAGGGGACCAATCAGCGAGATCATCAGTCCCATCGGATTAGGGAGGAATGAGGAAGCCAATCAGCCGTGCCCTTTCAAAGGAACCATCCCGACATTTGCCTGAAGCCATTTAGGGAAATAACGGAAAATCGAAATCGGGTGGCCGGACGTGGGTTTGAACCGTCCTCTTCCAGAGAGGGAGTCCAGCGTGCTAACTACTGCGCCACCTCGCTCAATTGCGTCCATATAATGATGATGAATGCAATGTGGTAACATTCATTCTCCTCGGAGCCTCCGCACAGGCAAATGTCTAGCATAATGCTGCACACAGAAACGCTACGCATTTGACAAGACAGTGTGGTGCTGAGCCGCTGTTGGTGTGATCTCTTTGGTTCTGCATCGAGGGAGACTGCAAAAAATGGTCTGCCATTCTTAAAGTCCGCGGCGCTCCAGAAGCCGTCACCTATCTGTGTGGACACATGTCTTGGAGCAAAGAAGCCCATTTCGTGTAAATTGGTGTGCTATTCTACATGGTCAAGTGAAAATTATATTTGTCCTCTCGGGTTCTAGTCACATGGGGCAGTTGAGATTACGTCAGGTATTAAGTATGGCGTTAAAATTATTTCAATAAAACTGTCTATCGCATTTAAGTTGTGTATATTTCACTCGGTGACTGGTTTTGTCCTGTTACAACACCATCATCAGACCACTTTTTACTCCTTGGTGTAACATATAAAACTTACAAGCAATTTAAGCTGTTGTATTGAAAGAGTGTTACTATATTGACTTGAAAATTATAGAAAAAATGGTTCAAATGGCTCTAAGCACTATGGGACTTAACATTTGAGGTCATCAGTCCTCTAGATTTAGAACTACTTAAATCTAACTAACCTAAGGACATCACACACATCCATGCCCGAGGTAGGATTCGAACCTGCGACCGTAGCAGCAGCGCGGTTCCGGACTGAAGTGCCTAGAACCGCTCGGCCACAGCGGCCGGCTGTAAATTATAGATTGCAGCAATCAGTCGCCCTTTTTAAATTTTATTATGCAGATCTAAATTTCAGCTAGAAGGTAGCCATTCTCAATGCACTATTATTCTCGCTCAAAGCATGTAAGTCCCTGTTGATCGGGCTTCACCCACAGTTCGTTGAATACTACTTAACGAATGGAAGGTAACCTGATGAGTGTTATTGTAGTTTTATTGACTGCTGTGTTTTTCTGAGGACAATGTTCCAAAAACTTCTTAGGTATGGCTTTCCTGAAACCAACGATTCCATATTCGCATGACAGTTTTGGGTTACCGACCAGCTCAAGCAGAAACTATGAACTTTAGTTTCTACAGACGACGGCTGATGGATGATTCTCCTTGTTACAGGAGGAATAACATGATCTTTTTACAAACAACATCTTCTCGCGTCCGTCGGCCGTCGTAATTTAATATATTATTATTGTTATTATTATTTTTTGATTGTTGCCGACTTACGTGGTGGACCTTAATAAAAATGATATTTCATTTAATTTTGATTTTACGATTAAATGCTTTACTGAAGTTCTCCTTTTTAACAATATTAATCTTAAATTATTTGTTACGTTAATGAATGTTAGACTCGCTGAATCTTAAAACATGAGCATATAAGTTGTACAATGTAATAAACTTTTCATATTAATTTCCTCGGCTAGTCAGTTCACTTTAAAGCAAAAGATCTTTAGTTATTAATTATAATTGCGGCCCACACACGCGCGAGAGTATTTTTCTTACCTCCGTTAACCATTGTATTGTAGTCAGAGTCCTGGCTCTGGGTCTCGGCTATGGTACTGAAAATAAGAGTCTTAAAGCTACGTATTTTTGCAACTTCGTGCGGCTGTGGAGAAAAATTAATATTATGTTAATAGCGGGCCAGTTTTCCGCTTCCGCAAATTGTTCATAAGTTAATATCGCCACGTAATGGCGTCGTTGGCTGCATCGGCCGCTGCGATTGTTGAGCTGTAAAATACTTGAATGCAGGTTAATTCAAGGAAGGCGGACATGAAATCGGGATCACCTCTTACAAATGGTTCAAATGGCTCTGAGCACTATGGACTTAACATCTATGGTCATCAGTCCCCTAGAACTTAGAACTACTTAAACCTAACTAACCTAAGGACAGCACACAACACCCAGTCATCACGAGGCAGAGAAAATCCCTGACCCCGCCGGAAATCGAACCCGGGAACCCGGGCGTGGGAAGCGAGAACGCTACCGCACGACCACGAGCTGCGGACTCACCTCTTACAAATTAAAAGTGCACAATAATATTAAATCATTATATTATATGCTTAACTCATACAAATATGCTTACATTTGCCAGCACTCGAAAGATGTCCGTCGATACACAATAAAGACAAGAGAAGAAGTGAAGACGACTAAAAAAATTAACAAAAGAGCGTATCTTGTCGTCTCTTTAGATCACTTTGTTATTTTTCTTTGCATTTCTCGACAGAGAAATTATTGTTTTACGGCTACATGAAAAAAAAATATTATTTAATTTATGAATGTCTTTTCTTCATAAATATTGTTTTTAAGTCTTTTCGTAATATGGCACTGGGGACGCTATAATCTGCAGACAATTTCTGAATGAGAAACCCATTGCGTGCATGTGGCTTTATTCCCATCGACTTTATGTTGCTGCAGGAAACGCGAACCACGGACCCGTGTTTTACGGGTTTTTCGAGACCACTGCACGGACACCTGCTGTCAGATACCTCCAGAAACCTACCACAAACTGTTCAATCAATGCCATGAAGAGTCGTTTCTGTATTGTTTTGCAAAGGTGTATCAAAAAGGTGTACCAACACGCTGTTAAGCAGTTAGTCTTAATGTTTTGTCACATCATAGTCGTGATCAGCCTTTCACCATGTATAGCTTGCTAAGGCCTGCTCTACACCCTTCAGTTATGTACATATACAGGGTGGTTCAGCTGCCCTAGGCATCACCTTTATGCGACTTGCAACGTCTTGAACAGATTTCGAGTTATTCAAGAAAAATGCATTTGAAGGTCACTTTTGCTCGTTTTTCTTGAACAATTCGAAAATATACGGTCTCTAGCGACAGCGCATCCCAGTAGAAAAATTAACTACATCAAATTTACTACAAAATGTTATTGTTCATATTTTTCTGCTGGACTAACAGTTTGTGCGTAGTGAGCGAGAGAATATTAAAATCGTGCGTGTGCTATTTGAAGGGGCTGAGGGATGTAGAAAACCGATGGGTAGGGCCAGCAGAATCAGCCCGTATGTTGGACTTAGATTTTTCCTGCTGACATCTACCGACCCTCCATTAGGATGAGCCCTTTTAGACATATTATGTTTCCTCGATAGGGCTATCAGATTTGCAGCACTCTGTTTAAGTTCATATGAACCGAACGTATATTCAATGCAGGACCTTGTAGGTCTTTTTTGTGTTACGATTGTGAGGCTACGCTGATCATTCGGAACTAAATTTCGTTGTAAATTAGGTGCAGTGATACTCTCTTGTCAGTTGGTTTGGCAGTTTTAATAGATGCGTACATTTTGTGAATAAAAACACACGTAATACTTATTGGAGAGTGCACCAATTTTGAATGAGCGGAGAACTATAAAAAATGTATGCGGTGTAAAACAGGTTATACTGACGAATTTAATTACTCCTTCGGAGAAAGAAAAGTCCGATATGGGCCGAGGTTAATAAAAACCACCGCAGTGAGTCGTTATACTGCCTTTTCTGATGTTCATAATTTTTATCTTGTTCTCCCTAAAACGCGAAGTTGATACGAAAGGAAGGATAAGAAAGAGGTGACAGGAGAGGCAACGTAATTTAACACTGGAGGCGCTCTCCAAAGTACGCTAAAAGCTCTCGAAGAGAGTACTTACCAATTCTCCTCTAAAGACATCAAATATTTACAGCAAACTACAGTGTAAAACAAGAACCGATTTCAACAGCAACACCTCTGTGTTCCCAAGTCATTATTCCTCGATTAATGATGAGCACGTGGCTCATGACATAAGCTACACCTTTAAGAATTCCGAATAATAGAATTATTTTCCCACACCTTTCTTTCGGTTTAATTTCTGCCATTTATTTGTTTAGCAAAAGAAGATAAGAAGGTTAGGGTTTATTATACCGTCAACGATGAGTTTGTTACGGGCGGAGCGCAAGCTCGTATTGGGGAGGGTTGGAGAAAGAATTCTTCCACGCCTTTTCAAAGGAACCATCCGGGAATTTGCCTTAAATGGTTCAGGGAAATCACGGAAAATCTTAGTCTGTAAGACTGGACCAGTATCTCAACTGTTATCCTCTAGAACACAAGTTCGGTGTCTTACAATTGCGCTACTTTCTAAAAAAATATTAAGCGTTTTTATTATCCAACACTGTTAGATAATGAACATAACTACCGCAAAATTTATAAACTAGCACTAATGTAACACATTAAATAGGGCCGGACGCTGTGGCCGAGCGGTTCTAGGCGCTTCAGTCTGGAACCGCGCGACCGCTACGGTCGCAGGTTCGAACCCTGCCTCGGCATGGATGTGTGTGATGTTCTTAGGTTAGTTAGGTTTAAGTAGTTCTAAGTTCTAGGGGACTGATGACCTCAGATGTTAAGTCCCATAGTGCTCAGAGCCATTTGAAGCATTTGAACACATTAAATAAATATATGAAGCTAAGGCAGTATAGTTGCATTTCATATGTATTCCAATTTTCTTTGTTTAAGAAGATAGATACAATATAGATTGAACGACAAAAATATAAAACTCTTCTTACTGTTTTATACTTATAGTATCATCTACAAATATGTACTAATGAGCAAAATAATAGTAAGAAAATTCGTTAAATTTAGGCAGTCATAAAAAACAAGAATTTGACTCTGGACATGAATTATAACACTATATAATTACCAGTATTGTACTTTGTCTTTTGAAGAGTGGAAAGACAGTACAGGTTCTTTATTTCTTTCGATCACACAAAAGTTGGCACTGAATTTCGTAATCACTGTCAACAAAATATAGAGAAAAATGAAAGCTTGTTGTTTAGTTTAGTACTGTCATATAGTTAGTACAAATATTAAGTCTAAAACTATAAAAAAATATTTTCTTTAGTAGTTACTTGCAGTTACATATTCCCACAATGATTAATCAATATGGCTGGCACATATGCACACTTAGCACACCAAACTAGATTTATTCAATACTGAATATCATTTTAATTATGTCTAATTGTACAGTTTAACGTTTATGAATAAAGTGGACTGATTTAAACAAACTGTCTGGGCAACACTATATACGACTAAATACAAAAAATTATAGAAAAGGCAGCAGTATGAATAATGTTGACTTGAACACAATAAAAAAGCTGAAGTAAAGCACCAGAGACGTTCTGAAAGTGAGTTTCGACATTGTTCCTTCGAAGAGATGATGGTGCACTAGGTGACAGAAACAAACGCCATATGAATGCACACCTTTTGCTGGCTCAACGACGGAATGACTGTCAGCGGCCGAGGAATGACACACGCACACAGCGCCGAAAAAGAGAGACTGGCAACAGAGCAGCGCGGCCTAGGTTATTCGAGTACACACCATGATAGCAGATGAAGGTGTACTGACAATGTGGTTGCCAACGGAGTGCGTATTGTTATCCGGTACAAGTGTGCACTTAGGAATACTGTGTCCGACATCCATGAACGCCTACAGACCATGTTTGGTGAAGAGATCATGTCTTATCAAGTGGTTGGTCGCTGGTGTTAACATTTTAAGAGTAGTACTTTCACCTGTTCCCTGCATTGGAAGCCGCATTCTCATGGGGAAACTCCCAAGGTGGAACATCCTATGCGACAATTCCTTGCATAGAGTGGCACCGAGTGTTACCAGAGTGATTTCTTCAAACTGATTGCATGCTACGACAAATACGGCAAGGTCTCGTACCAAAATCTGTTTCGATGTCAGTGGCGACTATGTCGAAAACCATGAACCATGGACCTTGCCGTTGGTGGGGAGGCTTGTGTGCCTCAGCGATACACATAGCCGAATCGTAGGTGCAACCACAACGGACGAGTATCTGTTGAGAGGACAATCAAACGTGTGGTTCCTGAAGAGGAGCAGCAGCCTTTTCAGTACTTTCAGGGGCAACAGCCTGGATGATTGACTAATCTGGCCTTGTGACACTAACCAAAACGGCCTTGCTGTGCTGGTACTGCGAACGGCTGAAAGCAAGGGGAAACTACAGTCGTAATTTTACCCGAGGGCATGCAGCTTTACTGTATGGTTAAAAGATGATGGCGTCCTCTTGGGTAAAATATTCCGGAGGTAAAATAGTCCCCCATTCGGATATCCGGGTGGGGACTACTCAAGAGGAAGAAGCCATCAGGAGCAAGAAAACTGGAGTTGTACGGATCGGGCAGGTAGGTTAGAAAATTTAAAAAGGGAAATGGATAGGTTAAAGCTAGATATTGTGGGAATTAGTGAATTTCGGTGGCAGGACGAACAAGACTTCTGGTCAGGTGAATACAGGATTATAAATACAAAATCAAATAGGGGTAACGCAAGAGCAGGTTTAATAATGAATCGGAGAATAGGATTGCGGGTAAGTTACTACAAACAGCATAGTGACCGCATTATTGTGGCCAAGACAGATACGAAGCCCACGTCTACCACAGTGGTACAAGTTTATATGCCAATTAGCTCCGCAGATGACGAAGAGATTGATGAAATGTATGATGAGATAAAAAAAAATATTCATATAGGGGAGACGAAAATTTAATAGGCCGGCCGGTGTGGTCGAGCAGTTCCAGGCGCTTCAGTCTGGAACCACGCGACCGCTACGGTCGCAGGTTCGAATCCTGCCTCGTGCATCAGTTCTGAGTTCTAGGGGACTGATGATCTCAGATGTTAAGTCCCATAGTGCTCAGAGCCATTTGAACCATTTGAATTTGAAAATTTAATAGTTATGGGTGACTGGAATTAGATAGTAGGAAAAGGAAGCGAAGGAAACCTAGTAGGTGAATATGGAATATGGGTAAGAAATGAAAGAGGAAGCCGCCTGGTAGAATTTTGCACAGACCTTAACTTAATCATAGCTAACACTTGGTTCAAGAATCATGAAAGAATGTTGTATACATGGAAGAGGCCTGGAGATACCGGAAGGTTTCAGATAGATTATATAATGGTGAGACAGAAATTTAGGAACCAGGTTTAAAATTGTAAGACATTTCCAGGGGCAGATGTGGACTCTGACCACAATCTATTGGTTATGAACTGTAGATTAAAACTGAAGAAACTGCAAAATGGTGGGAATTTAAGGAGATGGGACCTGGATAAACTGAAAGAACAAGAGGTTGTAGAGAGTTTTAGAGAGAGCATTAGGGAAATATTAACAAGAATGGGACAAAGAAATACAGTAGAAGAAGAATGGGTAGCTTTGAGAGATGAAAAAGTGAAGGCAGCGGAGGATCAAGTAGGTAAAAAGACAAGGGCTAGTAGATATTCTTGGGTAACAGAAGGTATGTTGAATTTAATTGATGAAAGGAGAATATATAAAAATGCAGTAAATGAAGCAGGCAAAAAGGAATACAAACGTCTCAAAAATGAGATCGACAGGAAGTGCAAAATGGCTAAGCAGGGATGATTAGAGGACCAATGTAAGGATGTAGAGGCGTATATCAATAGGGGTAAGATAGATACTGCCTACAGGAAAACTGAAGAGACCTTTGGAGAAAAGAGAACCACCTGTATGAATATCACAAGCTCAGATGGAAACCCAATTCTAAGCAAAGAAGGGAAAGCAGAATGGTGGAAGGAGTCTAAAGAGGGTCTGTACAAGGGCGATGCACTTGACGACAATATTATGGAAATGGAAGAGGATGTAGGTGAAGATGAAATGGGAGATATGATACTGCGTGAAGAGACTGACAGAGCACTGAAAGACCTAAGTCGAAACAAGGCCCCGGGAGTAGACAACGTTCCTTTAGAACTACTGACAACGTTGGGAAAGCCAGTCCTGACAAAACTCTACCATCTGGTGAGCAAGATGTATGAGTCAGGCGAAATTCCCTCAGACGTAAAGAAGAATATAATAATTCCAATCCCAAAGAAAGAAGGTGTTGACAGATGTGAAAATTACCGAACAATCAGATTAATAAGTTACGGCTACAAAATACTAACACGAATTCTATAGAGACGAATGGAAAAAATGGTAGAAGCCGGCCTCGGGGAAGTTCAGTTTGGATTCCGTAGAAATGTTGGGAAACGTGAGGCAATACTGACCCTACGACTTGTCTTAGAGCCGGCCGGTGTGGCCGTGCGGTTCTAGGCGCTTCAGTCTGGAACCGCGTGATCGCTACGGTCGCAGGTTCGAATCCTGCCCGGGCATGGATGTGTCTGATGTCCTTAGGGTAGTTAGGTTTAAGTAGTTCTAAGTTCTAGGGCACTGATGACCACAGATGTTAAGTCCCAGAGTGCTCAGAGCCATTTGAACCGTTTTTGAACTTATCTTAGAAGATAGATTAAGGAAAGACAAATCTACGTTTCTAGCATTTATAGATCTAGAGAAAGCTTTTGACAATGTTGAATGGAATACTATCTTTCAAATTCTGAAGGTGGCGGGGGTGAAATAGAGGGAGCGAAAGACTATTTACAATTTGTACAGAAACCGGATGGCAGTTATAAAGAGTCGATGGACATGAAAGGGAAGCAGTGGTTGGGAAGGGAGTGAGACAGGGTTGTAGCCTCTCCCCGATGTTATTCAATCTGTATATTGAGCAAACAGTAAAGGAAACAAAAGAAAAATTCGGAGACAGCAAAGGACCTGAAAGAGCAGTTGAACGGAATGGACAGAGTCTTGAAAGGATGATAAGACGAACACCAACAAAAGCAAAACAACGATAATGAAATGTAGACGAATTAAATCGGGTGATGCTGAGGGAATTAGATTAGGAAATGAGAACTTAAAGTAGTAAAGGAGTTTTGCTATTTGGGGTGCAAAATAACTGATGATGGGCGAAGTAGAGAGGATATAAAATGTATACTGGCAATGGCAAGGAAAGCGTTTCTGAAGAAGAGAAATTTGTTAAAATCGAGTATGGATTTAAGTGTCAAGAAGTCGTTTCTGAAAGTATTTGTATGGAGTGTAACCATGTATGGAAGTGAAACGTGGTCGATAAATAGTTTAGAAAAGAATAGAATAGAAACTTCCGAAATGTAGTGCTATAGAAGAATGCTGAAGATTAGATGGGTAGATCAGATAACTATTGAGGAGATAGTGAATAGAATTGGGGAGAAGAGAAATTTGTGGCACAACTTGACTAGAAGAAGGCATCTGAGGCCTCAAGGGCAGCGAGGAGGGTAAAAATCGTAGAGAAAGACTAAGAGATGAATACACTAAGCAGATTCAGAAGGATGTAGGTTGCAGTAGGTATTGGGAGTTGAAGAAGCTTGCCCAGGATAGAGTAGCATGGAGAGCTGCATCAAACCAGTCTCTAGACTGAACCCCACAACAACAACCAACAATTGCATCCTGTAATGTAATGGAGAATGAATGTGTGTGCCACAGGGCCCATTCAAAGTAATTATATTACAAACAGAAAGAAAAAGAAATAATAGGTTATCCTCAAGCCTGTCAAACCCTGTATGCAACCTCTGCAGTGATCATTCAGCAAACTCGCTACTGGCTTCAGTCTCTTTCAATCCATAAAGGGCTTTCGCCTGCTCCTCGATAGTCTCTCCACGCTGTGTTTCCCTCTCCTTATGACACCTTAAGGGAATTCAGATTATTACCAACAAAACAGAGCCCCTCTTCCCCAATTTTGCTAACACTCTGCTCAGTATGTTCTTCAGCTCGCTCCAAATCCTGTTTCAATATCACGAGTTTTCGGGCAAGTCTTCATTTTTTAATGTGCTTCTTCTTCCGTGGGCGCAGCTTGCGCCAGTTGTGCTTCTAGTATTGTCACATGGACATCTTCAATGTTTGTACGATTCTCCAAAGCCTTGTGCATCCTTTCAGATACGTCGACAGGTTGAAAGGATTGTGCTGGTGCCGCCATAACAGTGACCTCCAACCGCTGGATTGGGCTGATTAGGACAACAAAGGAGTCTTCGATTGGTCATCATCTGACCAAGCGGCTTTAGGGTTTGCTCCATGTCCTCAATGGTCTGGAGGTTCTTCTACAGAACATGCAGAACATTGGTATCAATCTCGGTCTTTTTGTCATAATTTGGCATTCTGTGACCTGCTTACCCAATCATTTCCTGCATCATCTTCTTGGTCGCGTACGTGTTACTTGTTTTTGCTTACATCTCATAAAGCAGAATTTCCCGTCGTTTTGTACCTCGGGTCTGGATACCACTACACCTTGTTAGGACTAGAAGACGGTCTCTGCATAGACGACTCTTTTTCATACTCAACAATGTAATGCGTAAGCACCATCTGTCTGTCCACGTATTCAAGTATGGGGCACATAGTCACGATGACTTACAGTGAACAAACTTATTCACATTAAACGTCACTTTTAATTTTGGTACATGTGCAGAGACAAGTGAAAACTAATCGTGCGTGATAACAGGTGTAATTAATTAACCGGAAAACCTGGCTGGTAGGGAGAGATTAGAGTTGTAAAATCGCACTGCATTTGTGTCACATCATTTAAGGGGAGCCGGAGGTGCCTATGCTGCCCATGTTAAAATCACTAATTTTGAGGAACATTTATGAATAAACTACCAAATAGAAAAATTTGAATTTTTTTTACATATAGAGTGGTTTAGTATTGCAGTTATGACAGAGGGATTTTGAAGTATCTTTTCTAGTTTCCTTCCAATTATTTTTTTTATTAATGACCCAATTTTTTTACAAATAATTGCTTTATAATTAAACTGAAATGAAACTACTGAACATATTGCCAGATGGCTGTGTTACAATGTAAGTTTGAGCACTAGGGGTGCTGTATAAAAATTTCATCTCTCTAGCTTGAGTGGATTTTGAGAAAATGTTCCTTATATTCGAAAAATTCTAATTTACGGGAAATGGCTATCAAAGTTTCTCAATACATTCCTGCACTATAGAGTGGATTATCAGGGTCTTCTTCTTCATCCTCCAAAAGCTTCCTCTTCTGTCTTCTTTTCTGGCCTGTTGTTCCATCATACTTCATATGCCTTTCTCTTCTTTCTGCTCCTCTTATCCTTTCTCTGTCAATATTTCTTTGTACTCGAACAGTGTTCACCCCAGCTGTAAATCCTAATGCCTTCAGAACTTCACACTTCACACTGTTCCCTTGGTTGTAGGTTGCTATTGCATCATAAATGCCAAAGTGCAGTGTTTTTATGCTTACAAACAGCCTTTTAGGAATCACTTTCCAAATCAACTTGCCGGCCGTGGTGGCCAAGCGGTTAAAGGCGCTACAGTCTGGAACCGCGCAGCCGCTACGGCGCAGGTTCGAATCCTGCCTCGGGCATGGATGTGTGTGATGTCCTTAGGTTAGTTAGGTTTAAGTAGTTCTAAGTTCTAGGGGACTGATGACCTTAGAAGTTAAGTCCCATAGTGCTCAGAGCCATTTGAACCATTTTTGAACCAAATCAAATTGTTTACGCTCTCATTAGGATTCTGCGTCTTTCCGTGTAGACATTTGTGTAACAATTCTGGCTGTGCTAAGTCATGAAAAATTGGTTTTATTGTTCCCTCCTGATTCTTGTACATACTGCATATTACCCGCTTTACACAATAAGTATAATACTACCAACAACAGGCGCTACACTGAACTAATTCGAAACGGTAAACAGCAAAGAGACGATGTTCCACGCTCTTATTCATTGTAGTATCGCAACTTGGTATTAGTGTTAATTTTCTTTTCCCTACGTTCTTCCTCTTCTTATATACACGGTTACAAAAACGTGGCATCGTAACCAGAACAAAAGTGTACGACAATATTAAATGGAGCAAGATGTTCGAAATTCTGAGGAAAATAGGAGTAAGCTGTAAGGAAATACGGGTAATATTTGTCACAGAAAACAATGTAGCCAACCCTTGCACACTCGCTGTATGCGTAACATAAGGCGCTGTATGCGTAACAGGCCGAGAAAATCCCAAGCAGTTCGCCAGGAAGTCACGAGAGGGTGTTAGATGCATTCAGCGGCCGCCCATTTCCTCTGCAAGCGTGGGGGAAAATGGTAATAACTCCTAGGGCGAGTAGAACAATAATTCAAAGTTTGTATTAAAGAGGAATGTTCCAATTAATTTTCGGTGGCAAAAAAAAATCGTAATTTTTTGGATTTGACCACCTCCGGCTCTCCTTAAGAAAACTCTCGCCTCTTCGTCTAGTACAGCTACCGATCAGTGGTGATCAACGTACACTGAGGGGAAAAAGAGCCATGGGATAGCGATACTCAAATATAGAGATGATGGTAGCATCGCGTACCCGAGGCGTAAAAGAGTGTGAAAAGGTTTCCGATGTCGTTATAGCCTCACGGCGGGAATTAATAGACTTTTAACGTAAAGTGGTAGTTGGAGCCAGACGCATGGGACATTCCATTTCAGAAATCGCTAGGAAATTCAATACTGTTGTGAGATCGCAGTGTAAAGAGCGTGCCGAGAATACCCCGAGAATACCAAATTTCAGGCATTATCTCTCACCACGGACAGCAGATTGGCCGACGGCCTTCATAAAGACCGAGAGCAGCGGCCTTTGCGTACAGTTGTCAGTACTAACAGACGAGCAATACTGCGTGAAACAACCGCAGAAATCAATGTGGGACTTACGCCGAACGTATTAATTAGGGCAGTGAGGCGAATTTTGGCGTTAATGGGTAATGACAGCAGACGACCGACGCGAGCGCGTTTGCTAACTCCACTACATCGTCTGCAGCGCCTGTCTTGGCCTCGTGACCATATCTGTTGGATCGTAGACGATTGGGGAACTGAATGGTGGTCAAATGAGTTCCGATTTAAGTTGGTGAGAACTGATGGTAGGGTTCGAGTGTGACGCAAGCCCCACTAAGCCAAGGACCCAAGTTGTCAACAAGGAAATGTGGAACTAGGTTCTGGCTCCATAATGGTGTAGGCTGTGTTTACACGGAATGGACTGGGTCATGGTTATGTTCGGCTGCTTGGAAACCATTTGCCGCCGCTCATGTGTTTCACGTTCCCAAACAACGACATAAGTTTTATGGATGACAATGCGGCATGTCACTGGGCCACAACTGTTCGCGATTGGTCTGATGCACATTTTCGACAATTCGAACGGGTGAACTGACATGAATCCCATCGAACAGTTAGGGGAAATAAGCGAAAGGTCAGTTTATGCACAAAATCCTTCACGAGCGATACCTTCGCAATTACGGATGGCTGTAGAGGCAGCATGGCTGAATATTTCTCCATGGGTCTTCCAACGACTTTTTGAGTCCATGGCGCGTCGAGTTGCTGCACTACGGCGTGCAACAGGAGGTCCCTCGATATTAGGAGGTATTTCATGTCTTTTTTCACCTCAGTGTACATAATAAAATATCTCAAAGGGTATCACTAAACTTCAGACCACCACACACTGTTATATAACAGCAGTAGGTCACAGCAACACATTTCAGTGTAAAGTATATTAAGAAGACACAGGTCAAGACACAGTAGTACATAAGAATAGAGAAATAAAAGATACAGTTTCATAGGTTTTCGCATCAGTACATATGTGGCAGCATCGTTGTGGATCAAATGGAAACATCACGATACGTAGTAAAATGCGTAACAAATGATAAGAGCAGTCTCAGTAATGAAAGGAAGAAAAAGGAATGCTCCACCGTTCTCAGGTTAGATGGGCCACTTGGGATCGACCGACCTTCGTAATATGGCGTCAGTTCGATGGAGGGACGTGGGGTGAGCTCGCTGCTCTCCTAGTCATTGTCGGTTTAACAGATCCCGAGCCACTACTTCCCATTCAGGTGATTCCTCAACAGGCAACTCAAGGCTGACTGGGCCGCGCGGGATTAGCCGAGCGGTCTAGGCGCTGCAGTCATGGACTGTGCGGCTGGTCCCAGTGGAGGTTCGAGTCCTCCCTCGGGCATGGGTGTGTGTGTTTGTCCTTAGGATAATTTAGTTTAAGTAGTGTTTAAGCTTAGGGTCTGATGACCTTCGCAGTTAAGTGCCATAAGATTTGACACACAATTGAACATTTTTTTTTAGGCTGACTGGACCCCGTTCCATTCCTCAAACCAAGGACCTGGGACAGGTACTCTACATGGCAGACATCTACGCTGACCACTCAGCTACGAAAGCGGACTTCTCAGTAATGAAGCGCAACAACCTTCCAAGAAGCGAATGAGATGAGATCCTATAAATGACTCCAACTTCTGCAGTTAATTCCATTGTTAGTGAATACGTTGATGTTGTAGTGGTTAGAGTAGTTATTCCAATCACGTAAGGAAGAGAAATCCGCATAGAGCCTGGAGATGATAATACTTGAGATGTATTGCGCAGTTCATAGTTGCCTGAATTTTTAACTGTTCTAGCTTCGGGAACCTCAAACTGCAAATATTGTTTACAACTTCGGTCAAAACGATAAGAGAGATGGGAAACATATTGCTGTGGCAACTGCTGTCGTAAGAAAGCCAGACAGAAGCAGAAATAATTTGCAAACAAGTTAACACATTGAAACTTCCTGGCAGATTAAAACTGTGTGTCCGACCGAGACTCGAACTCGGGACCTATGCCTTTCGCGGGCAAGCGCTCTACCATCTGAGCTACCGAAGCACGACTCACGGCCGGTACTCACAGCTTTACTTCTGCCAGTATCTCGTCTCCTACCTTCCAAACTTTACAGAAGCTCTCCTGCGAACCTTGCAGAACTAGCACTCCTGAAAGAAAGGATATAGCGGAGACATGGCTTAGCCACAGCCTGGGGGATGTTTCTCATTCTGCAAGTTAACACATTGAACAGCACATTTATTTAAGTTCTATTTCTCCAAGGGAGCGAAGACTCATTACAAATGATACAGCAAGAAGTAGAGTCAAGTTCTCAATGTCAATAAGGATGAGACCCTCTGAACTGAAGCACAAACGCCGGCCGTGTTGACCGAGCGGTTCTAGGCGCTTCAGTCTGGAACCGCGCGCCCGTTACGGTCGCAGATTCGAATCCTGCCTCGGGCATGGATGTGTGTGATGTCCTTAGGTTAGTTAGGTTAAGTAGTTCTAAGTTCTAGGGGACTAATGACCTCAGATGTTAAGTCCCACAGTGCTCAGAGCTATTTGAACCATTTTAACCATTTTTGAAGCACAAACAATGGATTTGAATCCGTGACTAGGCAGCGTCTGCATGGCGTCACGTAGCGAAGAGGCTCCATGGGTGCATTACACCCTTGTGAAGGCAGTGGCGTTGTTCTCCATCAAGGGAAAAGAGATACTCTAGTTTTTTTTTAGACCCACAGGTTATATCACGTCCAGTGGTCCACCGTCACCACGCCATGATACCAGCTGGCCACCACATTGCTAATCTGAACTTCCAATCCTGATCGAGTAGAACGCCAGCATTACATATACCGCAAGCAGCGAACTCAGTAGCAGGTTCATCACAGCAGTCTTCAGTCAGCTGAACTCTGCCTGTTGCCTGGTTGTCTCTTTACATTTACAATCACTATGCCAACGATGAATATTTCTTACTACTCGCTTATACTCGTTACAGGTTGTTTACATATAACACAGATTGTTATTGTTTCACTTTTGTTGTTGTTCTCCTCTACTCAGTCTGAAGATGGCTCTGATGTAGCTCTTCATATTAGTCTGTCGTGTGGGTGTCTCTCTGTTTCTGGTAACTACTGCTTGTTGCGTTCAGGCCTAGATTTCCCTCTAAAATTTTTACACTGCCCTCAATTCCTCCCCCTGCAGTACCAGATTGACGAACCCTTGATGCCTCAAGATGTTCCCTATTAACCTATCCCTTCTTTTAACCTATCCCTTCTTTTAATCAAGTTCTTTCATACATTTCTTGTTTCATCAATTCAATAACCCCTCACTAGTTACTTGTTCTGTCCACCGAATCTTCAGTATTCTTCTCTAATATTCTTCTGTAACAGTACATTTCAAAACCTTACATTGCTTCTTGTCTATGTTGTTTTCGTTCAAGTTTTACAGCTGTAAAAGACTAGCTCCACACAGACACCGCAGAATCGTCTTCCTAGGAGTTAAATTTATGATAGATGTTAACATATGGTACAGTAGTACTCGAAATTTTCGTCTTAAGAGTTACATTTATGATAGATGTTAACATACGGTGAAGTGTTACTTGCAAACGCCAAACTGCATTTTATATCCTTTTTACTTCAATCATCGTACAGTGTTTTGTAGTCTAAACAGAAAAACTCGTCTAATACTTTAAGCGTCTCATTTCCTAATTCCTTCAGCAGCACCTGAATTTGACTACACTCCAACGTTCTGTTTTAGAGATGTTATTCATTTCATTCAACTGGTCATCGATGACAATTTTACAGCGTCGTCGGCATACCTTAAGGTTTGCATTTCTTCTCCGTAAACTCTAATTTATTTCTCCGTGGTTTATTTACTGCTTACTCTCTGTAAAAACCGAATAAATAACTTGTATGGGTTGCAAAACTGTCTCACTCCTTTCACAATTACCACCGCTCTTCCATACGTTTCGATCATTATAACTACAGTCTAGTTTTCGTTACATATTGGAAGACAAAATCCATTTATACAATTTTCAGTGTATAACGTACTTTATAATAGTGATTTGTTTTGCACTCCAGATGTAGATTCGATTAGATGCATCATTTGACATTTGTTTTCAAAGTTTATTCTATGCACTGACGGATCAAGTCATTAGAAATTTTCAAACATCTTCTGTATGAATTTCAACGAGTCGTCAGAAAACTTAGATAAATAGATGTATTACGCGTCATGCAGTTACAGCGCCACGTATAAATGAAAGTTTACCCTACAAAACTCCCAAGGTTAGCGAAGTTTTGCAGAAGCTCTAAACTTAGTGTGGCCTTCAATGCGAGATATTTTTAATCATTTCCGCCTCGAAACTTAATCTCGAAATTTGGCAGAAAATTCAGAGAGATTCTGTTCGCACGTAAAGCACACCAACGGCAAGATACAATAAGTACCTCCAATGCGCAATAGTGATGGTAAAGACACCGATGACGTGTCACTGAAGCGCAGTGACTAAACACAGCTTCCCGAAATTCCTTCACCAAAAATACATTTTCCAGAAATAGAATCGTGAACTGCTATCACCATGAGTAACTAAGAACTAGATATTCTCGGTGTAGCGAAGCAACCGAAATGACGTAACAAAGACACGTCTTCCGGTCCCCACTGTGTAATAATTAGACTCGTTTCGAACTGCTGCCAACATGAGTAAATTAGAACTAGATATGAACTGCTGCGAACATGAGTGACTTAGAACTTAGTGAAGCAACACAAATGACTTAAGGGGCTCCGGAACGTCCTATACTTGCAATGTTAAAATAACGCTTATAAATTACATCTTTCCTCACAAAGTATTTGAGGTAGGAAGTTGAACTTTTTACAGATTATTTATTGGAATATGGGCTACAACGTAACACAGCGATTTTACAAAATTTTAGTTCAGTTATTAAAGATGATTTTTTTTCAATTGTAATGAAAATTCACAACATTTTTTTGCAATTTTTTATTTATATATTCAAAAATATACAGTTTTTTGGCAAAAGGCTGTGTTAAATTATGCAGAAGGTACTGTGTAACATTTACTGAAACTTTGAAACAAATATGTTCGGAAGATCCTTAGAAAACATGTAATTAGTATGAGAAAATAAAAGTTTTGGGAATCGAGCGACAAAGATTGGATTAACTTTCTAGTGCATTCCAGGTCCATAGGATGGATTATCTTCATCCTCTGCAAACTCCTCCTCCAGCTTCCTCTTGTTCCTCCTCCTGTTTACTCTTGCTTGTATTTCTAGACTCTTTACAGCCCTGTCTGCAGCCCGAAGGCGTTCCTTGTCTAAAGCAAGCATCGCTCGTACCATGTTAGAACCTATCTTCATTCCCATATTTCTAAATACCTTTGGCTTTCCAACATTTCTCCTTTTCTTAAAAGCCTTCAGAGGATTTCTAATAACTTTACTTTTACTCATTATTATACTTCAACAAAACAGAGACTCAAGAAACAGAATTAATTACGAATATTTTCGAGATAACGACAGAGTAAATAAACATGAAACAATCGACAATCACACCAGCGATATATATTGAACCATCACAGGTTAGCCACAACACATACTTTATCTCACATCACTAAAATGTACCTGATGAACACGGACGTTAATAATAACACCATTTGACAGCAGTTTAACAGCGCCACAGTGGGTCAGGCCCATGTAGAACACATTTCAAAAAAAATTTAAAAATAGTTGTAGTCTTCGGAATTGAATAAATTATATATCTATTAAAAGGTAATAGTCTGCAGATTCGGAAAACGCAAAAAAGTAAAAATTGAACTTTTCATGATTTTGAGCCTTTCCGGAGCCCCTTAACGAAGGCAGGTCTTGCGGTCCAGACTGTGTAACAATTAGATTGCATGGAGATATAATAGCTCCATACTTACCGATCATATACAACTCCTCGAACTGCCTAAAGGCAGTAAAGTTTCACAGGTCACACAAACACTCGTGAAGTGAAATATGAGTAAGCCGCTGAACAGATCCATAACACTGAGATCGATTTGCAGTAAGATTTTGGAATGTGTACTGTGTTCGATCGTTAAGAATTACCTCGAAGAAAACGATCTGTTAACACAGCCAGCAGAGATACAGAAAGTATCGTTCTTGTGCAACACACTAGCTCTTTATTCCCATGAAGTAGTGAGTACTATCCGACAGAGGATCTGAGTTTTATTCCATATATTAAAGAGTTCCAGATGGATTTGACACCATTACTCACAAGTGGCTTATAATCAGATTGCATTGGCGTATGGACTCAGTTTTGCGACTGGATTCGGGATGTCCTGTCAGAAAGGTAGTAGTTCGTAGTTATTGACGGAATATCTTCGAGTAATACAGAAGTGATATCTGGCGTTCCCAAAGGAAGTGCAACAGGTCATTGCAGTTACTAATTTATGTAAATGATTTAGGAGCCAAAATGAGCAGTCAACGTAGATGGTTTGCACGTGCTGTTATTTACCTGGCCGGCCATAGTGGCCGAGCAGTTATAGGCGCTACAGTCTGGAACCGCGCGACCGCTACGGTCGCAGGTTCGAATCCTGTCTCAGGCATGGATGTGTGTGATGTCCTTAGGTTAGTTAGGTTTAAGTAGTTCTAAGTTCTAGGGGACTGATGACTTCAGCAGTTAAGTCCCATAGTGCTAAGAGCCATTTGAACCATTTATTTACCTGGTGAAGTCGTTAGATCAAAATCAATTGCAGAATAATCTAGACATGATACCTGTGTTGTGTGAAAATTGGCAATTGACCGTAAATAGTGAAAAGACGAGGTCATCGTCATGAAGGAATCCGTTAGATTTCGGTCACACGATAGATCACACAGCCTAAAGGCAATCCACTAAACAAAATATCTAGTTACACTCCTGGAAATTGAAATAAGAACACCGTAAATTCATTGTCCCAGGAAGGGGAAACTTTATTGACACATTCCTGGGGTCAGATACATCACATTATCACACTGACAGAACCACAGGCACATAGACACAGGCAACAGAGCGTGCACAATGTCGGCACTAGTACAGTGTATATCCACCTTTCGCAGCAATGCAGGCTGCTATTCTCCCATGGAGACGATCGTAGAGATGCTGGATGTAGTCCTGTGGAACGGCTTGCCATGCCATTTCCACCTGGCGCCTCAGTTGGACCAGCGTTCGTGCTGGACGTGCAGACCGCGTGAGACGACGCTTCATCCAGTCCCAAACATGCTCAATGGGGGACAGATCCGGAGATCTTGCTGGCCAGGGTAGTTGACTTACACCTTCTAGAGCACGTTGGGTGGCACGGGATACATGCGGACGTGCATTGTCCTGTTGGAACAGCAAGTTCCCTTGCCGGTCTAGGAATGGTAGAACGATGGCTTCGATGACGGTTTGGATGTACCGTGCACTATTCAGTGTCCCCTCGACGATCACCAGTGGTGTACGGCCAGTGTAGGAGATCGCTCCCCACACCATGATGCCGGGTGTTGGCCCTGTGTGCCTCGGTCGTATGCAGTCCTGATTGTGGCGCTCACCTGCACGGCGCCAAACATGCATACGACCATCATTGGCACCAAGGCAGAAGCGACTCTCATCGCTGAAGACGACACGTCTCCATTCGTCCCTCCATTCACGCCTGTCGCGACACCACTGGAGGCGGGCTGCACGATGTTGGGGCGTGAGCGGAAGACGGCCTGACGGTGTGCGGGACCGTAGCCCAGCTTCATGGAGACGGTTGCGAATGGTCCTCGCCGATACCCCAGGAGCAACAGTGTCCCTAATTTGCTGGGAAGTGGCGGTGCGGTCCCCTACGGCACTGCGTAGGATCCTACGGTCTTGGCGTGCATCCGTGCGTCGCTGCGGTCCGGTCCCAGGTCGACGGGCACGTGCACCTTCCGCCGACCACTGGCGACAACATCGATGTACTGTGGAGACCTCACGCCCCACGTGTTGAGAAATTCGGCGGTACGTCCACCCGGCCTCCCGCATGCCCACTATACGCCCTCGCTCAAAGTCCGTCAACTGCACATACGGTTCACGTCCACGCTGTCGCGGCATGCTACCCGTGTTAAAGACTGCGATGGAGCTCCGTATGCCACGGCAAACTGGCTGACACTGACGGCGGCGGTGCACAAATGCTGCGCAGCTAGCGCCATTCGACGGCCAACACCGCGGTTCCTGGTGTGTCCGCTGTGCCGTGCGTGTGATCATTGCTTGTACAGCCCTCTCGCAGTGTCCGGAGCAAGTATGGTGGGTCTGACACACCGGTGTCAATGTGTTCTTTTTTCCATTTCCAGGAGTGTATAATGATTACGAACAACATAAATTGGAACTATCACACAGATAATGTCGTGGGAATGGAGAACCAAAGACTGCATTTTATTGGAAGAACAATGAGGAGATGCAACACATGCACTAAAGAGGGTGCCAACACTGCACTTGTCAGTCCTTCGATAGAGTAGTACTGTGTCGCATGGGATCCTTACCAGATAGGATTGATGGAGGACATTTATCATGATTTACACGTATGGACATGGGCATTTGCACAAGGTGCTTTGTTTCTAAATAGTTTATTTAGACAAATCTTTCATAATGCGCTGCCTTTTTATCCATATGACAGCTTGACGTGAGGTCCAACTTAAAATGAACAAAAAATTTTTTTGAGGTTTGTAAAAGTACTTCTGTTCTTTGTAGTGGCAATCTAAAACTCTTATCTCAAATATTATGTCTTAACTCGTGTTATGAAACATATGACATGTATATGCACTTTTTTAGGACCTGAAGATAACAGAAAAGTCTATTGAAACCGGTGGTTTTAAATAAATAAATATTTTTGCGATCTTGGTTTTAGAATGTTTTTAGCGAATAAAACAGATTGCTCCTTCTGTCTCATATGAGAAAATTTAACTTCACTTTGGTAGTGATGAAGCGGTGCAAGCAGAGGGTCCGTCAATAAAGTCAAACATCCTACAGCGGCAGTGTCAACAAACCGATCTCTCATTGGGAGATGTGTGTTCGCCACCAGAGTGACTTTCTCGGTAAAAAAAAATATATGTAGACACGAAGAACTGAGACATAAAATGTTAATAAAGCTTGTTTTATTTAAAGAGCTTTAAGAGTTTTCACATAAAACATTCGCAGGCATTATTTTCAACACGCCCTGGTAGAAGAAAAATTTTTCAGCTGAATGTGGCCAAGTTTAGATAAAATTATCTACTATACCAGAAATTTAGAAGACACCCTATTAATTGTAAACGGTAACGAAAATGACATTCAAATGATCCATAAAAAATTAAACATTTTAAGTCTTGGAACAAAATTCACAACAGAAGTTGAACAAAATGAGTTAATAAACTTTCTGGATCTATAAACAAGAATTATTAACAACTACCATAGATTTGAGGTGTATTGGAAATCTACCACGACAGCATTATTATTAAGTCACTCTTGTCACCCAAATTTACATATGATTGCGGTATCCTACCGCTGTACCATGCGCCTGCAGTCACGTCTTCGGTCTCGACTCTTATTGGCTTGAGTACAATTGTCTTCGGTGATGATTCCCGCTTCGAACTGAGCTGCGACGACCTGCGAAGAAGTTTCTGGAGACGCCCAGGACAACGATGGGATACCAACTGACTGTCGCCTGTTTTATGGCTCGACAGCCATGAGTGATGGCATGGGATGCCATTTTTTTCGTAGCAAGACTCCCTTGACAAACTGCCTATTGGCTTCTGTCTCGGGTTCTTCGGCCGACGTTCATCTAATGATTTTTCTGACATTTCGCCAGCACGAGTGTCTGGCATTGTCAAAGCTTCACCCTCCATTGCCGGTGAATGGAGGGTGAAGCTTTGACAATGCCAGCCACTCGTGCTGGCGAAACGTCAGAAAAATCATTAGATGAACGTCGGCCGAAGAACCCGAGACAGAAGCCAATAGGCAGTTTGTCAGCAAGTGGCCACGAAAGCCTCAACAATTTTGTAAGACTCCCTTGGTTGTCATCCGAGGCACGCTTATATCACAGTGTTACGTCGACGATATTCTACGCCCCGTTCTGATGCTCTTCATGGAAAGTCATCCTTCGTTTACATTCCAGCAAGATAATGTCAGCAGCACACTGCGAGGGTTTCTTCTGCTCGTCTTCGTGCTTGCCAAACGCTATCTTTGCCAGCAAAGTCTCCGGATCTCTTCGCAATTGAGAACATTTGGAGCATTATGGGCAGGACGCTCCAACCAGCTCGTGATTCTAACGGTCTGAAGCTTCAGTTGGACAGAGTTTGGCACGATATCCCTCAATAGAACATCCAGCACCTTTAACAATCAATGCCAAGCTGAATAATTACTTCATAAGGACCAGAGGAGGACCAACACTTTGTTACGAACTTGCTCAATGTTTGAAGCTCTTTCTCTTGCTAAATCATCCAATCTTTCTGAAACTGTAATAGTTTGTTTGTCCGTACACGTACATCACATCTACCCATTTCCTTCCCATTCGGATAATTCCTGCCTGGTGCATCTTTTATTTCTTTTTGGGTGTTAGTATGCTGTGCATTCATCACGCTTCATGACTAAAAGTTGTGGATTACAACGACGAACATAAACCTATCGATAAATTCTCAATTCTCAAAAAAAGGAATCGAAATTTCTGTTGATGTCATCCACGACTAGTTACACAACCTTTTACAAATTGATCCGATTCTCCATAGTAAAAATTTAGCGCACTCGTAAGAAAAATAATTAGAGCTTCGCGCTGCACCACCTGTCATCACAATATCTGATCAAAAATGGTTCAAATGGCTCTGAGCACTATGGGACTTAACATCTGTGGTCATCAGTCCCCTAGAACTTAGAACTACTTAAACATAACTAACCTAAGGACATCACACACATCCATGCCCGAGGCAGGATTCGAACCTGCGACCGTAGCTGTCAAGCTGTTCCAGACTGAAGCTCCTAGAACCGCACGGCCACACCGGCCGGCTAATATCTGATCACAGACTCCCAGAGACGAACGCACGAGGTCACCTCCAGGCATCAAAGTGCGCCAAACGCCTCTGCTCTGATTTTCCTAATAATCGATTCCGTATTTCTGGATTTCCGGAAGGCTTTTGATTCTGTACCACACAAGCAGCTTGTAGTGAAATTGCGTGCTTATGGAATATCGTCTCTGTTAGATTAGATTAGATTAGATTAGTTTTTCGTTCCATTGATCCATGCTGAGGAGATCCTCGTGGATGTGGAACATGTGGAACATGTGACTGGATTTGTGATTTCCTGTCAGAGAGGTCACAGTTCGTAGCAATTGACGGAAAGTCATCGAGTAAAACAGAAGAGATTTCTGGCGTTCCCCAAGCTACTGTTATAGGTCCTTTGCTGTTCCTTATTTATATAAACGATTTGAGAGACAATCTGAGCAGCCATCTTAGGTTGTCTGCAGATAACTCTGTTATTTATCGACTAATAAAGTCATCAGAAGATCAAAGCAAACTGCAAAATGATATAGACAAGATATCTGAATGGTGCGAAAATTGGCAGTTGACCCTAAATAACGAAAAGTATGAGGTCATCCACATGAGTGCTAAAAGGAACTCGTTAAACTTCGGTTACAGGAGAATCAGTCTAATCTAAAATCCGTAAATTCAACTGAATACCTAGGAATTACAATTACGAACAACTTAAATTGGAAGGAACACAGAGAAAATGTTGTTGGGAAGGCTAACCAAAGACTGCGTTTCTTTGACAGGACACTTGGAAAATGCAACAGTTCTACTAAGGAGACTGCCTACACTACGCTTGTCCGTCCTCTTTTAGAATACTGCTGCGCGGTGTGGGAGCCTTGAGACTGCCTACACTACACTTGTCCGTCCTCTTTTAGAATACTGCTGCGCGGTGTGGGAGCCTTACCAGATAGGACTGACGGAGTGCATCGAAAAAGTTAAAATAAGGGCAGCACGTTTTGTATTATGGCGAAATATGGGAGAGAGTGTCACAGAAATGATACAGGATTTGGGCTAGACATCGTTAAAAGAAAGGAGTTTTTCGTTGCGACGGAATCTTCTCACGAAATTCCAATCACCAACATTCTCCTTCGAATGCGAAAATATTTTGTTGACTCCGACCTACATAGGGAGAAACGATCACCACGATAAAATAAGGGAAATCCGAGCTCGTACGGAAAGATATAGGTGTTCGTTCTTCCCGCGCGGTATACGAGACTGAAATAACAGAGAATTGTGAAGGTGGTTGGATGAACCCTCTGCCAGGCACTTAAATGTAGATGTAGATGTAGATTTCGCGTCTTGCGTAGAGCTATTGTTCAGCTCTGCTGGAACTTGGTAATCTGTGGTGCTTCAGTGAGTTAGACCGCGCTTCCCCTTAACACTGCAGTACGGACACGCGCTGTGTTGGACCGCGTGCCCTGTCACTCTTATCAGATCCCGGATAATCCCGCCGGTAGACGGTGGCCCGAGGCCTGTAGGGGAAGTCCCCGCGTGACGCAGCCAGCGCGCGCGCCCGAGGCTGATCGCCGGCTAATGGCGGCCGCTGTCGGACAGGGCCGGCTGCCTGGCTGGCTAGGGCCCGTGGCACTGTGACCCAGCGACCCTTGACCTTCCTGTCCCGGCTAATGCCCTCCTGCCCACATGCGACTCGCTGTCGGTCGCCTCCCAGGTTCGCAACGCACAATACGACAGGCCACAAGCCGCTCCTCTCTTCTCACACTCGTATATTCGCAGGGTAGATTTAGGCTGCTTTAAATCGAGTGTTTCAAAAAGCATCTGGTGAGCAAGATGTATGAGACAGGCGAAATACCCTCAGACTTCAACAAGAATATAATAATTCCAATCCCAAAGAAAGCAGGTGTTGACAGATGTGAAAATTACCGAACTATCAGTTTAATAAGCGACTGCTACAAAATACTAACACGAACTCTTTGGCTGGCTCTGAGCACTATACGAATTAACTTCTGAGGCCATCAGTCGCCTATAACTTAGATCTAATTAAACCTAACTAACCTAAGGACATCACACACATCCATGCCCGAGGCAGGATTCGAACCTGCGACCGTAGCGGCCGCTCGGGTCCAGACTTCAGCGCCTAGAGCCGCCTGGCCACTCCGGCCGGCACGAATTCTTTACAGACGAATGGAAAAACTGGTAGAAGCCGACCTCGGGGAAGATCAGTTTGGATTCCGTAGAAAATTTGTAACACGGGAGGCAATACTGACTTATCTTAGAAAATAGATTAAGGAAAGGCAGACCTACGTTTCTAGCATTTGTAGACTTAGAAAAAGCTTTTGACAATGTTGACTGGAATACTTTCTTTCAAATTCTGAAGGTGGCAGGGGTAAAATACAGGGAGCGAAAGGCTATTTACAAATTCTACAGAAACCAGATGGCACTTACAAGACTCGAGGGGCAGGAAATGGAAGCAGTAGTCGGGAAGGGAGTGAGAAAGGGTTGTAGCCTCTCCCCGATGTTATGCAATCAGTATATTGAGCAAGCAGTAAAGGAACCAAAAGAAAAATTGGGAGTAGGAATTAAAATCCATGGAGAAAAAATAAAAACTTTGAGGTTCGCCGATGACATTGTAACTCTGTCAGAGACAGCAAAAGGCCTGGAAGAGCAGCTGAACGGAATATACAGGGTCTTGAAAGGAGGATATCAGATGAACATCAACAAAATCAAAACGAGGATAATGGAATATAGTCGAATTAAATCGGGCGATGCTGCGGGAATTAGATTAGGAAATGACACGCTTAAAGTAGTAAATGAGTTTTGCTATTTGGGGACCAAAATAACTGATGATGGTCGAAGTAGAGAGGATATAAAATGTAGACAGGCAATGGCAAGGAAATCGTTTCTGAAAAAGAGAAATTTGTTAACATCGAGTATAGATTCAAGTGTCAGGAAGTCGCATCTGAAAGTATTTGTATGGAGTGTAGCAATATATGTAAGTGAAATATGGACGATAAATAGTTTAGACAAGTAGAGAATAGAAGCTTTCGAAATGTGGTGCTACAGAAGAATGCTGAAGACTATATGGGTAGATCACATAACTAATGAAGAGGTATAGAATAGAATTGGAGAGAAGAGAAATTTGTGGCACAACTTGACTAGAAGAAGGGATCGGTTGGTAGGAAACGTTCTGAGGCATCAATGGACCACCAATTTAGTATTGGAGAGCAGCGTGGAGGGTAAAAAACGTAGAGGGAGACCAAGACATGAATACACTACACAGATTCAGAAGGATAAAGGTTGCAGTAGGTACTGGGAGATGAAGAACCTTGCACAGGATAGAGTAGCATGGAGAGCTACATCAAACCAGTCTCTGGACTGAAGACCACAACAACAACAACAACTCTCATTTTTAAGGTTCCACACCTCTATGTACTAAAATGAAATCCCTACAGGACCACTTCGTTGTCCTGTCTGTCTGTTAGACTAATGAAAACCCTTTTCCTTATGAAAGGGTAGACGTATCAAATTGAATTAATGCGAAATTCTAAGAATATACGATCCCTTGGCTGTGTAAAGAATTGAAGTTTCTATGTCAGTGCAATCAAAAGATACGTCCAACTATGTCACATAATTTGATATTCACAAACTCAGTGATTAAAACCTATAGTGTGCTTGTAGTTTAACCTGGAATTATGAAATTTGGCAAGAAGCAAGGTTTCGCAATACAACTACAGTGAAAGACCCGAAAATTTTTAATTTGCGATTTAGTCGTTAGTTATCGACCGTCCGCCTGTACATCCGTCTGCTAACACCCCTTTCTCTCAGGAATGGTTATATGTACCAAGTTTAAATTATTGTACATACTACGGTCCAAGATCCCTTAGCAGTGTAGTAATTGTTGTGTACATAGTTCCGCGTAGTCAGCGAGTACACAACTTTCATACTAGAGCGCGCCCCCCTAAGCACAACAGCGCAGGCGCAGCGCCCGTCCGTCTCTGCACTACAAGATGGCGCTGTCTTAGAGACGGACCAAATTCTGCTTCCGCCGATCTGCGTATTAATATGTAACGCAGCCAATGAGTTTGCTGCTAACGTAGAACCTTTTCTCCTCGTGGATCACACTCGCGCAGTGATACCTGAAGGCGCGAGGTATTATAACGAGTGTACAGACCTCCAATTAGTCAGTCTGCATTGGTCTGCACCAGTCTGTACCAGTCTGCATTTGTCTGTACCAGTCTATAGTCAAGTTTCAGTCTGCGCCTAATAAGATTATCATATTCCTGTACATAGCCATGAAGAGAAATGTATAGACACTTTGTCAAGTGTCAGAGATATGTGAGAATAAGATTATCGTACCAAGACCAAGGGAACTTCAGATTGTCAATTGTAAACAGCATCCAGAATCAAGTTACGTACTGTCTGTTTTTTATTATTTTAATAAATGTGTGTGAAAATTAATCAAGTTCTGTTTAAAGTTGGTCACCGTCAATCTGCTACTCTATGCGTGCAAGTGACATTTCTATCGTCTGACCTAACGGCAGAAGATAAACACGCCACAATAAGACCACGAGACATGTTGCTGACAGTCGCCTACTTCGTTAGAGCGACAAGTCAAATAATCTGATGGTGAGTGTACCGAAGGTCTTACAGTACGCACACCACAGTAATAAATGCAAGTTTCTTAGTCAATGCAATCAAAATATACGGCTATATATGAAGGGCTTATTTCAATAGTGGTACATGTCCATTTTTGTTCATTTTGAGATACAGAGTCCTAAAGTTAAATGAGCGCTGAAAAATCTACAGTTGATATACCACAAATATTCAAGCATATGCTTCTTGCTAGAGATGAACCTTTCTTTCTGTTTGATTGGATAATTAATTTCAGAAGCATTATAGGCAGAAAAGTGGTGGTAATGGACTTCTACCACTATTGAAATAAGCCCTTCATATGTCACATTTTTTATGCAAATCCACTCATCAAAACCTATAGGGTGCTTCCTTTTGTCCTATACTGACGAAATTTGACAAGAACCAAGATTTCGCAGTGCAGGTAAAGGAACAAACCGATAGTTATTAATTTGTATTTATACCGCAGGAAATTTTTTTTGTCATTTGTTATCAGACTCTCCGGCTGTCCGTCCGTCTGTTCAGACCTTTTCTCTCAGGAACAGATCTATCAAGTTGAAATTTATGCCACATACTGTGGTCCAAGCTGTCTTGGCAGTGTAATAAATGTAAGTTTCTAAGTCAGTGCAGTCAAAAGACACGCAGTTTATGTCACATATTTTGATACTCGCAGACTTAAAATGGTTCAAATAGCCCTAAGCACTATGGGACTTAACATCTGAGGTCATCAGTCCCCTAAACTTAGAACTAGTTAAACCTAACTGAGGACATCACACACATCCATGCCCGTCGCAGGATTCGAACCTGTGACCGTAGCAGCAGCGTGGTTCCGGACTGTAGTGCCTAGAACCGCTCGGCGACAACAGCCGGCTACTCGCTGACTCACTCATCAAAACCTGCAGGGAACTTCCAGTAGACGTAGAATCACAAAATCTGGCAAGGATCAAGATTTCAAAGTACAAAAAAACGAAAAAGTCCGCAAATTGTTAATTTCTAATTATATCACACAAAAATATTTCTTTTGTCTTTTTTTACCCGATTTCAAACTTAAACTTGAAGACTTGTAAGTCCAGTGACCGGTATCTTGCTAGACTCAATGTCAATAATAGACAAAAATTGTTGAGATTCTCGATTCTAGGGACGCGTGAACTGTCTGTGTACACAATGAAGTATGTACCGAACCCTCAGAGCACGAGTGGAGTTCGCCACTGGCCAAGTTTTTGCTGTGCTATTGCCAATGCTGTATGTGTTGATTACCCAAATTTGTTATAAACTTCATTTACGATTTCTTTATCGGAAGATTTCTGTTGTGCTGTTGTTATGTCTTTGAGCTCATTTCTGTCACGAGCTAGAGTGGGAACGAAAACATATTCGTTGACGTACCCCCTGAAGAAAAAATCGTATTGTGTCATTTACGAAACTTGTAAAGGTCGAGCATACAGGATAAAGCCTAAGAGTGCCGTGCGCACTGTTGTGTCACTGAGAAACTGTCGTATCTTGTTTTGTCAATTTAGTGAGCCTCTGCCCCATTGGCATATGAAATCCTTATTCTCACGTTATGGAAAAACGAATGTTAAATACAGGAAAGATACATTGAGCCATAAAAGAAAACAATCTGCGTAGCCGTCTTAGATTGCAGATGAAGCTGTAATTTGCCGTCAAGTAAAGTCGTCAGAAATGATTTAGACAAAATATCTTTCTGGTGCGAAAACTGGCAGTTGACCATAAATAATGAAAAATGTGAGCTCATCCACATGGGCATGAAAATAAATCCGTTAAATTTCGGTTACACGATAAATCACACAAATCAAAAGGCTGTCAATTCAACTAAATATTATTTATTTAAATTGAAGGAGGAATGGGGGAGGGGGGGGGGAATTCCTAATAGGTGCTATTGCGCATATGATGGGGCAATTGACTCTGAGCACTCTGGAACTTAACCTCTGAGGTCATTAGTCCCCTAGAACTTAGAACTACTTAAACCTCACTAACATAAGGACATCACACTCATCCATGCCCGAGGCAGGATTCGAACCTGCGACCGTAGCGGTGCAATTGTAAGCTACCAATCCATTTTGAAACTACGCACGAGTGTTCCTATTTATGAACACAGATTACTCCCTCAAATACACCCGCAAGCAGTGAATATGAAGTACTGATAACGCAGCTGTAGATGGCAAACTTAAGCTAAGTGTAACGAAGAAGGGGGAAGGTACTCCGAAGTAACACAACTAAATGTTGTACGTGAACTGCAAACATATACTACAGCAGGGCTTCACAACATACGTGCTCGTGGAGCAAGCTGTGAGCAGCAAGGCGCGAGCACGGAGCAGCGCGAGCACGCTATCCCCACTACCGGACCAGAGCGGAGAGTGGGGAGAGTCACGTGGGGCTGCCGCCAGTCAATGTAAATCCGCCGCCACCTGCAGGAATATCGCTCACGAATTATTACTGCGACAAATGAAACAAAAATAGGAGAATGTACACGTGCCACATAATTTTATTAGCTTAGAGTATGCCTCTACCATCTGTAGACACTGAAACTAAAGAATTCCACGACAATCCTACATTTTCAACACTTTTTTCAACACTACTTAAAATATCACCTCCGGTTGTAGTGTTCTTCATGGCTACTACATCGAGGAGCTCCTCCCTCACCTGAAGATCTCTATTAACGCCTCTAATAAATTTGGCAAGCTGCGCTGTTCCAGTGATATCAACACTTTCGTGCAGAGCTAGAGAATACGCCATAAAATCTTTACAGATATTTGCAAGCTGGCTCTCGACGTCGTCTGCCATGTCCTGTATGCGACGCAAAATGGTCATTTTAGATAATGGCACAATCCGAAACTGTTCAACTTGAGATGGACACAAATGTTTCGCTGCAACTACCAAACATTCTTTTATTAAATCGCCATCAGTTAAGGGGCGCAGGGATTTTGCTAAAAGCAAAGCAATTTTGTAACCCACTCTGAGAGCTGCCTCAGTTGATTTTTCTTCATCGTCCAGATCTTCTTCGGATAGCTTCCTTTTAAGGTTAATAACTTCATGTGCACGATCTGGTCCATCACATTTTCCACGTCCGTAGTCTTTTGCTTGGTACGACATATAATGTCGCTGCAAATTAAATTTCGTAAAGGAATTCAGCGTTTTGTGACATACTAAACATTTTGCAACACCACCTTTTTCAGTAAACAGATACAATTCCTCCCAATGGGGGTTGAACTGCGAAAGCATGGTTGGGGTTACACAACGGCGACTTCACATGATTCTTAACCAGTGAAGTGACTGTTAAGAGCTGATCGTAGTACTTTAAACGTTACACAGTCGGCGCGAATTCAATAGGCACGCTGCGGCCCTATTCAAACGTGTGCCCGCATTTCCCCTCCCTCCCCTCCCTCCTTACTCCGTGACCTTGCAGCTGCTCGCGAGCACGTGCCTGAGCAGACGCGAGTGCTCGCGCTCAAAACCGGCCAGTTGTTAAGCCCTGTACTATAGGGCCTTAAAGTGTAGTATATCGCACGTTGTATATCCTGTTTGTCGTGTGTTACCTACAGCAGTGGAAATGGTAGTCCCAGAAAAAAAATGTAAGGTTATGAATTTGCAAAGTTAAAACATATCGGAAAACCACTATCACATACAAGCTAGTTAGATAACGTACAGTTTCTCAATGATGGCTGTGAAGAAACATCGCCAGCCGGTGTGGCCATGCGGTTCTAGGCGCTTCAGTCTGGAACCGCGTGACCGCTATGGTCGCGGGTTCGAATCCTGCCTCGGGCATGGATGTGTGTGGTGTCCTTAGGTTAGTAAGGTTTAAGTAGTTATAAGTTCTAGGGGACTGATGACCACAGATGTTAAGTCCCATAGTGCTCAGAGCCATTTGAACCATCGAATCAGAGAATCTGACATCCCTCTCGGACAATATGTCTCAGTTAGACTTTTCCGGCGATTCGTTGCCATCTCTTTGAGACTGGACATTCTGCCGGTGGTCAGCGTCTCACCCACACGATATTTCGGCGTCAAAAATCGACGTCTTCATCGGTTTCCCTGAGGGACACCTGAACACCTGATGAACACGTTGAGTTAAGGCACCGAAATAAATCATGTTGGGAAGACGTGGACCACAGCCAGAACACCTGATCTCGATTAGATGACGACATATCTCAGAATTACGTTACAAATCGTTAGAGAACATAGTTGAGAGTGAAAGAAGCTGCTTGTAAGTCAACTGAATTTCCAGATGCCTAGCTTTTCCAAAGCTGTCTCACTGAGAAAGAGTGCACTGTTGTTCCTTCTCTAGATTGTCGTACAGATGACAAAATAGTAGATATCGAAATAGATGACAGAGAGATAGAAAAACAATTAAAATCGCTCAAAAGAGGAAAGGCCGCTGGACCTGATGGGATACCAGTTCGATTTTACACGGAGTAAGCGGAAGGAACTTGCCCCCCTTCTTCAAGCGGTGTACCGTATGTCTCTAGAAGAGCATAGCGTTCCAAAAGATTGGAAAAGGGTACAGGTCATCCCCGTTTCCAAGAAGGGACGTCGATCAGATGTGTAGAACTATAGACCTACATCTCTAACGTCGATCAGTTGTAGAATTTTTATGTTCGAGTATAATGACTTTTCTGGAGACTAGAAATCTATTCTGTAGGAATGAGCATGGGTTTCGAAAAAGACCAGTGTGTGAAACCTAGATCACGGTATTCGTCCATGAGACTCAGTGGGCCCTAGACACGGGTTCCCAGGTAGATGCCGCGTTTCTTGACTTCCGCAAGGCGTTTGATACAGTTCCCTCAGTCGTTTAATCAACAAAGTATTAGCATATGGACTATCAGACCAATTGTGTGATTGGATGGAAGAGTTCCTAG